>NW_023994080.1:600000-1117859 GCF_015586225.1 Lucilia sericata | reverse complement strand
AGATGCTATATTCGGCTGCGCCGCATCTTAAATACCTTCCACCATAAACAGTTTCTATAAACTATCAAATTTTTACGATGGATTTAAATTTACCATAAAATATCCTTCATTTCCATTACGCCTTAAACTATACCATGTAAAACGGAACTAACACTTAACAGACTATTAGATAATTTACTTAATTTAACAAATGTTAATCTATGATAAATGTTTAACATAATTTGTATGTGTGTGAAAATTTAAATAAAACTTTTTATATTTTGTTTGTAAAAACTTGTGATCCGATTTTTACGATTTTTAACATTGTTTATCCTAATACCCAAACCTATATGTCGAACAAAATTATTGATCTTCATTACTTTTTGTGAAAAATTAATAAAAAATAGTGAAAAACGACGATTAACCCCAACCTTATGTAAATGCTCTTACTGAGCAATAAAGAACCTCCGAAGAAGCGAAAAAGAAGTACTAAAAAAGACCTGCAGAAGTGATGATTTTAACACAGAATTGTCAAAGGATGTTCTTTTTAATTGATTCCAATTACTTCTCAAGAAGTAATTTTTATGTTATTTTTTGGAAGTTATTTGGAATTGAAATTGTAGTTTTAAAGAATATTACAAATTTGACATAAATAATGTTAACATCAATAAGAGAAATAGACACATTTAACACAAAAGCCCAAAAATAATATTTTTTAACTCATAAAAATGTAAAACCAAAAACTTCAACATTGAAAAAATATAATTATTTTTTTCTTCAGAAGCCCACAGGAAAATTTTATTATTTTGAAAGAAATTCGTTTTATTTTTGCTGGGTAGTATTTATTTTCCAAATTGTAGAAAGTGCGATTTCTGTTTTGGAACATGTATAGAAAAAATACTTGAATAAATTTAAACAATATTTATTCAAACGTACATAGCTAAATCGACTCAAAATTTCATAAGGACCCACAATATTCATTTGGTATACCTTGTTGGATGTGAGATTAATATTTCTCAGTGTTACACTCAGAATAACAAACCTGCTCCAATGATGGTGGTGGAGGTTATAATAATCGAATTTTTCTTTAGAAATTACATTTTTCTTATTTTTTTTTCTTAAAAAATTTAAATATTTTAAATAAAAGAAAAGCTGTGAAAATCGTATTTATACCCTACACCACTATAGTGGGGAGACAATTATACGTTTGTGCTGATGTTTGTAACACACAAAAATATTGGTTCTACACCCACCTTAAAGTATACCGATTATGCGCAAGCTACAGGCCGAAATTTTCAAGATAATTTGATGAAATTTGGACCAAGCATGTTTTTGGCACAAGGACGAAGTCTATTGAAAATGGTTGAATTGGGTCCATTATTTCACCTAGCCCCCATACAACCGTACCTCCCGATTTGGGCTTTTTATGCCATAATTACGTCAAATATACTATTATCTCTCTAAAAATTGTCACAAATAAGTTTTATATAAGTGTTAATGACACTGCAGATTTTGATCGGCCCTTATTTGACCCTAGCCCCCATACAAAGCCCCCTTCAAAAAATGTCTTAAACGTCTAAAATTGACTTGTAACCATTAGTATCGCAATGAAACTCAACATAACTAACTATTATTTAAAAATATATCCTTTTTCCAAATTTAATGATCGACCCATGTTTGACCTATACTTCTATATAAAGCCTCATTTAGAAAATTTGTTTTTTTATCAATAAATTGCTTTAATACTTTGGAATTAAGATAAAATTCAACATAAAAGTTTCTTTATGAAAAATAAAAATTTTTTAAATATACTCATGGTGTAGGGTATTATATGGTCGGCTTACTTGTTTTATGTAAAAAGTACCAGTTAACAAACAAAAGCAAGAGTAATGGTGCAGGACGTAGAATCGGCAACTGTAAGGGTCTAGGTTCAAACCCAGTCTGCTTGTAGAGATTTTTTTTGTAAAATAAAACAACTTAAAACCCCCTTTTACACCTATTTTATGGTTGGTATATAAAATTATGGTCCGATTTTCCACATAGTTGATCCTTGTATATAAAGCCATATATCTTCCAAAATTCATTAGTTTATGTGCTGTAGTTTTTGTAAAAAATAAAAAAAGCAGTTGAAAAAGCAAGATTTTTTTAGAGGTTGTCTGAAATTTTTACTCATACCTCTGAAACTATTCAACCGATTTTGCTGATTTTCAATACCAAATTGTACCGGTATATAATAATGAATGTTTCGGGTGAATTTCGATAATTTCCATTGCTTTGTCATAGATTACGAAGAGGCAGTCAGAAATCTCATCCTTAGCAGTCAATGCACTTTTTGTTGAAATGTTTATGCTGTTTTCTTTCGTCTGTATGCACAAAAATTCAAATTTTTTAACGAAAATTTAGGTTGGCTCGGATATTTGGCCATTTTGTTTGATGTACATATCAATAACGATTTTAGTTGTTAATTTTAATAAATAAAAAACTTTAAAATTATAGCGTCTAATCTCTAATTAATCTAAAGCGAATATTATGACAAAAGAATTACAAAGTACTAATACATATTATTTAAGACAGTTTTTACTCGTATACTATTATAAAAACATGTGTTTTACTCTTAATTGTAACAATTAATACAAGGATTTTCTGTATTTATGTCAAACAAAACCAAGAGATTTCATTACACACCAAAAAAGAACACACAGAGTATTGTAGTGTAAACAAGCACAAGTGTCCTTTCTACACAATCCATTCATTCATTTATTGCGTTTTGGGATGCAGTATTATTTACTAGTTTTGAATGTGTTTCTATATGCATAATTTTGTCTGTTTTTTTTTTTTTTTTGTACAAATTGAAACAATTTGTTGTTTTTGCTTTGTTTTCTTTTCCTTTCAACATTCTCGTATTCGTTCAAACAAATAATTTTTGCTGTATGCATTTTGTGGTATTTTACAGTGTCGTTTGAGAAACCTTTTTCATGATGGGTACCCGCTTTACACACTGCTACTGCCATTAAAATCGAGCACACAAACGCAGAGAGACAGTCATATTTCATGGTGACAATTCTATGCAGTTTCATACGTGCATATGAAAATACAAAAATACTTGTGTGCTAAGCATACATATGTGTATGTATGTATGTTTATATCTAAAAGGTTTACCAAAAAGTTCGAGAAAGGACTTTTTACAAATGGAGCGATTCTTTGAGATCCGCATATATTATCTGATTGCAGGGGACGATTTTAGTTACTTATCTTCGGGATATATAACAGGGTTAAATAGTGATCTTGGAGCTCAATTCATATCAACTTAACGAGCAACAAATTGTTCATGCCACCAAAAAATAGGCATCTTCCCATGTATAGCAATTTTACGAATTTTTTTATGAATGAGGTTTTTTCAAAACAACCTTTTCGCTAGAGACTGTTAACATCCGTCTTTTTTGGAAACCCTTTATGTATGCTTATACATATGTATGTAAATGTTTGTTTGTGTGTTTTTCTGTTATTTTATAAATGCTCATAAAAGAAAAAAACATAGGATTTCACACTTTTTAATAGCATAAAAGTTTGTTCTTTTTTTAATGTTTTTTGAAACGATTATCTCTATGAAGCGTAATTGCTGAATGTAGAAATGCTCCGTGTGGCATAGAGAAATACGCAAAATAACGAATATGAAAACATGAAAAAATATGTATACTGTATGTAGAGTCGCTTCCGTTATTGTGCCCACAATTGTTTGGGGTTTACAGAATGCGGCGATTGCTCAACTGGATACTGAAACTGGTAAGCATTTGGGAAAAGGATTAAAGCGTTCGTTCACTTGGTGTTAGTTGTCTCTACAATGGGCCGTTTGTTTTTTTTCTTTATAAGCATTTGCAACAGTGTGCATGGCTGCACAAACACTAAGCAAATGACAACGCTCGTGCCACGACAGAGAGAAGTGTGAGTATCTACTCACAATACTGTGCATCGTTTGAACATGACAACAGTATATGAATATTGAAGTATCAACTAATAACGGTTTTCAGTTATCTGACCTATTGCAGTTTGTAGATATGGTAAAGTAGTTCACAACATTATATATAAAATTTTTAATATATTCCGAAAATAGGGAGTTTTCCCCAATTCATACTCCAATTTAATTTTTTGAAACGGAAACTATTTACAAAGTACAAGTGAGTTATTGGGAACAAATTTTAATTCAAACGAATTAAAATTGGGAAATGATATGATTGATTATGTACAGAAATCAACAAAACACTGTTTTTCAGTCTAAAATCTACAAAAACAAATAAAATTTTCCTCATAATATCTGTTACACAGCCAAAATAAAAAAATAGTATTTTTTTTGATTTTTATATTTTTTAAAAAACAAAATCCTATCATTCTCAAAATTAACTCAATTGGAACAAACCATATCTCATTTTAATTGGAAAAGATTTCCAAAAAGATAAAATAAGTAAAACTAAAGAGAAAAACAAAACTAAAAACTTTAATTCCGTCTCTAATAACTCACTTATGTTCGTACAGAATATATGTATATAGAAAGAAGTATTTGTAGTTTGTACCAAAAGATCATTCGCTTTCATTATGTTTACTCTGATTCCTTTGATATAAGTAATTCTGTTACTGACAATTTCCGCGTTTCTTTCATTGGAAGATGAGGCTTCTAAAGTATGAGGGAAAACAAATCGAGCTTATTTGCTCAATGAAAGTTATTACAAGTAAGAGTATTCTATTTGGCTATGCCGAATCTTATATTCCCACCATCAAACTGTATGCCGTAAAAGAAATGATCCTCTTAAACATTAGTGTGATATTTGGAATAGGGCTTAAGTCAGTTTTGGGCAGAGCTCTTTCGAATTTCGAGAGCTATTGTCGTAAAATTTGGTACATATGTACATCGATTTAGGTTCGTATAACATTTGTTTCGAATTTCATATATGTACTCGTATTTTTAATTCTGTGCGTTTATATATTAATACCAATAACTAGCGTTAAATTATTTTCTGAAGGGACTTTATATGGTGAGTAGGTTCAATAATAGACCTATCCTCATAAAATTTGGTAGACAGATTTTAGCACCTGTAAACTATATTTTAATCTGAGCGTTAAAGTATTTTTTTGTAGGGGGCCTTATAAGGGCGGTAGGATCAATTATCGACCGATCCTCAAAAAATGTTGTTGAAAAATTTTGGCACGTGAGAAACTTACTTAAGTCGAATTCATAGCTTTTTTGGCCAGTAATGAGCGTTAAACTCATTTTCTGAAGGCGTACTTATATGCGGGGGTAGGGTCAATTTTGGACCAATGCTCATAAAATTGGTATAGAGATTTTAGGTCATATGAAACTTCTTAGTGTCGTATTTCATTTTCTGAAGAGGACTTTATATGGGGGTAGGGTCAATTATGGACCGATCCTCCTAAAATGTGGTAGAGATTTTGGCACATATGAAACTTATTTATGTCAATTTTCATCGCTATACTCGTATTATTAAAACAGTTATGACTGTTAAAGCTGTTTTTCGGGAGCCACTTGTGTGAGGTTGCTATGCGAAAACTTGAACCAATATTGCCCATTTTCAATACCCAACAAACCAAACCTTACGGACATGGCTAGATTGTCTCAGAATTTAATAAGGACCCAGAATATATAAACTTTGTGGGTCTATGACCAATAGTGTTGTGTTACAAATGAAATTCAGCATAAATAAATACATTTATGTAGACTTAAATGTATACACCAACTTTTATGGTGATTTCCCCCCTTTTTCTTTCAGAAAATTAATTTTTCATCAATAAATTGCTTAAATATATCGGAGAAAGGGAAAAATTCAACAAAAATGCTTTATTATGAAAAATAAATCATAATTTATTCTCATAACCATTGTAGGGCATCATATGGTCGGCAACGCACGACTATAACTTTTAACTTGTCTGGTTATTCCGATTCTTAAATACCTACCACCAAATCACGTGTTGTCAATTTAAAGTGAATTTCTTAAGGAGGTCACATATTTGTATTAGGTCAATATGGATCGATCCTTTCGGAATTTATTACCACGATTTACTCATTTATTCGATTTATGATCGTCGGGGTGATTTTTATTAAAAGTTATTTATGCGGCTTGGTTCAAATAAGGACTGAACTAGACAAAAAATAATTTCTTTTGAGTAAAATCTAGTACAAAGTACAAAAGATTCATTATTACAATCAATTTGATTATTTAATTAATGTAATGAAGCCACTATCAATGTAAACCTAAGGATGATATCTGTTTCTATGAACAAGTTTGGAGACTGATTCATTCTTTCAACATGTAAGTGACAATCGATAGATTAGGGTGTGTTTGATCGAACGGCTATATTTTAAAACGCTCAGCTTGAAAATTAATATAATATTAAATTATTGGATTATTAATTTAAATTATTGGATTATTAAAAAAATTTTAAATACATATGTTTGTTCCTTAAATAAAATTTCTGCTATTCGAATAAAAACCCACGTTTCACCTCAATATACAATGAACATACGAATTACTAATAATATGTATGTAGTATGTATGTAGAACTTTATACGAACAGTAGTACAATTGTGTTTAGATGTGCGTGTGATTTGTCTTTGGTTTTTGGTCGTAAGAGCGAGCATATAGTGGTGGCGGTAGTGGTTACTTGAGAAATGTTGATGTCTTCTATTGTGGGAATTGCACTATAACAGAATCGCATACAAAGTTCTTTGCTTTCAACTGCACAAGAGTTTTCCAGTTACTAGGTACCACTAGAATCCAATATAACATACAAAGAATAGTACTTGTAGATACAAATATACACACATCTTTATATCTAATACTGTAAAAGCACTCACAATCAAATAAACGACCAAAGTTATTCAAACAAATTTCAATTAATTAAACTAAATGGAAGTGGTTTACATGGAACAAATGTGTATTGTAAAGAAAAATAGATAAAAGACAAACATACATACATATCTTCAAATAAAAGCCACTTAAGGGTTTCTCAATCAGATCGTCATTTCAAGATGATGAACTAACTACATACACATATGAGTTTTAGACTAGTCCTTAAAATAAAAATGCATTTTCACACGATTGGGTCGGTAAAACTGGGGTTAATACAAATATTTGAATAATTCAGGATTGCGACCTGGCAGAAAAAATGTAAGTCAAGTATAGATATTGTAATTTAAAATCTTCAATTCTATAATATTTTTTATTAAAGGAGGATTTCATTGCAGACCAGTGCCAATTGGCCACAGATAAACTTTATTAAGCAACATCTTTGTCTCAAAGATTTTATTATAACAATATCTAATAGTAAAGGATCTTTCGAATACATACTTTTTTCGACAATTTAATATAACAAATTATATATTCTACTTTTGAATATTGGGTCCACCTTAATGTACTTACAACTTACATTTTCTATTTATTTAGTCATCTTATTGTAAAATATTTTACCTGTTTACTATTTTATTTAGTAATGTGTTTGTGCTCGATATACTACAGTCGTGACCGAGCCAATAACTTCATAGCAAAACATATACTAATTGAAAGGATCATATTAGTTACTTATTATTAATTTACACGGGATTTTCCGTAAAAAACATTTATTGAGTAATACATATAGACATTAAATATGCAAC
Organism: Lucilia sericata; assembly: GCF_015586225.1. Taxonomy (NCBI): domain Eukaryota; kingdom Metazoa; phylum Arthropoda; class Insecta; order Diptera; family Calliphoridae; genus Lucilia; species Lucilia sericata. Next base: position 1,110,217 of record NW_023994080.1, on the reverse strand, counting down.
TATACATACATACGAAGTTAATATTTATAACGAACACTGATATAATTTTAAAAAAGTTTTAAAAGTGCCTTTAGACTATGAGACTTTACGTACGAAAAATCAAATGAAAATCCATCTGTTAGTAAAGAGAATAAGAGTTGTGTGATTAAAATTTTTTGTGTTTAGTGTAAGACAATAACAATAACAAACATAGCTGCCAGATTTGACGATTTATCGTCATTTTGACGATTCTTCGCTTCAAAAATAGCAAAGTGACGATTTGACGATTTTTTCCTTGAAACTGACGATTTTTGAAAAATTAAAAAAATTAAAGATTTTATTTTTTTTTTTTTTTTTTTTTTTGTTTTACAGTGAAAAAAAGGAAATTAATATTAAACTTGGAATTCAGTAAAAATAGAATTTATATTATAATGAAAACTAGAAGTTAAATTCTATTATAAAACATTCTAAGTCGAAAAAGTGTGTTTTGAGTTTTAAGCTCTCAAAGCTTAAACATATTTTACATCTAAATGTGTATGCTATGTACATTATTTCTTATAACTTTTGAAGAGATCGACAGATCTGAACCAAATTTTCACACTGTATAAGTTAAATCCAGTACAAACAAGTTTTGTAAAAGAACTAAATTTTACGAAGAAATCTCACCAAGTTTATTCTTTTTATATCTACCCAGCAAAAAATAGTGCATCCTCTGAAGCAGATTTGTAAGGCAGAGAGCAGTTGTTACTGCTTCCACTTGTTATAAAAGAATATATGATTTTTATATGGGATTCCTCTCGTAGAGGCTCTGCCTAAGGAATCCAAAATGTGCATATTTCATATTGTTGAAATTGCGCTAATTTCAGTGAATTAATATTATTTTTCAACACTGAACATTGATTTAAATTTAGAAAGATGCAAAAATTAAGTGATTTTAGAGCTGTTGAGAAGCAAATTTCTACACCACAAACAATAATTGCTGAATTTATGCCTTCCAAAATCTTTTTTGTAAGGCAATAATTTTAAGATGCATTAGAAGAAGGAGTTAAAGATGCAGTAGTTATATTTATTGCTTCCAAATCAAGAATATTTTTTGTTGGATAAGTACTTGTTTACAGAAAACTTTAAAAAATTTTACAAACAGTTTTATGCTTAAAAAGATTAAAATATTATTTGTGCACCAAAACAAGCAACAAACTTTGAGAAATTTAAGGAAAAAGATGAACAAGTTTCTATACCTAAAAACTATATGTGAACACTATGTAATTTTAGCAGTATTTATGTTTGATATTTTTAAAAATGCCAGAACATTGAAAACATTATGAGAACATTAGAAAGAATTAACATTACTGTCGAATATTCTTTAAAACTCAAAGTTTATTGAATCTTGAGCAATAATATTCCGTATTTTTCGAATTTTACATAATATATTATCTTAAAATATTACAATATTTTTAATATTTTATAAAAATTTTAAGCTTTTCATATGCTTCGATTTTTTTTTTACGATTTCTTAAAACCAAAATGACGATTATTTAAAAATTTATCGGGAAATTGACGATTTTTTCAAAAATTCATCTGGCAGCCCTGATAACAAAGTAGAAGGGAAACAGCTGTTTCTTTTTTTGTATGTGTTTACATCAGAGATGCTCAAACACATACTACCATAGCCTACCATAGTTTTATTTGTGTTGGTAAAGCAGCAGAGAACAGAATTCAATTCAAAATAAAAGTATACTAATAAAATGACTACAAACTAGAAAGTATATGCTAACTGTCAAATATTTATTACGGATTTTGACAGCCAGCGTATATCAAAGTCTATATATAAAAAACTATCAACTGTTCTCTCATGTTCTCCTACATTAATTCGGCTTTCTCAAAATTTTGTTGTTGTATTTCTGTGAGTATTTTAAGAACATCGCACACAGACCTTGCTTCGACAAGTACTGATCAGCAACTGATTTGATTTTATTTTTCAAGTTGAGAGCAAAGCAACTGATATTGCTCATTATAAAAAGAAGAAGAATTAAATCTATAGTGTATATGTATCAACTTAGCGTCAGCAGAATTTTCTTACCCTATCACGCGTGCTATGTAATGGCAATATTGAGCTCCTCTGGTTTACATAAACTCATTCATTACTATTTTGACCATATTACTTGTGGTATAATGTAAAAGTAGCTTATGTACCAGTGTCGGTACCGTTATTTAAAGCAGTGGTAGAGTCTTACGTTGTTGTAACTAAAGTAAGTTATTTGTTTTTCTAAACACATTGTAAATGATTGCGATGCGAACTTACAGTTTTGACCTATAGTGTATACAATATTTCAGTGTAAAATTATTGACATTTCATACAGAATTTACAAACTGAATTGAAAAATCTACCACATTATGAGTAGGAAAACAGTTTACTACTGATAAAGGAAAATATTATTTGTATTAAATTTATTATTTTTTAATGTTTAAAATCTGTGAATATGACAATTTCCAGTGTTTTTTAACCTAGGGAGTTACAAGAAAAATAATCTTAATATTTAATCAGAATTTTAAGCTCACCGGCCTTTAAGGGATTGAATTAATTGATCAGTGTTTGGATTGAAGCCTTAAATAAGTAGCCAAAGAACTAGCTCTGTTTATGTCTCCTGGTTTTTATTTCGAATGTACTTTAAAAGTACCATAATAATTTAAAAAAATATGTTTATATGACTTTTACCAGATCCTAAAACATAATCTTAGAGCGAAAAATGTAATATCATACTCCCTTTTAAAGGTCGTGTCAAATACGGAGATACTCAAACAAAGCAAAAAACCGATTTTGACAAAATTTGCCCTACGATCAGTACTTTTGGGTAGTAGGTCAGACAGCTCTATCAGTCAAGAACTGCCGCACTTAGAGGGGGTCAAAGTTGGACATTTTGGTCCTACAGGATTTTATTTCAATGAGTGTAACTTTTCACCTATTGGTCCAAGCAAAAATTGTCCAAAGGAATTCAGATAGCTATTTCTTCATTCTTTGAGAAAAAAATAATTCAAAATTTTCTTTTTTATTTTTTTTTTCAAAATGCCCACTTTTTTGTTTAAAAGAAAGCTTATACAATTTCCTTGGGGGCTTTATAGTCCCATAATGGGTGGGATATCTTTTTTGTTGTATTTTTTTTTTAATTTTTAAAAAATTAAAAAAAAAATTGCAAAGAATGAAGAACTAGCTATCTGAACTCCTTTGCACAATTTTTGCTAGGACCAATAGGTGAAAAGTTACACTCATTTGAATAAAATCCTGTATGACCAAAATGTCCAACTTTGAACCCTCTGACTCCGGCAGTTCCTGACTGATAGAGCTGAAAATTTGTTTCTGGCCTACTAACCTTGGTGCAAAACTTAAATTTTTTTTCATTTGGAAATGGACGACCTTATATTTTAGAATTAAGTTGAAAAACAAACAAAAACAATTGTAATTTTAAAAAGTTTTTGAAGCCATTATTAGCAAAAATCCTTTCAGAGACAACAAAAATTTGTAATAAATTTATATTTTGTTCGTACAAATTTTAAAATTCTAATCAAAGTTCCTTGTTCCGAATTCTCATATGATAATACATATAAAAATGTCATTTTAAGGAACTAGCTGGTCTCAATATACATGTCTGATAATATATATTTTTTTACTTGTTTTGTTTAACAATCATATTTTTATTTCCAACCAAGTTCAGATTTTTTTCACTAGTTAACAAATTATTTAATGAATGACATAAATAATTAAAACCCTGTTAACTAAAACTAAGAAATGTACTTTCATTATTAAAAAACTATTAAAATATACAGATGTTCATGGAGGGTAAAGTGTTTACTATTTAGAGTAAAATGTATGTATGTATGTATGTATGTATGTATATTGCATATGTGTGTGAGTGTATGTGTCATTTGTATCTGTAGATATGTTTAAATATGTATATGTATGTATTAATTTGCAAATGTATTGTACATATGTAAAAATGTATATGCATATATATTGAAACATGTACTTGTGTTTGTACATTTTACTCGTACAATCTAGTTTATTTTTTGAACTTCAATGTCGGTGACCATCATCATCACCAGGAACAATAAACCTATGTTATACAGATGTAAATGTTTTGAGTGTGAGTGTAGATAAATACTCTAAGGACGATCTCCCATTTGGAAACATGTAAAAAACCTAATTTCACGTCAACTGATTCATGTACGAACATTCTAAAAGTTGGCTTTAATTGTAAGAGAGCTAAAAGCTTTACATTTTCTACAAACATACAAACATACATACATACATATGTACATATGTATGTATAAATGCATGACGTATTCGTAAGGTAAACTATTTATCTGAGTTCCTTATGTTGCACTTCTATGTCTGTTAGTATGCATGTTGTTGTCCTGATGGTTGATGTTTTGTTTTTACTCGAGTCAGCTGCAACTTAGGTCCAACTTTAGTTGTAACCACAAAATCTGGTTAAATGTCTCGTAACCCATTGTGGGTTACCATTTTCTTTTTCTGTTTATTTTTTCCCTTACTTTTTTTTTGTACACAATTTACTTTAGTATAGTTTTGGTAGAGAATTCATTAAGGTCTAGGAAGAGAACAAAAATGGAGCTAAATTTAGTAGCAGATTTTTAAATACAAAGTAAATTAACTTAAAAAGTTTTTCTTTTCAACTTGAACATGTAACAGATGCATTTAACTTTTTACTAAGCAGAGATGTTTCTTTAAGATTTTATTCTTTAATATAAGAAGTTGTATTTTTGTTTATACACACAAGTATAAACGTAAATGTAGTACAGTGTGTCAGGAAAGTTATTCTAGATTTACATTCGTAAAAATGACATGTTCTTAGACCACTGACTGTTCATGTAATCCAACGGTTTCGAAATTGGGGTACGCGGACCCCTACTGGTCTGTCGCGAAAAATTACAAAAAGTAAACAATATTCTGTTTTTATTAATATCTACACAATTTTGCAATTCGTAAAAAGCACTTCCAATAGAAAACATAAAAATGACTTCCTAAGAATGACTTCAGAAGTAGTAAATTTTAAATGAAAGAGAAACCTTAAGTACTTACAATCATGTTAAGTACATATTTTAAGATTTCGTTGGAAATTTGGGTTTAGTGACTGTTCACATCAGTGAACACATAACACTGTCCATCCCTGACGTCATTTAATACCCACACATAACTGCAGCCAACTTCATCTACATATGAACGTCAGCTGCAGCTTTGGCCTTCAGCTTTAACTTACTTCTATTCTAATCCACCTGTGAGAAGAACAAAAAGTGTGTGCGCTAAACGAACAAACAAACAAAACAACAAACCCTACAACAAACAAAACAACAAACCCTACAACAAACAAAACAACAAACCCTACGAATCAAATTCTAAAGTTAAATAAATAAATAAATAAATAATAAACTTAACTTATTAAAACTAAACACTAGTGGTAAAACTTAAACCAAGTATTAAAAACCCTAAACCTAAGTAAAAGTAAAATACTAAAACTTAAATACTAATTAAAAACAAATGTATCACAGATCAGTGTATCACAGTGTTATTTATATAAAATACTTACCCTAAAACATATACATAAATACTTACAACTAAAATAAAACCTGAATTTATAACCTAAAAATACTTACCCTATATACCTACCCTATATACTTACCTTATATACTTACCCAAAAGTTCAATAAACATAAATACATAAGTATTATAACGTTTTACAAAAAAATCCCAAGCCTTTCTTATTTACCCTTCCTCTAATTCCCGCGTAAGTACCCATCTACCCATCTCCCTCTAACCCCTAAATAAACATTGGTCCAAACGAGCCTTTAAAAAAGAAACGGCTACATACATAAATTACAGTCCACAAAAATAAAGCTGAAAAGAAAGTAAGCTTAAAAAATAAAAAGTGTGAAGAAAGTGAAGTGTTGAAAGTAAGCTAAAAGTGTATGTGAAAAATTAAAAAATAAAAAACCCACCCTTAAATAAAAATTTAAAATACCCTACAAACCAAAGAATATAAATAATATAAACTAAATTAAATTGCGTAAAAAAAAAAAAATTGAAAAAAAAAAAAAAACAATAAATTGTACAAATAAACAAAAAGTTACAAAAGATAACAAAAATTACAATAAATAAAATTTAAACAAATTTAAAATAAACATAGAACACAAAAACACAGTTTCCACATAAAAACAGTGAAAATAAAAAAAAAAATATACATTAAAAATAAAAACAAATATTATTAACAAAAGACACACAACAAAAAATACAGTGAAACAGAAAATAGTTTTTTTTTTTTTTTCATTTATAAATACCCACATACCGTTTGTTAAAATATATTAGAAATTGTTAATAAAATAAAAAACTACACAAAAAACATACACAAATTACATTTAAATTAACAAATAATTATTTATAAATATATATACGCAAACTTTATTAAAACAAAAATAAATAACAATTTAAATATCAAAAAAATTACATATATAACACACACTGTACATATTTTTAAAAATATTAAAAAACATTAATACGCAAAAATAAACAAGAAATAAAACACACACAAAACATATACACACGCTTAAACATACATACCAGACCCAGCTTACATATTACAACAGCAACACTACACACAAGATCAACATACATCATAGCGGGAAGAAGGTGTAAAGAAGAATCGACAACACAAGAGATTTTTTTTTGGTTTATCTCTTGTGAAGGTTTGTACCCTACCCCCAGCAAACAAGGTAAGTGTATTTTTTACAACTTACTAATAATATTTAAATTTCCATTTTTTTTGTATTATATTAGTTTTATTTGTCAAGCAATATAATATAAAAATATTTTCTATTCAAAAACCCACTCACCCACCCACCCTATTAAAAACTTTTTTGGAAATATTTTTATATATTGCTTGATTAAGCTAATATTACCACCCGAATTGTGTAGCGAACCCATACACACATAAAATACCCTGTCGGAAATTTAAGTTTGCTGTTACAAATTTTTTGTAGATTTTTAAATAAATTACCCAATATGTCTACTTTAGAATCTGTTGTCGCCGATTTATTAAGATACATCCAAACAGATTTAAAATCGTTTGATGAAGATTATCGCGCTACCCCGGAAAATTTCCAATCTCTACCCGCTCTTAAATTCCAAAAACGGGAATTAAGTGAATTATGGGCTAAAATTGACCGTAAATTCACCCAAGTTAGAGAATCCGCCGATATTCTTGACCCTAAGAAGGCTGAAGCCATAAATTTAAGTGAAGTCGTTAGACAAGTTAGATCTGCTAAAGGTTTTTATAGGTCAAGCATGATCTCGATCGACGAATCGATTGAGGAGATCACGAAGGCAAACGAAACCCGACCATCATTACCCGAACCCCCACAACCCAGCAGTTCTGTAGCCTTCAATGTACCCCCATGCGATATGCCTACATTTCATGGAGATTTTAAATCTTGGGCTTCTTTCCGGGATCTTTTTAAGGCCATTTATGGTAACAACACACGCTTAAGTGGAGTTGAAAAACTCTTCTATCTTAAGCAAAAAACGAGCGGCGAAGCCAAAGAAATCGTTGACAACGCACCCCTAACTAATGATGGCTTTCTCATTGCGTGGACCCAACTCGTCTCTCAATTTGAAAATAGACGAATGCAAATCAATGCGCAATTGAAAACACTTTTTAATTTACCCACAGTAAGCACCATGTGCAGTGCTTCTATAAGAAAGCTTCAGAGAAAGATTAATTGTTGTATTGCTAATTTAAATTCATTAGAAATTGATACGGATAATTGGGATCCTATCTTTGTATATCTTTGCTTATCAAAATTACCCAAAGAAACCCGAAGAGAGTTTGAAAAAACTCTCAATGATAGCGCTGAAATGCCGCCTTGGACGAATCTTGATGTGTTCTTAACGAACACTTTTAAAGAACTTACATCAGTAAACGATGTTCCAGATTCGAATCCTAACACCCACCCTAAAACCAAACAATTTACTGAAACAAAATATAACCCTGACAGAAGAGCCAAAGCGTTTCACAATGTAACCCATTCTTCAAAGAAACCCCACCCAAACCCCAAACCTCAAAATGAACAAAAATTCTCTAACCCAAACCATATACCCAATTCAAATACCCAAAAGAATGCAAATGCCCAAAATACCCAAAAGAAACCAAATACCCAAAACACCCAAACTAAACTCTATGGGTCAATTTGCAAACTTTGTGAAAAGAATCACACCCTAAGAGAATGTTCTTCATTTAATTCTTTAGGATTAAACCAAAGAATTGAATTTGTAAATGAGAATGGAATTTGTTACAATTGTTTAGCTACTGGACATGTCATAAAAGATTGTTATAGCGCATTTAAGTGTAGATATTGCGGCGGTAAACATAATTCGCTTTTACACAAGCCGAACTCTAACCCTAACCCACATGTTGAAAATACTCAGGCGTCAACATCACAAAACGCAGTACAGTCTTTCTCAACCCACACCCAATCAAGCAAACCCATACCCATAGATGACAGAACAAAGTTATTAGGAACTGCAGTTCTGAATGTTGAAGTTCAAGGTGAATTATTTCCAGCTAGAGCGCTTATTGACCCAGCTTCAGACTTCTCGTTTATCACAGATAAACTGAGAAGGAAGCTAAAATTACCCACTACACCCATAGTTGCTGAAATTTCAGGATTAAACGAAATAGTTTCAGCTCGTTCAAATAAACTGTGTCAGGTTTTATTGCGCTCAAACACCCAAAACGATTTTAAATTGAATATCCAAGCTATTGTTGTAAAAACATTAACCAAAAACTTACCCACTCAAAACTTAAACCCAACCCTAATACAAGATTTGGAAAATATTCAATTAGCTGACCAAAGGTTCTATGAAAGCCGACCTATCGACTTTATTATTGGCAGCGATTTTTACCCACAGATTCTAAAATCTGGAGTCAGAAAAGACTTACTTAATACCCTTATAGCTCAGGAAACTGAGTTTGGCTGGATTTTAACAGGACCCGTTCAGAATTCGCAAAATAACCAACCCTTAGTTTCATACTTCAGTTCAGTCACGCTTGATAAAGTTTTGACCAGGTTCTGGGAAATTGAAGATGTACCCACCCAACCCAAAGTTTCAGAAGAAAGTTCTTTATGTGAAGAAACTTTCAAGACCACTACCCTTCGATTGCCAAATGGCCGTTATCAGGTAAATTTACCATTTATATACCCTCCTGTTGAGTTAGGAAACTCTAGACACGTTGCTATGGCTCAATTTCTACGTAACGAGAAAAGTTTAATGAAAAAGCCAGAGCTTAAAATGGAATATGATAACGTCCTACAAGAGTATATCGATTTAGGTCATATGAAACCAATTAAATATAACCCAAACATTCCTTCAAACACCCATTATTATTTACCCCATCACGCTGTTGTTAAACTTGATCGTGTTACGACAAAAGTTCGAGTTGTATTTAATGCATCTAGCAAAACCTCGAACGGCAACAGTCTTAATGATACCCTACACACTGGTCCTACCCTACAACAAGATTTAGTTGTACTTATCTTGAAATGGCGCTTTTACAAGATAGTTTATAATGCCGACATTACAAAAATGTACCGGCAAATTATGCTAAACCCTACCCACACACCCTTCCAACGGATATTATTCCGTAAAAGCGTCAACGAACCCATTCAAGATTATGAACTGCAAACAGTTACATTTGGTGTTAACTGTGCACCATATTTGGCTATTAGAACCCTACACAAATTAGCCGACGACATTCAAAATACCCACCCTATAGCTTCGCAAATATTGCGAAACAACATGTATGTTGATGATGTCTTAGCCGGAGGTCACACAATTGAAGAAGCTCAAAAAGCTCAAACCCAATTGATCGCGGCTCTAGACTCTGCTGGTTTTCCTTTAAGAAAATGGATTTCCAATACAAAGGAATTATTACACAATTTACCCGAAGAACATCTACTAGATGTTGATTTACTCACCCTACCCGAATCAAATAATGCTAAAACGTTAGGCATTCGTTGGAACGCTAAGGAAGATACGTTTTTCTTTAATGTACCCTTAATTGAAAGAAAATCAGCATACACAAAGCGAACTGTGTTATCAGACATTGCTCGTCTTTTTGACCCAGCTGGTTGGTTAGCGCCAATTGTTATATCTGCCAAGATTATTATGCAGCAAATTTGGCAAGATAATACAGCTTGGGATGAATGTCTTAACCCACTCACCCTTATAAAATGGCAAAAGTTTTTGCAGTTCTACGATAATATTAATAGAATTCGTATTCCAAGATGGATTAACTTTTCACCTTCAGCAAAAATTGAGTTTCATGGTTTTTCAGATGCTTCTGAAAAGGCATACTCTGCATGTCTATATGCACGAGTAACACCCATAGACGGACCTAATTCCGTAACCCTACTCTTCGCTAAGACGAGAGTTGCGCCAATCAAAGTAATCACGTTACCAAAACTTGAACTTTGTGGTGCAGTGTTGTTGGCAAATATGACACACAATGTACTCACCCAACTCAACCTACCCTTACATCAGACGTATTTCTGGACCGACTCATCTATAGTTTTGGCCTGGCTTAGTAAACACCCTAACTCGTGGAATACATTTGTGGCAAACAGAGTTTCAACAATTCTACAAACAGTAGGAGTAGATAACTGGAATCATGTTGCTTCACACGATAATCCTGCCGATGTTGCTAGCCGAGGATGTAATGCTGATGAGTTAAAAGATGACACTTTATGGTGGAATGGACCATCGTGGTTGAAAGAAGTCGCGTCGAAGTGGCCAACAACAAATAAACACTTTATTACTCAAGCTGAAGCTAAAGTTAGTCAGTCGTTTGCTACGACAGTTAATACCCACCCTACCTTAAATACGAATACAGAAAACCCAGATATATTATCAAGATTTTCGAAATTGTCAAAAGCTCTAAGAGTAATGACATATGTCTATCGATTTTGTGATCGCGCATCGTATAAACGGAACTATACTATTCGAAATGATAGAATTATTCTTGATCGAAATAACCCACAACTAGTCAATGATAGACTACGTTTATTAACTACCCACCCAAGTATTGAACTTGATGCGTCAGAGATCAAATCTACCCGTGATAGACTTATTATTCTTTGTCAGACAGAATATTTCAACAACGAATATAACTGTTTGAAGAGAAAATACCCTATACCCAACAAAAGTGACCTGCTTACCCTAACTCCATTTTTAGATTCTGCAATGATAATGCGTGCAAATGGTAGACTAGCAAATTCCAACAGTTTGTCCTATTCCGAAAGACACCCAATATTAATACCCTATAAAAGTGCATTTGCTAAATTACTAGTACAACACGTCCACCTGGTAACCCTGCATGGTGGAAATCAACTTATGTTGAGAATAATCCGATCAGGATATTGGATTCCGAAACTTAAGAATCTGATTAGTAATGTTGTTAACAAATGCTCACCCTGCATAAGATATAGGAATAGACAAACAACCCAATTTATGGCGGCGTTGCCACCAGAAAGAACCCAAATTGATAAAGCTTTTACAAATGTTGGAGTTGATTTTGCAGGACCATTTGACGTCAAAGCATATAGTGGCAGAACTTGTAAAATAACGAAAGGTTACGTTTGTGTTTTTGTTTGTTTTGCAACAAAAGCCATCCACTTGGAGCCAACATCTGATTTGTCTACCCAAGCCTTTATGGCAGCCTTCGCTCGATTTTTTTCGAGGCGGGGATGCCCTGTCGCCATTTACTCGGACAATGGGACAAATTTCATTGGAGCTAGTAAGCTATTGAAGAAAGAGCGACAGGAATTCATCAGGCAATTGAAAGGTTCCGTTATATCTACCAACAGTTTTCAGAATTTGACGTGGCATTTTATACCCCCAGGTGCACCACACATGGGCGGTTTATGGGAGGCAGGAGTTAAAAGCTTTAAAGCTCATTTGAAGAAAATAAATACCCTAAAATATACATTTGAAGAGCTAGCTACACTCCTTGCCAGAATAGAAGGATGTCTAAACTCGAGACCCTTAAGCCCGTCAAGTGAAAACCCTCAGGATCTTAACCCGTTAACCCCTGGACACTTTTTAATTGGCTCACCCATACTTACCCCTGCAGAACCCGACACAAGCAGTGATAATATAACCCTGGCAAACAGATGGCAAAAATTAAGGATACAACATCACAACTTTTGTAAAAGATGGAAAGATGAATATCTTAAAGAGCTCCATAAAAGATATAAGTGGAAAAACCCTACCCGAGAAGTTGAAATAGGTGATATTGTAGTAATTAGACAAGACAATTTAGCACCCAATGAATGGTTACTTGGACGTGTGACCAAAACACACCCTGGTTCTGATGGTAGAAATAGAGTAGTTGACTTACAAACTTCAACTGGAACTCTAACCCGACCAATTACTAAAATTGTTGTTTTACCCGCTAATTAGTCTAATACTTTTACTCAAACCCTAACCCAAAATAACAATATCATCACTAACTAGCTCAACTAACCACCCTAACTAACCCAAATTTATTATGAATCGTTTAACTCTTCACCCTAACCCACTAACACATTCATTACACTTCATTCATTCACACATAATTTCTTTTATACAGAATATGGCACCCAATAACAACAACAATCGTAAAGGACGTTCCAACCGTTCCAGCCGCAATGGATCTCGGCCCAAACCCAACCGCAAAAACGATAAACGTCAACCAAAACGCCATTTTGGTTGCGGTATTTGTCAAGCCGATCACAGCTTAACAAACTGTCGAAAGTTCCAAAAGATGAACTTGGCGGAGAAATACAAAACCGCAGTTAAATTGCACTACTGCGTCAACAACGTCGATGATGAAAACGTTTGTTCCTACAGCAGTTGTGCAGGTAGGAAGTCGGCGGGCAAGGGCAATACTAAATCCTAGCTTGACTAAGTCTAGAATAGCAGCCGTCTTTGTTAGTGAAAGTTCCCTAGCTCCCTTCAAAATCGACAAAGAGGTGTTTGTGAAGGTGTTAATTGCACCAAATTATTCCTCAAGCCTCCGATACGAGGTTTGCATGGAGGTGGTTAAGGATCTGCCAAAAACCCCATATCCAAGCCCCATGGACGAAACAATTAAAAGTAAATTGTGTCGCATATCGCTGGCTGACCCGGAGTTTTACTCCAACAACCCAGTCTCCATGGAAATTGGTGGAGACCTTTACACAAGCATCCTACAACCGAATGTGATTCACATTGACGGGGGATCACTTATAGCCCAGGATTCCACCCTTGGCTGGCTGGTCATGGGATCATCTACCCAATAAACCCGCACACAATGAAGTATTTTACATGCATAATTTACCCTATTACCCTACACCATTTTTATTGAATAAATAAAAATAATTGTCCTTTTCTCTTCACAGGTTGCCAGGCCCGGGAGGATGTTCACATCAGTGAACACATAACACTGTCCATCCCTGACGTCATTTAATACCCACACATAACTGCAGCCAACTTCATCTACATATGAACGTCAGCTGCAGCTTTGGCCTTCAGCTTTAACTTACTTCTATTCTAATCCACCTGTGAGAAGAACAAAAAGTGTGTGCGCTAAACGAACAAACAAACAAAACAACAAACCCTACAACAAACAAAACAACAAACCCTACAACAAACAAAACAACAAACCCTACGAATCAAATTCTAAAGTTAAATAAATAAATAAATAAATAATAAACTTAACTTATTAAAACTAAACACTAGTGGTAAAACTTAAACCAAGTATTAAAAACCCTAAACCTAAGTAAAAGTAAAATACTAAAACTTAAATACTAATTAAAAACAAATGTATCACAGATCAGTGTATCACAGTGTTATTTATATAAAATACTTACCCTAAAACATATACATAAATACTTACAACTAAAATAAAACCTGAATTTATAACCTAAAAATACTTACCCTATATACCTACCCTATATACTTACCTTATATACTTACCCAAAAGTTCAATAAACATAAATACATAAGTATTATAACGTTTTACAAAAAAATCCCAAGCCTTTCTTATTTACCCTTCCTCTAATTCCCGCGTAAGTACCCATCTACCCATCTCCCTCTAACCCCTAAATAAACAGTGACTTTAAGAGGTATATTTGACGAAGTATGATACCATGCAGCGGATGCTATAATTACATCCATTACTTCAGCGATATTTTCCTTCAAATAGGTTTAGAAGTTAAAATATAATTTGGTGGACTTAATCTACTATGTACGTAGACTACTGCAACCAAATATTATAAAAAACGGAATGCGAGTTACAGCCTACTTCGTTGTTTCATAAATTTAAACAAAAAGTTTACATAGAAATGTCAACGGATGTATAAATTGTTTGGTACTTTTTGAAAGCACAATTTTTCTGGAACAAATTAATGCAGATTTGAATCGTTTGAGTTTTAAATGTGATATATAAATTTAAATACGGAACATTTTGTAAACTTAATTCTCAAAAAGTATATTTCTAAGCCAAAAAGGGGAAAATTGTACTATTTTTATTAAAACTTTCCACAAAGGTAGAATTTATTCCACCTTTGGTACTTTTTCTTTCTTTAAATGATACTCTGTATGTTCTATAATATGAATTCAAAACACATGATTATTAAACATACTCGGTCCTCATTGAATAAGATTTTTTAAGAGAAAACATTTTAGTACTTTTTATTTCATAAATGGTACTTTTTGAATTTTCTAAAATATTCAACCTAAGAACATACATTTTAACATACATGGTCTTGACTGAATAATATTCTGTAAGTGGGTACTCTTTGTTACTTTTCCATCCAAATGGTCCCTTTTGGATTCTCTGTAATGGTTAACCGGAACACATTACACACGGTCCTTATTAAATGAGAATTTATTGAGAGAGATTTTTGTACTTTTTCGTTTTTCCGATGGTAGTTTTTGATATTTTTACGATAATGAACATATAAATATAAAATTTAAAATGTAGGGACCTTAGTGAATGAGAATCTACTGAAAGGGACTTTTGGTACTTTTTCATTCATCAAATTATATTTTTTGAATTGTCTATAATATTGAACACAGAAACATAAAATTTTTGATGAAATCAATTTTAATTTTCTATAAAAGTAAAAAAAATTTTGTATGTATTTAATTTTGGTTGGGGTAGCGAAGCACCCAGGGTATGCTAGTTCACATATATAACGAACTTTTATAAAGAACTCGGTTATAACGAATCCTAGGATAAAACGAACTCCTTTTTCAGTCCCTCAAGGACAATTACATACAATTTCCCTTTTTTAAAACGAACTTCAAAAATTATGTTTTGAAATCATAAGAAAATATTCAGCTCTGTTTGAAAAAACTTTGTAATTCATATTCTTTTAATTGCGGAAAATGTTGCTTTATTTTTTGATTTACAAAAACTTCACCCGTCTTATTACCAACTACGATTCTAACAAACAAATTTGACTGGTCCACCGGAGTTCGTTATAGACGCGTTTGACTGTAATTGAATATTCTTTAGTCTTGAATTCCAGTCCCATTTGGGGATAATTTTGGTCTCTGTATAGTTTGGTCCATACTTAATGCAATCCACCACTTTTACGAAAATAGGTATGAACAATCCTACTTTTTCTGAAAGAACCCCACTTATAACTATTACAACTATACGAATTTGTGTTAAACGTAAAACATACTACGTATAATTTGAATATAAGTTCATGTATAATGATGTAGTTTTTTTCAACTTACCATAGAACGAAAATAATCCTTCCGATGTTACCCTCCTATATTGGATTATATGATATGCCATTGTGTGTTTCTGCGAATCTCCTGTAATTATTAATTGGACAAAATTGAAAATTAGATAATGCGGTCATCTGAAACAAATATTCAATAACAAATGAAAATTTTTATTGAAGACAACACGTATGTAAAGCCATTGCGTCTTTATATCGATCATTAATTTTCAGTTAAAATGAGCTGAACGTTTAAAACTAATGGTGGATACATACTATTATCTGTATGCACATGCACTTAATATGCAAACGTTCATACATATTTATATACAAACATACATATACATACATATGTAAGAATATTAAGGGAGTTCATTAGCTACATTTAAGTTCGTTATCTCTATAAAAAACTCTATAATTAATTAATTATAAATTAATTATAATACAGATTTTTGACAAAGATTTATTTAATTCCACATAATAACATATATTTGACATACATATAAAAACTTATATTAATATTACTCTTTGTACGTTTTGTTCACTTTGATTACACTGACCAACAAAATTTGAAAAGAGTCGAAACCCAGAGACCGAAGTATATTTTCTGTATCGCATCAGGTTCTCAAGTTATAGTGTCATAAAATTTTTAAAAATCCATTTTAAAGCCATATTCGAGACATTAAACCAGCGCTAACTCATCTTTATTTATAAAACTTGTTAGTCGCCTAAAAGTCCAATCTGTCGCCTCTAAAAGCTTAACTTATGTTATATCGTCTTCCTACTTCGAGATATCTAAAAATTTTATAAATAACGATGTCTTCGCGCTGTTATAACGTCTCAAATATGGCAAAAAACGAAGTTTCTTTAGATTTTAAGGACACGATTTCTTAAAAACTTGATGTGATGGAGAAATTCCGAGGATTCAGCGCAGCTTAATCCCTTAAAAAAGTATACTTTGGTATCTGGATTAAAAATTTGTTGGCCTGTGTTATTTTCTGTTTGTATTAGTATATGGTGATTTCAAAAAATTTCGAACAAAAAAGTAGGATTTTGAACATGACCCTCTCCGATTTCGATGAAATTCTGTACATACATTCATCATGTAAATACGGAATTTAGAGATCTCCTAAATTTTTAAATTCGTTACGGTTCACATTTTATCGAGGTTCAAAGTTCATGGAAATGATGTGGATTATTTGACTAAAAGTTGATTTTCTTCCTCATTTTGGAGTACTTTAAACTTCGTATTTATACAAAGAATGTGTGTGCAAAATCAAAATCGGAATCGAAAATCTTGAAATATAATTGTGAAATTTGAAAAATAATTGTGAGACTTCATTCAAAGCCTATTAATGAAAGTATTAAGGGGCAACGGAATTAGTTTATATTTTTCATTAATTTTCATATTATATTTACAATTGTCTTCTTCTTTTTTAAAAAACATGCATTGTTTTGATAACAAACAGTGATATTTTATATTGTTTTGTATTGCAACACTGCGAAGTTTAATTTTGTACTCAAAAACATCAAAGGGGATTAACATCAGATTAAATTTATGTTTAGATTAACTAATCTGATTATTAATTGCCATTTGATTGCCAGCTCAAAAACCCGTTCTTAATAGGTAACGGTTTAAACTTCTCAAATTTCGTGCAAGAGGTGAAACACCCTAATAAAGACATGTATGTATATATGTGTCATTAAAACTGAAAATGGATACTATTCGTAAGGAAGAAATTAACATAAAATTGCATTTAGGTACTCCAGTTATTGTGTAGTAATCATTATTATTTAGTATATGAAAGTGCTGCAAGTACTTGGCATAAGTATGTATGGCTGAATGTATGTGAATATGAATGAATTTTTGTTTGTTTGCAATTCACACTTACATATGAACAATAGCATATAAGAATGTACATACATAAATCCCTGCAGTTTAGGCAGACTGTCCCGAAATAGTAATTTTATACAACATTATTACCCCTTCTTAGCAGTGACATGTTACATACATAAGTACATGTCTAAGGAAAACATCAATTAACCCTATATATATTTCTATTCATTTTAATTACAAATGGACAAATTACTTTGCAATCAATTACATCTAAAGGGTTAAAAAAACTACCTTTCTAGGTAATGTATAGAGATTTAAGATCATTATTATAACTTACTTTTAGGATAACTTTAACTAAAGTAAGCAATAAAGTGAACTTTATATACATATTTCCATTATTACAATAAAAATTTTTATTATACAAAAAACGTAGCATACTTTTATACTTTAATTATCTTTTTCATTTGAAAAATTAAATTGAATTTATTTTTCCTTCATATTTGGACATTCATATGCCCAAAGCATATGTTAAAAGTTGGAGGTAAAGTGATCTTCCCTTGCAGTTTAGCTTAAACTTTAAACTATGGAACCGTATTACAAAGAAATTTGGAGCCAATCAAGTATTTAAACATTTGGAAAAACTGTTTCTTATAGGGACTTATTGTAAAACTACAGGGATGCAAATACATGAATATTATTAGATATACATTTCTACATACATACATACATACACAATTTTCCCACCTTAAATGCTTTATACATACTTAACTAAACATTGTGCAAAATCACATTATGCGAAAGCGAAGGTCATTCAAATTAAAACCAAAAACTACTGCAGTGTTTGTTCTTCAAGTACTCAAAACAAAAAATGACACATACTAAATACACTTGTTGGTTTGGCAGGGCAACTGACATTGCTCTATGGAGCGTGCTCTAGGAGAGCGAACTATAGTAACGTTTGCAAAGACTGCGTGTGGAACACTTAAAATGCTTTTTCCCATACAAAGATTTTTATATTTATTTTTTGTTTTATAATTATTATTATTTCATTCATTCCTCGAAGAATTACCAACATTTAAGAGTTTAACGCAGTCAATTCAACTTTTATTTTAACCATTTTCCCTAGAAAGCAAACATTAATGTTTTGACTTTTCGCCATGATCCTGGTTGTCACAATTCATTTTTCTTGGCTTGGCGTTGTCTCATGTTTTTATATGCATAGTATATTTATGTAACTATGAATACACTCATATACTTACATACATATACATATGTATGTCTTTATATGTAATGAATATATATTATAAACCACGTAACTTACTAAATGGAAAAAGTGGATTGGCTGACTAAAGGATGAGTTGCCTTTAATAACCCAGTTAACAAGATTTAAGTTCATGCATATGTGTATCATTTAGGACCATTAAATGATAGGGTCTCCTTTTTGTCTCATTTAAAAGAAATTGGTGATGCCCAACGAGCGTATAATATTCAAAGCCAGTGATTTCGTGAAGGCTTAATAGGGAGGCTAGGTTCTACATTATATCGATCATCACAAAACTTAGTAGAATAAATAATGTCATTACGAATCTTTTTGATGTAACCGAAGTCCCTAAGGGACAAAGATTTTAAATAAAGCTGCAGATTTTTTTTATTTATTACGTTTCCATAAGTTTAATAACTTATGTCATCTTTTCGAATAACTTCATTTTCCAAATAACTTTTTTGATGGGTCGCGGTAAACTATTAATCACCGAGATTAAATCACAGTCGAAGAAATATCGCTATCTTTAATACCAACATATTTATGCGATTACTTGACAACAACTTGATGTTGAATTTAATTTTAACTTAACTAAGTGATTTTTCAGCGTTAAATGAGGAGGCTGTTCCCCATAGCTGTATTTCGTATAGCCTCTCTTGTACAAAACTATTTTTGTACTCCAAGTCTAGAGACTGGCTAGAGTCTAGAGATTGGCCAGTACATAGATCTGTTGATGTATTTTGATATTGTCTATCTGTATGGGAGAACGGGTTTCTTGTCTTAGAACAGATGTAACGTGAGTACATTTTGTTGCATTGCATCTTATTTTCCATTTGTCCAGCCATGTGAGACTGGAGTTGTTGGGAAGCTATTGTAGGGTTTTCATGTATGCTTGCAAAAGCACCAGTTAACGAATCGAAAATATTCTTTTAGGTGGACAGATTACAAAAAAAAACAAAACTTTTGTTAAACAAACATTTTAATTGTAGACAAAACGCATCCGATCGAAGAATGCCGTTCAAATCCGAGATATGCCACCATGGAAAACACTGTAAAAAAAGGCTCTGAAAATAGTTCCGAACAAAAAAAAGTTGGATGACATGCGACCTATGGTGGGACTACTTAAAAATTTACTAAAGGCAATCGTAAATTCTTATTTAATAATTCTTATTCTTCGATAACTGCACAGCACATAAAAATGTTTTATCATTTAATTGCACAAAAATTAAATTTTTTTTTATTGTTTTGTGACTTCTTGAGTGCTCAAATATTTTTTTCACAGAAATTGTTGAAAAACTGCACAGAATATTTTACTAAGTTCTAAATTTTATATATTATATATTGAATTTTTATTAATATTAAGTAGAATTTGAATCAAAAACTATAGTTTCAACAATTTTTTCGCATATCTTCAAATACGGAATCAGTATCTCAAACTAAGTATTTTGCAATCCCCTTCCGATTTGTTACATCGAGTATTTTTATGTATACATTAAAAAAAAATAAAAATTCATTCTACAAAAACTACTTGCATTAATAAAAATTTAAAGCAAAATGATTAACAATTACTCAGAATTGTAAAAAATAGCTTTTATTTTTCAATTTTAACAAAACAAAAGTGATAGAATTTTATATCAAGTGTCACAATCTTTCTTCGGTTACTTCCAACGAAATAAAAATAAAAACTGTTTGCTGGGATAATTGTAAATGTATGTATGTTCGTGTGTTTGCATCTGTAAGAGCTAAAAATTCAGTTGTATCCACAACATCCGAAGCAACAGCAAACACACACAAGGGGACATTCATAATCAAAGCAATCAACGTTTGGACGTTTTTAATACTTTTGTTTTATCCCTTTGAGTGTTATGTCAAGAGTCCTTCTAGCAAGTGAAACTTTCTAGCTGGAAATCGCATGAAAAAGTTCAACAACACGCAAAGCTCTCTAGAGATATGTATTTTCATTCGCTGTAACGACAACAACAACAATAATGACGGTGCTGTAGCTGCACAATAAGCGCAAATTGAAATTTATGCGTGTGAAATTTTAAACATAGAATAGTAGTAGTAGTTGTTGTTGTTGTTGTCAGTCTCCAACTCCATATTACATGAGCTGCTATTCCAGACACATTGGGAATTTTCGCTGACCCCCCTTACTCTACGTCATTACGCATTTCAATTAGACCGCTGAGTCGAGTGGCGAGTTGACAGAATAAAACTAACAACCACCGAAAATATCCTTCTGCGAGATGTGTTGCAAGCATGTTTACCACAACATTTTCGGGGTTTAAATGTCATAATTAAGCACAGCAAATTTCATTATCATCGGAATATCATTTACACATCATTTGCATTCGCAATTTACATACATTTGCAAAAACATCAACGAAATAAACTTTTGAATCCAATCACAAACTGAATGACAAACAGTCACGAGCATACATATGTGTGTATGTTGGTGCGTTTTTAATATGGAGATTGTGAGAGTGTGCATAAGAAAATATTATTTGTTGTGCAACAAATTAAATCATTGAGTTGAAATGAAATGAATTGTACTAAATAAATCATACAAAATAATTGACAAGTTCACGGTGATGGCAAATTCTATGGAAAATCAATAAAAATTATTTGATCTTGATTACAATTTTAATGGAGTATTAATGAATTTTACTTTAATGTAGTGGTTTTATAATTTATTAATGGTTTTATAAGATAGTTTTCCTGTGGCTAGCTGTGAAAGATTTAAAAATCTTATTTAAAATGACAAAATGTAGTTTGTACGAACTGAATATTAGAGGAAGTTTTCGGTTATTGCAAACAAGTTTGTTTGATTTCTTCTAAAGATCCATATTATGTATTCAAACAAGTCGGGTATGGCCAACCACATGATACCCTACCGATCATGAGTGCATTTAAAATGTAATTTTTTATGATAAAATTTATTGAGAGGCCTTATATAAAGACTAGGGTCAAATAACATAACATTTTGTAAAGAGATTTTTGTTTATGTGACAATTTTTCATGTCGAAGTTTATCGTGATACCAGTGTGTATTACTAAATTATGTGGAATTTCAAATAATATTTTGAAAGTGTGCTATGGTCGAATGGGACCCGATCTGTAAGAAAATTTCCAGCATTATTTAGATTTATATAAAACCGAACTCCTCTCCGTTTGTATGGGGACTAAGTAAAATAATGGACAGATTTCAACAAAAATCAATACGATTCCTCCTTGAGCCACATGTATGCTATGTGCCAAATTATTCGAATTGTTTTTAAAAATGCTACCTGTGCTTTGATTATATAAGTTTAGTATAGGAACTAGGCATATTGTTCCTATACTCAACTTAACCCGGGTATGTTTTTCATTTTTGAAGTGATATATCTTGAGATCAATATATCGTATCGTATGAAATTTGGACTATGCTTTCAGTGTAATGTTTTCAATACATTTTCCAAAAATTTGTTAGATATATATATATATTAAACCGATTTTCTATTTTTACCTCGTGTATCAATACCCAGCATACCCCGGTATGTATATAAATTATATGTCAGTTATCGGACAAAAATTAAGTTTCATTATAAATTTTATGTTTTATCATTAGATTTTTATATATTCTTGTATTTTATGAAAAAAAAAAATGAACTAAACAACAAATTTAGTTTCAAATACAGAGTCATGTGACTTTATTCATATATTTGAATGTGAAATATTTGTGGACCCTGTAACATTAACAAATATGGTCCGATTTTGATGAAATATTTTTTTGGTATATGACTTAGTAAAGTAAAATTATGCTGATTATAATAATTTTATTCTCATATAAACAAAAATATTTAAGTTTAAAATTTAATTTTTGACCATGATTTAGCAATCTTTTTTTGCAAAAAAGTTCCTACTTACGAAAGCAAAAACAATTTCTTTAATGCTAATCGATTTTATACACCTTAATAAATAATATATAAAAAGTTCTGTTCAATTATCTTTCCCGGTTACTGAGTAATAGCTTCTTGACGTCAAAATTTTACAAAGTCAAATTCTGCATAATGTACATTATACGTTATGAGAGTGTTTTTCTTTAGGTTTTTTGCATATGATATTTTTGTTAATAAGAAAGCAATAAGAAAACTTTAAAAAAAATTTGCTAAAATTTAATGGTTTATGATCAAAAACAATTTAATTTATATAAAGACGTTTTATTAAATTAGTTTTAATAATTATCTGAATTATGCACTAGAAATGTATAAAAAGATGAAATAGCCATATAAATTGTATGACATACCCGGGTATGTTGGGTATTGATGTACGTAATTTTGCTCGGGTATAGACAAGACGGTTAAACATAATACTCTCCCCGCTATAGCGGCGTAGGGTATAAAAATAAACCAGTGTCTGCTTTCTCTACACGTATTTTGTTTTTGCATATAATATACATATGTTATGGAAAGGTGTAATGATTTTTAATATTACTCTTTAAAATTTTGTAGGTTTTTTGTCAATTCGGTTATGACAAACTTAATGGCGGGCGCGAGTTTTCTTCTTTTGTTTAATTCAGCAGTTAATTGAACTGAGCATAAAATTTATTTTATTTTAAACCTCCATAAATAATAATACGCCGATATTTCCATTAAAAAAATATTCTTCGTAGTTTACATTTATATTCTTCGTATTCTAAAGGAAATAACTAATATCTGACGTCCATACTAAATAATTTACTGAAAACTACTCAAGTGCGAGTTAATTATTTGATTTGTTTTTGTTCTGAAATTTAATTGAAAGAAATGAACGAGGTGAATTTTGCAAGACTCTAAGAAATAGTGAGTTAGTTTGTCGTGTATCTCTCTTGAATGTATGTTTTGTAGTCGTACAAATAAAAAATTAAATAAACATATTTGTCTACAACAAAAACACAGAATGTTTTAAATACTCACATCGCAATCAAATAAAAAGGTTTTTTTGTTGAACAACACGTATGTAGTACATACTTATGTATGTATATATGTAGATAAAAATCGAAATGAATTATTTTACATTCATTTATAATTGTAAAACAATTAACAACAACAACACTTTATAAAAACTGAACTTTTGTATAAAAGAACATTTATTAACAGTACTCTAGCCCCTAAAAAGAAGCCACGCTGAAAGACAATTGAAATTTGCACAATGGGTAAATAATGTCGCTTATTCGATACCGTACACAACATATTATAATATAATAGTGTGTTAGAAAAAAGTATTTTGGAACCAAATTCGCACTGAAGTTACATCCGTTACATTTTTTCTTCATTCTTTCGATAGATGTGATCCGGTAAGTTTAATGCAATAAAGAAAATTTATCACGACATAAATATGGCATTTTGCGTGTCAAAAAGCGCTAAGTTTAGTTACTTAAATTGAAATACTTAAGAGCAAATTCGCACCTTATAATAGAAATCAATTTTTATAGAGCAGCTGTAATTAATATTCATACATATGTACATTAGAGGTATAACTTTTTGCAATTTTTGCAAATATCAAGTCCTTGTAGAACGTGAAAAGATGGTATAATATATTTTTTTGGGTTCTTGGAAAAAATTGCCACACGAAAAGCGAAGAAGTTTTATAAAAAGTTTTGTAACATTATTTAAAAGATAAAATTGTTATTTACAAACCTGTTATGGAATTCCAAATAAATCGCGATAATATTGCATATTTTAGATAATAGTTTACATTTATATGAAAATTATAAAATAATTTTAGCAAAAAGAAGTAAAAGTGCTGTATTCGGCTGTGCCGAATCTTATATATCCTTCACCTTAGTGTATTTAAAAAATATTAATTTTATAAAATTTGAATTTATTTTCCCGACTATATCATTATTATGGCAAGTCAAAAATGTATTTCAAAAATTTTTTGAAATAATAATACATATTGAAAACCTAAGTAGATATTAAAGGATAAACTTTTTAAAAT
The DNA here is from genome assembly GCF_015586225.1 of Lucilia sericata. Lineage (NCBI taxonomy): Eukaryota > Metazoa > Arthropoda > Insecta > Diptera > Calliphoridae > Lucilia > Lucilia sericata. The sequence continues at coordinate 1,085,364 of NW_023994080.1, read as the reverse complement.
ACATTTATGACATATTTCGATTCTGACAGCATAATATACACAACGCAATGAATAAGCACAGTTGTTGTTGCTTGCACACCAAACATTTACCTACATTTTTTTACTAGAAAATAATAATCGATATTAACGGATGGAGTTGACAAGACTTAATTTCCCTCCTAGAGGACTAAACCTCCTATTATAACAACTTTGCAATTTTAGTTGCCGCTAACTAATCCTACCCACTCGCACTAATTTCACCTCAATCACTAACCTTATTTGATTTACTCCATTATCTAAATGTGTTTTACGCAATTCCAGTTACATTCGGGGACGTATTAATGCATGAGAAAGGGGTTTTTTTGTCCGCACATATCGGTCGTAGTTAGGTATTTCAGTATGTAAATAATTAAAACATATTCTATATACTCCTTTTAATAAATCTTCTCCATTTGATTAAATTTTTTATGAAACGAGCTATATAAATTATTCTCTGGGCCCTATTTTCAATACCGCGAAAACTCTAAGGATTACTGGCTAGAGCTGTAACCTAATTGCGCACGCTTGGCCTATCATATAACTCCCACACGGAATGACTTGTGGGAGTATAACACGAGGTATCCCGTAATTTATAAAGCCGCATAGAATTTTTTTATAAATATATTTTATGTTTCTTTTTTAAATAAAGTTTTTTTTATTACTCTTCTTCTTTTTAAATTAGGTTCTACTACAGATTCTACAGTAATCGTATTTTTGTTATTCCTCTCAAAAAATACATTGATTCCCATAATATTTTTGAAAATTTATTTCATTTTGACAATTTTTAATAAAATACCTAACGGTATTTGTATTTTGGCTTATTTCGGTAACGGTATCTTAGGCTTATCGGTATTTTGGCTTATTTCGGTATCGGTATTTTAGCGTTAACAGTATTTAGACTTATTTCGATATTGGTTGCCAACCTTGCACTTAAGCCAAAATATGTTGGGTATCACCATATGACAATCAAATTTTTGTGAGTCGGTCTAATGTACAAATTTTTGTGTAGATTATTTTTGTACCTAATACATGTTCACTCAAGAACATTGATTTAAATATTGAATATTGAAGTGTCTAGTCGATTTAAAACAAATCATTGTAGCCCAAGAAATTTTTCAAAAAAATAGCAAACTTTGGAATTTTAGAATGCTTAATAAAGGTTGTCACAGGGCTTCTTCTTGAAGTCTTAATCAAGGGGCGAAAGGTCAACATTATTTCCATGGTTACAAAAATATGTTTTTTACAAATATCTCATTTATAGTGTTTCTTACAACTTCAGATGCTTCTATATAGACTGCGCCGAAAACAAATTTGTTATAATTATTACATTTTTTACTTAAAGTAATGTGGCATCACCATCCCACATACTTTATTATATAACTTTTTACTACTTTTGTTTATATAAGCATTTTACTACTATTTTTAAATTAACGATTATTTTATTTACCTAAAAGTACAACCCTGAATTGAACATGTACAATTTTGATTTTGTTTTGTAAATAAAGTTAGTTCTATTAAAACCACGAAACACCTGACACCATAAATGGTGACCCCGACGTGATTCTGGAAAAAACGATTTTTTGGAACGCGAAACAATTAAACAACTATTTTAATTGTCGTTATTTATAAGGAAAATAAATAATTATGCCTGTTGACAATGAGGTTGAAGGAGCTGCCGCAGCAGCTACCACTGACTCCATCAGACATGTTGCTGGCAATGCTGATGGCGATGCTGCCCAAATTGCAAGAGTGTCAATACGGATTCCTCCATTCTGGCACGCCAAACCCGCTCTTTGGATCGCACAAATAGAATCCCAGTTTGCTGCATCTGGTATAACGAATGACAAAACTAAATACCATACTGTTGTAGCAGCCATCGAAAGCAGTGTCTTATCACAAATCAGCGACATAGTGCTTAATCCACCTGTGGAAAACATGTACGACACATTAAAGGCACGACTCTTGGAACAATATGCTGTTTCAGAGCAGAAACGTATAAAAAAGCTTTTACAGGATTTGGAACTTGGCGACATGCGTCCAACACAATTGCTTCGCGAGATGCGAGATTTGGCTGGAAACGAGATGAACGACAACATGCTCAAATCTGTCTGGATGAACCGACTACCACCAAATGTGCGCACCGTAATTTCCATAAGTAGTGATCCACTGGACAAACTGGCTACACTTGCCGACAAAATAATTGAGGTTAGCGACTCACCGCACGTCAGTGCAGTTTCTGTACCACAGAACTCATCTTCATCACAATCAACACTTGAACAGCAGATCAACTTACTTGTCAAAGAAGTGGCTGAGTTGAGGACAAAGTTTTCCCAACGTCCACGTAACAGGTCTCGCTCCCGCAGCCGTAGCGAATCAAATGATGTATGCTGGTACCACCGTAAATACGGTGACAAGGCAAAAAAGTGTCGTCAGCCCTGTCAGAACGCAAAAAACTAAATAGTCTGTCCGACACGACGACTACCGACAGACAAGTTACAAGAAATTGTCGTCTAATTATATTTGACAAAAATTCACAACTAAAATTCTTAATTGACACTGGTGCCGAAGTTAGTGTCATTCCACCTTCACCCAAACAACGGAACCATCCGCAGGACAATTCGTATTTGTACGCTGCTAACCATTCGCCAATAAAAATGTTTGGTGAAAAAACAATTACATTGAACTTGGGACTCCATCGTGACTTCAAATGGAAATTCATAATAGCCGATGTCACCCAGCCAATAATCGGTGCAGATTTTTTGTCGTTTTACAACTTGTTGGTCAACGTACGTCAACGCAAGCTCGTAGATAATTTAACCAACGTTCAGAAAATTTGTTCTTTACGCAAGAACGGTGAGTTTTATAAAAGTCTTTCATTTATTAATCAGAACGATTCTTTTAAGGAACTTTTGAATGAGTTCAAGGATATCACTCAAGCTAATTCAACTACAAAAGCAGTGAGGCATGATATAACGCACCATATAGTAACGAAAGGTCAGCCTGTCTTTGCTAAACCAAGACGTCTCAGCCCCGAAAAGTTGAAAGTGGCCAAAGCCGAAATACAAACACTTATGGATCAGGGTATATGTCGCCCATCACGAAGTCCTTGGGCCTCACCTTTACACATGGTTCAGAAGAAGAACGGCGAGTGGAGACCGTGCGGGGATTTCCGACGGCTAAACAGTATAACAGAGCCCGATCGTTACCCCATTCCACACATCCAGGATTTTACACATTTTTTACATGGCTGCGAAATTTTTTCTACCATAGACTTACGCAGAGCGTATCACCAGATACCCGTAGAGCCCAAGGACGTACCCAAAACGGCCATTACGACCCCTTTCGGGTTATTCGAATTTACCCACATGTGTTTTGGCCTACGTAACGCCGGACAGACATTTCAGCGGTTCATGGATCATATCCTACGTGAATTCGATTTTGCTTGGCCGTATTTGGACGACATTTTGGTCGCTTCTAGGAACGTAGAGGAGCATCGTGTACACCTACGTAAAGTTTTTGAAAAACTTCGTGCGTATGGCGTCATAATAAATCCATCAAAATGTTTTTTCGGACAGCAGGAAGTACAATTTTTAGGATTTTTGGTAAACAAGGACGGAGTTCGCCCTCCACCTGATCGTATCAACGCCTTGGCCGAGTACCAACTGCCCGAACGTGTTTGTAATCTACGAAGATTTCTTGGCATGATGAATTTTTTTCGACGATTTCTCCCTAAAGCTGCTGAACACCAAGCCCTTTTATGTAAATTTATAAAAGGCAATAAGAAGAATGATCAATCTATAATCGAATGGACTGATGAGACTAGGCAAGCATTTGAAAATTGCAAAACTTCTCTTTGTGAGGCTACGTTATTAGTTTTCCCGAAACCCAACGCTTTATTGGCTCTTACAGTGGATGCATCAGGCACCGCAATGGGCGCCATTTTACAACAACTTGAGAACAACATATGGCAACCCCTGGGTTTCTACTCAGAACGGCTAAACCCAGCACAACAAAAATATAGTACCTATGATAGGGAACTGCTGGGGGCCTACAAAGCTGTTAAATATTTTCGTCACATGGTAGAAGGGAGAAATGTATGTATTTACACCGATCATAAGCCCTTACAATACGCTTTCCAACAGAAGTCGGAAAAGGCAACACCACGACAAGTCCGCTATCTCGATTTTTTGGGTCAGTTCACGACGGACATCCGCTATATACCCGGAAAAGACAACATTATAGCCGACGCTCTATCACGGATCAACGCTTTACACATATCATCGAACATTGACTACGCAGAACTATCGGAAAGTCAGGTTAACGACGAGGAACTTAAAGAATTTTTAGAGGACGACTCGAACTTAAAAATTAAGGAAATTGAAATTCCTGGCACACAGTTGGTGATATTTTGTGACGTCTCGACTGGTAGAGCACGACCATTTTTAACACCGCCTTATCGTAGAATAGCTTTTGATTCAATGCATAACATTAGTCACCCAGGCGTAGCCAGAACAACGAAAATAATTTCTGAACGTTTCATTTGGCCAGGAATGAGAAAAGATTGCAGAAAATGGTGTAAGGAATGCATTCCATGTCAACGAAGCAAGATCCATCGACATAACGAAGCCCCGATTTCTAATTATGCTCTTCCTGGTGCAAGATTCGAACATGTCAACATCGATATTGTGGGACCCCTGCCGCCATCCATGGGTTATCGTTACTGTCTCACATGTGTTGACCGCTTTACCCGTTGGGTCGAAGCATACCCCGTGGAGGACATTACTACCGAAACTATAGCATTTACGTTTTATCAACAATGGATATCTCGGTTTGGCGTCCCTCAGAGAATTACAACGGACCAGGGCAGGCAGTTTGAGTCGAATTTGTTCCGAGATCTCAACAATCTTCTAGGTATTACACACCTAAGGACAACTGCATATCATCCTGCCGCTAATGGATTAATCGAGCGATATCATCGAGTAATTAAATCCGCAATAAAGTGCTATCAAACTGAAAAATGGGTGGAAGTGTTGCCACTCATATTACTTGGTTTGCGTATATCCTACAAAGAGGACATTAAAGCTTGTCCAGCAGAATTGGTTTACGGGTGTACTCTTCGAGTTCCTGGAGAGTTTTTGGAAGATACAAAGTCTAGGAAAGTCGTCTCCCAAAGTGACTTTTTTAATGATTTACGTTCTGGAATGCAAAGTATAAGACCTCAACAAACTTCCAACCATGCTAAGAGGACACCTTTCATCGAGAACTACTTGAGCACATCACCAGCTGTATTCGTTCGTACAGATGCGGTACGTCGACCTTTACAACAACCTTATGAAGGCCCATTTGAAGTAATCAAGCGTTTTGACAAATTTTATAAAATTAATTGAATGGCAAACCAGTTAACGTAAGCATCGATCGTTTGAAAGCAGCATTTAATTGCATAGAACAACCACAACCGGACACAACTTTAACTAGTGAAGAACCAGCCACAACCAGTGAAGAACCTGCAGCCTACACGACAGCCTCCGGAAGAAGAGTTCGTTTTCGTGTTCCTTGGGAAGGGGAGTAATGTGGCATCACCATCCCACATACTTTATTATATAACTTTTTACTACTTTTGTTTATATAAGCATTTTACTACTATTTTTAAATTAACGATTATTTTATTTACCTAAAAGTACAACCCTGAATTGAACATGTACAATTTTGATTTTGTTTTGTAAATAAAGTTAGTTCTATTAAAACCACGAAACACCTGACACCATAGTAATATTCTCATAGCTGCCATCTGATTCCAATAAAATGTAGTATTAATAATTTCTAGACTTTGTAGATTATCCCAGCAAAAACTCGGTAATGGGTTGTACTTCCATAACTTCCTATTAGTATGCGTGCGTAGAAGTACTTGCCTTTAATGACAACACCGTGTTAAAATAATGACTTAAAATGTTAATGAAGAAGTAGTGAAAAGAGGTTTTATTAGCTTTTTAACTCATTACTTTTCAATGTAAGTTTTTCCTGAGATGTTCACTCTGACCCTTTCGAAAATTTCGGATAAACGGACATTACGCCATGAGCCAGAATTATTAAGATTTGAATATGTCACTGCAATAAAAAAAAAAATATTCCCTATACCTCGAAAACAAATGTAGGAAATTAATTCTCTATACAAATTATAAAATCATCAACGCGTTCGTGGGCTATTGCAGCTATGTAGATTCTTAAGTACCCTTCACATTGAACTGTATAAATTAAATAAATTAAAAATTGCATATTGGTTCAAATTTAACATTTCCTTACTATTAAATACGTTTTAATAATGCCTGAAAATAAGCTACGAACCAAGCAGTTCGCGGGGACAGTTCCAAACTAGCTATTTAAACTATCACCCGACTACGCAGAATACTAATACTATAATACTTTTTTTAATTCCAACTCATTTGATATTGAGTGGCATTTTTTTTAGAGATGAAACTATAGATTCATTATTATGTATACATACATAATATATTGAAAATCATGCTGTAATCATTGATTTTATAGGAAAAATCAAGAAGAATAAACATAATTTCACATATTAATAATGCATTAGAATCATCTAAAGATGCATTTTTAAATATTTTTTGCTTTTTGCTGAGAAAATGGTGCAAAAACAACCCAGAAAAAACCTGGTAATGACTTGTACTTTCTCAACAACTTACTTTTCAATGAAAACTACTTACAGTCTGCATTACTTATAAGAAATTTAGTAACGACTTTGTATGCGCATTTTATTTGATTGCGAGTTAATAACAGGTTTTGTACACAAAAAGAAAAAAAATTTATTTGTGAAAACTATTATTTATATTAAAATTTCTAAACAGTGCACGGTGGTCAATTCCGGTCAAAAATGATTTCTTTCAATTATTTAATTCTGATAAATTTTTGACGGTAGATTATAGCTAACACTTCAAATCGGACAATTTAAATCATATTTTGATTATTGCTTAACCTTGTGACTGTTTATACATATGCAAAGTTGTCGTTTTAAGGTTTTTAAATTCAATTTTAGACACTTTTACATAAATGAGGGCTATGATTTTTCCTTAAAGGTTTTCTTTGTAAATTAGCACGTGTTTTAAAGTAGTCTTAGTAAGTGATCATTCCATGTGGTTATAGCGATTTTGTGCGGTTTACTTTTTTCCGATAAATTAAGTGCTTTAAAAACTGTACTTTAAAAACTAAAAAAGCTATAGAAATCAAAATTTTGAAAGACCGCAGAAAAGGAAAAGGGGCTATAAGAGGTTGGGTGAACATTGTATCTAGTACTGTTATTTATCAGGAAAAAGTATTATAAATTTAATCTGCAACTTCCTGCAACTCTAGTAACTAGATCATTTTTAATGACTTCGTCTATTACAAATGCTGAACTTTTCCATATATTTCAACTTCATAAAAATAGAGAACGGGACGACATATTATCAATAGTACAAAATCAAATGGAGGAGGGAAATAAAATTTGACAGAAGGATTTTACCGCCTATAAAACTTGTATATATTGATATTTATGTTTATGCTGATGTTTATTACTCAGTTTAATCCTTTTTCTTAAGGATCCTTATATAGGGGATAGGGTCAATTATGGACCAATTGTCATAAACTTTGATACACATTTTTATGTTCATATAAAACATGTTTGTGTCGAATTCCATTGCTAGACAGATATTTTAAAGCCAGTAATGAGTGTTAAAATAATTTTTTGAAAGGAACCTAATATGGGAGGTAGGGTCAATTATGGACCAATTCTCATAAAATTTTACAGTGAAATTTAGGTTCCTATAAAACTTGTTTGTGTCGAATTTCATTGCCATACAGATATTTTTAAGCCAGTAATGAGCGTTAAAGTAATTATCTGAAGGGGACCTTATATGGTAGGTAGGATCAATTATGGACCGATTGCCAGAAAATTTGATCGAGAGGTATAGGTTCCTATAAAAATATTTTGTGACAAATTTCGTTGCTTTACTAGTATTTGTAGCCCAATTATCAGCACTTAAGAACCTTATACGGGGACTAGGGTCAAATATGACCCGATATCCGCCATACTATACCGTAAAATTTATGGGTGCATTAAACAGACTTGTGCTAAATTTCATGGAAATTGCTTCTTATTAAACGTATTTATGAGTATTTAAGGAGTTTTCTGGAGGTCACTTATATGGAGGCTAGGCGAAATCTTCAACCGATATTGCCCTTATTCAGTACCAAACAAACCTTACCCATAAGAAACATTTGTGGAAAATGTCAGCTATTTATTTAAAGAAATAAAGAAGTTATAGATTTTGGGCCGGAATTTACCACCGTGCAGTGAGTAGATTAATTGACACGTATTCTTGCTGGTTCCTTTTATTAAAAATACAAAACTACTTACTCAACTACTTCTTTGTAAGCGAGTATGTACTTCTTTCACTCCCTATATGTATGCATGCGAGTGTGGTATGTGTGTGTGGCTCTAATGACATCACCGTGTTAAAATAATGAGTAAAAATGCCACTGAGTAAGTAGTGAAAAATTATTTTATTAGCTTTTTAACTCATTACTTGTCAATATAAGTTCACAAGTATTCAATAAGTCATCATGTTTATACTCCATTTAGATTTTTTTGTGGCTTGCCAACCACAAGCAAACTTACAGATTTTGTTTCATAATAAACTAATCATATAAATTTAATATTTTCTTATTATATGTATGTATATATTATACAGTATTGATAACAGGGTTTAAAATTATAAACCCTCTCATATTTTATGAGTTAGATCAAAATCTTATTTTAATATATTTTAGCAATATGAAGACCTTAGAATGCAACAGCGAATGTTAGATGAACAACTCCAATTTTTTAGGAATTCTTCAATCGTAGAAATAACACCAGTTTTCAACGATTTTTCTCATGACATAAAACCTATATGATAAAAATATTGGGCATCAAATTTTTTAATTATTCATTAAGAAAGATAATGCGTAAAAGGGGGTAAATTTAGAAGAAACAAGTTAGAGTGCTATATTCGGCTATGCCGAATCTTAAATACCCTCCACCAGCAAGCTACTTTTTATTAAAACCATTTAACTATCAAATTTTAAGTTAACTTGTCCAAATTTTTGTTTCCGTAGTACTAACATTTATGCATATTTGCAATTCCATACGATTGTATGTGACATTCGCACGCCTTCTGAGTGGTATAGATTTTGTAAAATTAGGAGTACTTGGAAAACAATTTTGTCATTCTGTTCCATTTAAAGAATACTATATTTGCAAAAGGAATCATCCTATTCGGAACCTTGTTTTCCAAAATATGGATTAAAATATGGCGATATCATACGTGACAAAAAACGGAAGTATTTTTAAAGTACATGTAAATATTTACGAAAATCTGCGAATTCTGTAGGTGTATCTTTTTTGTTTTAATTTCTTACACTATGGGACATATTTTTCATTAGTAATCCATAATTTTTAAATAAAAAAAGAAATTAATATAATTTTATAATAAACATATTTAAATATCGTACGTGACACCACGTATGTGACAGATTTTTCTCCTGATTTTTTTTTAGGTTATAAAATATATACTTTGGAAATACATGCATACACACACTTCAACAAATCAAAAGGAATGCAGTCGGACATGGCCGACCTATATACATGTTTAAGCAATTTATAGATAAAAATAAAAAACTGGAGTTATATGGCGACTAGGGTCAAATATGGACCGATCCTCATAAAATTTTAGGGTGTGATTTTAATTTATATAAAACTTATTTGTGGCAAATTTTATTATAATACTAGTGATTAGAGGTGAGTTACGGACCTTTAAGTGTTTTTCTAAAATTAAACTTTGAATGGAACTAGGGTCAAATGAGGTCCAATCGTTATGAAAATCTGCATAAAGGTTTAGGCTTATAAACATTTTAGATCTGCCGATTTTTGAAGGGATAGTATTATAATTAACAGAATTATGAGCTAAAAAGTGATATTTTCGGTTCCGTTTGTATGGCGGCGAGGTGTAAAAATAGGCCGATTTCAAAAATTTTCAACAGTCTTCGTCTTTAGTGCTATAAAAGATCATATACCAAATTTTGTTGAATTATCTTTAAAAATGCAGAAGTTATAAGGGTTTTATTTACTAATTTTGATTAGGTTCATAAAATGTTATATTAATAGGCCAATTGCAAACATTTTAATGATTTATCTATACACAAATATACTCATGTCGAATTTTATCTGGATATAATCATTTAATAATGAATTAAGTGGTATTAAGTGATTTTCAGAAGTAAAATTCTGTAGAACGATTTATATATACAATATACACATTTATGCCGAATTTTATCCCGATGACTTTGATTGTCAATATGCGTTTAAGTAATTTTCGGAAATTTCCTTATATGGGAGTTGTGACCAATTATGATGGACCGATCAGGAAAAATTTCGTATAATGATTTACGTATTTGCAAAAAAATCCAAGTCGAATATTACTCCAATAGATTTATTAAGTGGACTTTATATGGGAGCTATGACCAATTACGGGCTTCTCCATAAAAATTTCGTAGAGTGATTCATATGTATGTACACATACATACATATTTGTGTCGAATTTTATGTAGATAGCTTTATTTGACATTGAAATATGTGAGTTTAAATAATTTTCGGAAGAGGGCCTTATATGGGAGCTATGACCAATAATGGACCTATCCGGGGAAAAATTGGTAGAATGATTTACATGTACACAAAACATATTCAAGTTGAATTTTATTCCGATAGCTTTATTTATCAATGAAATATATGTGTTTAAGGGATTTTCGGAAGTGGACCTTATATGGGAGCTATGACCAATTATGGTCCTATCCGGAAAAAATTTCGTAGAGTGATTCATATATAAACGAAGCATATTTGTATCGAATTTTATCAAGATACCTGGTGGCCTTATATGGGAGCTATGACTGATAATGGACCGATCCGAAAAGAAATTTAGTAGAATGATTTGTATGTACACAAAACATATTCAGCATATTATTTATCAATGAAATATGTGCATAGGTGACTTTTGGAAGTGGATCTCATATGGGAGCTATAACCAATTTTGGACCGACTGAGATCTTCGTTGGTAGTATGATTTCTATTCATATTATATTTACATGTACAAAATTTTGTGCTGATACCGATATATTTGAGATAGTTATTAACGATAAACTAATTTCCGGGAATATACATATTATACCTTTGTATGGGGGCTATGGGAAATATTGGATCAATTGTTATGAGTTTGAACATACTTGATCCCTGGCATAAAAAAATAATGTGTGACAAAATTCATCGAAATATCTTTGGTAGTTTCTGAGAAAACTACTTAAGAATTGGGAAAAAAAACGTTATTTTTTTCGATGTATTCCAAAAATTTGTACTCATAACTTTTTTCAATACCAAACTGTACCGGATAATAAAGAATGTTTTGGGTGAATTTCGTGAATTTATATTGCTTCGTTTGAACGTGAGCGTGTTTTACACAGACAGACGGACATAGCTAAATCGACTCAGAATTTCATAGGATCAAGAATATATATACTTTGTTGGGTCATGAATATTTCTTGGTGTTACACACGGAATGACAAAGTTATATACTGATGGTAGTGGAGGGTATAAAAATTGAATCGAAAGTGGTTTTTGAGTACTCAATTAGTTAATTTTGTTTGCAAGTTTAAGCGCCCAATGGAGGTGTTTTAAACTTAAGCATTAAATGCAAATGTGTAAACAGCTAATGCAAATAATTAATACAATTTTTATAAATATAAACACTAAAATGTTCTATTTATTGATTAGTATAAATTATGCACATTTAAAACACATTTTTTTGTTTTAAATTTAAGTTTTCATTAATTTTCATATTAAGTTTACAATTGTCTTCTTTTTTTATAAAACATACATTGTTTTAATAACAAACAGTAACATTTTCTGCATTTTTGTATGGCAACGCTGCGAAGTTTAAACTTGTACTCAAAAACATCAAAGGGGATTAATATCAGATTAAATTTATGTTTAGATTAACTAATCTGATTATTAATTGGTATTTGATTGCCAGCTCAAAAACCCGTTTTATTTTACGTGAATAGATGCCAGGTTTATTACCATCGGACAGGAAGGGGCTATCTACCCTTTCCAAAAATGTATGTTTCATTCCATGAGCAAACAAAAAGTATTAATTTATAAATTTGTGTAATTAGGTTTCTACGCCATTTTCAACAGTAATTCAGAAAAACTCAATTGATAATGAGAATTTTCATTTCAAATTTAGGAAAGCTCAGTTGAAATAGAGATTTTTCGTTTGAAATTCATCGGCTTCGATAGATTTTAATAGTTAGTTAGCTTGAAGAACATTAAAAACATATGGAGTAGGATATAATGATGTATAAAAACTTTTTACATACCTACGTACACACATATTTCAATCATTGATTTGGAAAAACATTCTTCAAGATCCGTAAATAATATAGTATATATACATATATGCAATGATGGTAAAAATAATAGAAACAATCTTATTATGTGGTAAAAACTAAATTTTCTCGAACTACCCGTTAGAATTTTATGATTTGTATCACAATTAAAAGGTATTTAACGATTGTAAAAAATTTTAGAAGGTAATTTTGATTTACATTTTTGAAGAGAGTGGAGATTTTTGAAGTTTAATTTATTTGTAAGTATTTAAAGAAAGCATTGCCACATTTAGGAAAAGTGTAAAATACTTTAAGAAATTTTTAAACAAACATGTGTAATTTAAAATTTTAATTTATCTAAGTTACTAATTATGCATTTCCAAAGCAATAACAAAAAATATCAGTGGGACCTCGATTTTCCGTGATGGTCGGGCCCGGTAGTATTCTGTATAATCGATTTTCCCGGTTAATTGAGTACCAATTTTGCAAAGTTTTTTTGATATTTTTATTTATTAATTAAGGTACATATTTATACAAAAAATAAAAAATTCAATAATTTTATTAAATACATGTTTCAAAAATATAAACAAGATATAATAATTTTGTCAGAAATCTGTGAACAGTAAATATGGATTTTGCTTGGTCGTAAAAAAAAATATAGAATTTTGCTTATAATTACGGATAATAGAGGTTATCACGGTTAACCGATGCAGAAAATTTTAAGTTAATCCAAAATAAAATTAAGTCGATGCAAAAAATTTTAATTTTCCATCCCGGATAAACGATGTTGCCGGTAAATCGAATCACGAATAATCAAGGTCCTACTTACTTGAATTGAAGAAGAAGGCAGTTCACTCTGGTCATGATGTTAAAGATTTCTATGGCTTTGGGAAGCTTTCATTTTGAGCAGCCCCGTTTGGGATTTGATCAAAAATGCTTCTAGCTCTCACAATAATTAGTTTGAATATCTGGCGTAAACCTCCAGAGGTCAGCTTTTTTCACAATTTGATAATGTAATCAAAAAATAAATTTAAAAAATAAATTCACTGTTCCAAATTTTTGAATTTCGCACAGGAATTGGTAGTTTTAAATAGAATTGTGAATTAGACGTTTATGAAATACGAATTTTGTGAATTTAGCTTATAAATAGGTACATATAATAAACCTAAAATAAATTTTTATGAATACAACCGTAAGATTTTAAGTGAAAAATTACGGAGAGTAAAATAAAATGTAGACGATTTTTATTTTCTTATTTATCTAATAAGCACTCTATGTTATCTGAAATGTGGGCTGTAAACGATTACTGCTAGAAGAGACGTCTCTTTAGGTAAATATAAACAATATTTATATTTAAATAAATTAATTTGTATTTATTTATATATTTTTGTACATTATATACACGGCACTGAAAGATACATTATAAGTGTGTGCGTAGGAATGATTTTTAATTTATTTGTACATATGTACCTTCATATAAAAAGTGTCTTTGAATTCAAGTAAATATATATGTATTTAAAAATAACTCAGTGTAAACAAAATTATCGAGAGCGATCAAGCAGGCCCCCAAAACATAACATATAGTATTGCCATATTTTCTTAATTGATAAATTTGGTTAATATTTTTCATAGGCAAGTTTTGTGAATTATTCTGTAATCATACATAAAAAAATATTTTTTTATTATTAATTTATTTGATTTATTTAATAATTTACTTGATAACTTGTCTATAAGTAAAGTTCATGAAAAAATTGCTGGTATTAGCTTTATACTCCCCGTAAAAAATAAACCTACATACAAATTTGTTACACCTATTTTATGTAATATTAAATATTGAAACAGCCCTACTTAACAGAAGTCTCAATTTAAGAAATTAATGTTTAGTGCTATGAGTTTATTCAATAAAATAAATAATAAAACAATTTGTTAATGCATATAGTATATATAATTTGTATAATTTATGATTAAAAATTAGTGTTGTCAAACTTGCTGAGAAAAAACCATAGTAATGGTGATCATAATTAAAAAGAAACAATTATGATTGGATTATATGGTTAGTCAAATCAAATTATGATTATTTTTAATTTATAATTTACGGAATTAACACAACCAAATTACAATTTTAAATTTATAATCGAAATTTTAACAGTTATGAAATTTACAAATTTTTAAATGGAATTTTCAATGTGATTATTATTAAAAATAGAGTAAGATTTATTCTGGTATTACTGGAAAAATTTAAATTGTTAAAAATAAGATAATCATACTGTCTTAAAGTTCATGTGGAAATGGGTCCACAGAATTATCTTTTACTAGTTCTTTCTTTTTAAAAGTAACTAAAGTTAATTTTAGTATATATTGATTTTATTTGAAAATGGTTAACCCGTATTCTATAAACAAAAATAGAAAGGCTGGCTGCAGCAGATTTCCCGTCAGTCCAATCTCTCGAATATTTTGGGCGATATTAGTATATACATAGGTATGTTTTGATCTGTAAAAGCACCCCACAAGACCGAACTTAATGCACTAATGATTGACTTTTTTACGACCTTTGAAAAAAATGCCTAATCCTGCAGACCATGGTTTATTTTAGTCCTCAGAGGTATGATACTAATTTGCTTTTCATTTCTCTTTAATATTTTGTAAATAAATAGTTCGCTCACGTCAAAATAACCTTTGATTTAAAAAGAATCCACCTTTAGAATACCCTTTATATGTATAAATATATGATTTGACCTTTCAGTTAATTTTCATCCAAAGCAAATCACATCCGTCGGAAGGGCGAAGAACAAATTCGGTGTTTTCACTCCTTTAAACACTATAAAAATTGCGTTATCTCGAAAGTGGTGGTAAGTCTTCCAAGAAATAATAACATAAACCTAACATCGCCACTTATATCGAATCTATTTCATCCAAAATCTGCAAGTCTGGATTATAATAATGATAATACATGATGATACTACAAGATTCAAATGAGAAAATTAAAAAAAACTTTGAGTCGGGTGTCTAATTCACACGTACATAGTTAAAAGTTAAGTTAGTCGATAAGGAGAAATATTTGTATACATTTTATTAAAATTAAAATATTGAATCCACCTTCTTGGGCCTAACAATATGTAATTAAATCATACATACAAATTCTCCTTCTGAAAGTCACGTTAACCTACATAAATCATTCATAAATATCAGTATCGCTATGAAACCATGATTTTAGTGGAGGGTTTAATAATTAAATAACTATGTATTACATTAAATTTATATGTTCTAAAAATCTTTCAATTCAGAAGAAAATTCCAAAATTCGAACTATTTTCCCAATTAAAATTTTAAATTGATGATAAAACGTGAAATCTGGCAACTACTTATGCTTTCGAGTCTGGTTCTTATTTACTCTTCATTATCACACTCTAATAGGAGAAGAATCGATGAATGGAGACAAAAGGTAAATACCCGTAATAACAATTACAACAGCAATTGTACAAGCCCCTCATCTTAAAACCCCCTTCGCGACAGATCATACAAATTTCGAGCAGTTTGTTTCAATCCAATAAATAATATATGAACATGTGAGAACATACAACAACATACATTCGTATAAATGGATGTATTTTTTAATTTTCTCAATGTTGAGCATTAACATGGGTTATAAAAGCGAATTGTTTATTTTATTTTAATGCAAAATGGTGCAGTTAGTAGTTGGTTTTTCTTTAGTTTTTTGTTTTTTTTTTATATTTATTTTTAGTTTAAATTGCATTTCTCAGGTATGCACATGCATGAACAGCCAGCAGATTTTATAATTCAAGAAAAATATAAACAGGTTTGAAAGTAACTTACACTTGTTTTTGTTTATTATTAATTTATGCACTGAAATACCTATATAATAAAATTTTCAATTAACGTTAAAATTTGAACACAATTTTAAAATCTTGTTTATTAATAATTTGTTTTCTTTTTTAATAACTTATTGCGCCGTTAAAACTTTTTAAACGGTTTTATTTTTGAATTATTTTTTTTTTTTTGTGAATACGAGTTGATATAATTTTAAACTTTTCGATCTAATATATAAGACCCATAAGTAACCTCCGCAAATCAACCATTCGGCGCGAACGAAGCAATAATACTGAAACCAAATAAATTGTTCTTGTTGACATTAAAAATGTTTATGTGTCTGAAACATGTTGCAGAAATATGTTGCCCATCCATAGGAACACACACCAGACAACTTGTTTTCGTTATACCCACCACCCCACTCTACCAGACACGATAACAACAGGTAGTTATGTTTATTTTCCACAACAAAACGAACGTCACTTGGCAGTTTCGTCACTATAAGGTGTGATGGGGGTTGGGGGAGTCAATGAAATACACTAACCTACCGCAATAGATAATAGTTGGCGTTGCCAGAATGATATTCATATATATTTTTTTATTGTAAGTTTTAATTATTAATTAAATTTCTAAATAAAACAACTATATTTTTTCTATGTTCTTTTATGTTAACATTTGTTCATTTATACATACATATATCAACATGTCATACCAAATTCTATAATTCATATATGTTAGATATACGATTTGTAGAAGTTGATTATCCTAAAATCATAGAGTTACAGCCATTTTCTCAAAGTCGGGTCTGTTCATATTTCTATTGAAATATCCATTGTACGTATTCTATCAAAAAATAAAAAATTTAATCGAGTTAATATGAATGAAAAAAAAAACGGAATAGGAAATATAGTCGTTGACGACCATATTATGCCCTACACAGAGGGAAAAAGAAATATACACGGCTGGTACCAAATTAAAACCAAACTGTTTATAATTTTTTTTTTAATATTCGTTGTCAAAGTATATACATACGTACGACAACACTATGTAATGTCGAAATCTAAATTTTATACAAATCCGTTGTCTAAATCTTAACAAACGTGGTAAGCTCACTATTGACAAAAAATCCGTTGCCAATAGAGAGTTTACCACGTTTGTTAACATTTAGACAAAGGGTGTGTTAAAATTTATATTTCGACAAAGAATTGTTGACAACGTCGCGTTGTCAACATTACATAGTGTTGTCGTACGTATGTATATACTTTAACAACGGATGTTATTGAAAGATTATAAACACTTTGATGTCAATTTGGTTCCAGGGGTTTACATTTCTTTATCCCTCTGTGTATAGCAGTGAAAGAATAGAAAAAAGCACGGCCACTTCTTGGGGTATGAATCAAACAGGTTTTCTGTCGATATTGTAAAATGACAAAGGTCTGTAAAGGTATTGTTTAGCCTAATGAGGTTTTCCAATTATTGTCATCAAATATCACAGATGTAGAATAAACTTTTAATTCTAATGGAAGCCTCGGTATAAGAGGCTTGGGATAGGTAAGTAATTTTGATAAATATGCCTCACATGTTTGTTCTTTGACAAATCTAAGGATGTTCTTATTTCTTGTATATCGGTCCTTTATACGTATAAAGTCTATACTAATATTGATTGCCGTTCCCCATAATGGGATTGTATATGCCCAAATTGGGTTCGCTGTCAAGGTTAATTTCGATTACTGGTTGATTACCCAATATAAGTTAGAAGTTTGGTGTTTCATTTGGAACCGCTTGACTAATGTAGATGTCGAATCAAAGTAAGACGTCTATCCAATTCAATAAAAAGATATGTATGTTATGTCGGATGTTCATATTGTTTAGTTGCCACATGAGGACAACATCCTCTCCTAAGTGAAATCGTTACATTCATACTTTTGAATTAATTTATTTGTTTTCCAATTATTTGTATTCCCAATTTTTCAAACACGTTGAGATAATTATTAGAACATGTAATTAAATCATAACGTGAGAATTTCTTTAGACTAAGATTTTTTTATGATTTTCGGAACATCTTCTAGACTTATATTGACTAGTTGAGATTCAGCTTCTGTGAGAACAGTTAACTCCTCTAATACAAGGTTATTTGTGAGTGGATGCGGTTGGAATACAGCAAATGCTAAAGGCTTTTCCTTAGGACTTCGTGACTTGGTGCCGTAAAGTTTTCTTATCTAACTTTTAACCTTTACCGGTGGCTTAATATTTCTAACATCCAATGAGAAGGGTGCTTTGTTTGCTCAAACTTTTAATATAGTTTTGATTTTTACAATCCTCTTCGTAATGAAGGACTCATGGTTTGGTTCCTGGCATTGGACAGTTTCTACTTTGTGGCAGAAAATCTTTTTAACGTCTGCTCTTTTTGAGAAGAAATTTATTAAATGCTGATTAAAAATATACACTTTAGGTTTAGGAGGAATTGGGCACCTAAAGTTTTCAAGGTCGAAAAGATTAGTGACGTGAAATCACTTATATAATTACATTAGTTTACAACGATTTGCTTATGATATAAAAACTATATGGATTTCTTTGTTTAGGCCATCTAAGTACAGAAAACATATTGGTATTCTATTGGAAATATGAAGGATGTCAAAGTTTTTACTTATTCATTAAAAAAGAAAATGCTAAAAAAGGGTTCAATTTGGAAAACAAAATTGAATATTTCGAACTTTAGTTATTTTTATATAAACAACTTTATGAGTCTTCCTCACAACACTGCAACAATGATTTACATGTCACAAAAAAATTTCAGAGTTTTTTTTACATTTTGGAACTTCCAATACGAAGATCGATTTGGCTATTTTTCATTGCCAAACTTACTAACGTAATGATGGTTATTGACTTAATTTCTATTGCTTCCTTCCTACCTGAGTGCTTTACACAGGCAGACAGACGGTCATAGCTAAATCGATTCAGAATTTCACGGAAACCTTCTGAAAAGACTTTTATGATATAAGTATAGGATTCTATAGAAATATTGCCCTTTTTAGTTCTCTTTTGATCAGAAATCTTTGGCAAACTAAAAAAAAATTGTTTGAATGTAGAGTAATTTTGTCTGTCTTTTAGATAGAGTTACAACATATTTTTGAAAATATCTGGCAATGCTAGCAATTACATACATATTGTAAATAGAAATAGATGGGTTTATATTTGAGTGTGTGTAGTTTGCTTTTTTTGCCAATATACAGACAGGCGCACACATGTCACAGATGATGTAAAACGTTAAATATTTTGGCGCCAAAGTAATAAACTGTGCAACATGTAGAATGTACATATGATGTATCTTCTCCTATCACATCCTTACGAAATGTTTATCATTCGAGTGCCAATGATGGTAGATTTGTTGATGATACTTCTTTTCTACATCCATACTTACATACAAATTCAAACGTTCATAAGTGCTAGTTTATAGATACCAATGTATGTATGTTCGGATGGATGTTGGCAGATTCCAACACATTTACTACCATTGAATGAGTGTTCGTATAAGTCCAAAGTCATAAAGCTAATGACCAAGTCGTTTATGCTTCTATAAAATCTTTTACTGGTTATTGTTAGTAATTGTCAAAGTTTTTAATGTTGAGATAAAATCTTATCAGGTAGAATGATAATTAGTATTTTATACACATTCGTATACATATGTATGTACATAACTATGATTCTATCTGATGGTAGAAAGTTTGGATTTCTATATCAGTAAAATGACATCTATGTATTAGGTTAGTTGATTTGTTCCGATTTTTTTAAATAACTATCACTTTTATCAAATTTTATAATAAATAGGAGATATGTATAAGTCCAATTGATATCTGTAATAGATCGTCCTAAAGAGGACATGACTACATTCTGACAAAAGACATTTATAAAAGTTAAAATTATGTTTAACTTTAGGTGACATTTATATAGGACCAAAACCGACTTTATTAACATTAAATTCAAAAGGGCTTAACAATAAATTAGTAATTTTCACCTGTTCCTTAGATTTTTTAGGACAATTACTTCTGTTTAGAGTTCCATTGTTCTTAAAACTAACAACATCATACAATGATTTCTAAGAGTTGTAAAATATTTTGCGTTATTTATTTATTTTCTGAACCAAAAAAATGTCAAAAATGTATTTCAAAATTTGTTTTCAAAAAATAATATTGAAACCCTAAATAGATATTAAAGGGATATCCTGACAGTATAAAATAAAAATAATATAAAATATTTCCCAACTCTTCTTATTCTTTTGTCATTAAAGAAGTATTTTAAAATATTTTTTTAAAAAATATACTTTTTAAAACTTTGTAGTCCTTTAAAAAGGAAACCTAGTGAAACAATTTATTGCTCTTTGATAAATATTAAGCAGAAGGTTTACAATTAACAACGATAAACTTAAGATTGATGTATTTACTAAAATTCTTATTACTTTGCTACGGCAAGGTCAGACATTTTCATAAATTCATATGTACATATGTATGAGTTCAAAATTATATCATCCTACCAAATTTGGAACAAAATGTAAACCTGCCAACCAACATACCAAAAGTCATTTTAGAGATTTGAAACTACCAATTTCGGTCCAATTGGACTCATAAGAGAACAACATACGACAGACTCATTCTAGGTATAAGGGCGGATGAGTTCCGTATACCCCTACATTCACCCTGTATCGTATACAATTAACACCAACTCATTTCCAACGTTGAGTCCCACAGTCACTTCTCTGTGGGGTACTGTTGTCATTCGGCAATAGCACCGAACTTATCCCGAAATATAGATTTCACCGTGCATCAGTCTTTTAACCGCAATTTACTCTTACAGCGAATTTGGATTAAAACCACAGCCACTACGTGGATCCCGAAGGAACCTCAACCAAGTGACCAGACAGTACAAGTCCTGCGGCAACTGGCCACCCGTAGTACCAAATTATGTGGTTCTCTGGTTAGACCACATGTCAAATCATTCCAAAGACTAGCCAAGGAGTGCAATGACATCACCAGTTCATACTCTCGGCAGACTAGAGGTACTGGTAACACCTCTTTACCCCGGAATTGCAATAAACGAAGGTGAGGGTCTTTCATCAAGGAAACATGCCCCGGGGGGGGGGATGTTGGTTCGTTTTGAATAGTATATATATATATAACGATTTAAAAACGGTTCATAATTGTTTAATATTTTATCAAAAATTATAAAAGTCCTCCAAAGTTTTTGAAAAACGTACTTTCTCAAAATTTTGTCACGTCGAAAATGTTTAATTTACAAATCAAAAAGAATGATTATTATTATGCTGGTTTCGGGGGTCCATTCTGAGACAAAAGCAACACTCCTATGATAGTTTTTATATCATGTATAAAAAAATATATTAATTTTTCAGAAAATATAGCCTACATTGTATATAATACATTCCCAGCAAAAACTTACATACAAAATTATACTTTTTCGAAATAACTATTTATATACATATTTAGATGTCTTACGGCCGTACCTAAATAAAGGCGTTGAGCGTTGCGTTACTTGTAATTTGTTTTTATTTTCACAAAATATATATGGGACGCAACGTCTTTATTTAGATATGGCCGTTAGTAATTTTTTCGAATGTTTTAAATGGATTGATGTAATTCAAGGCAGATCAAAGTAAAAAAAAACAAAAATATATCTAAATGTAAAAGTTTGTGTCGTATATCAGTTCGAAGATTTCGAACAAATATCGCACACAAGACACTGTCAGAAATTTGATCCTCTAGTCTGTCAGTTAAGGACGAAATTGAATTAAAGAAGTCATCAAAGGTCTCGTCCGTAAATGTCTTCCGTTCTGCCAAAAATGAGGTTCCTAACAATACTACTCCCTCTTTATCTTTACAAGAACCATTAATTGGTGGAAAAGTTTCAAAATATAAATACATATACTATTGTAAACCCAATATTCAAAATGTTAATTATTATTTTATTATTTGAAAAGCATTTGCTTTTTTTGTACTGTTAATTAAATTAAAATATTTATTATCAAATACATGACGTTTATGAAATAATCTCTCATTTAAATTGAAACGCTATAAGTTTAACTTGTTTGTTTAAAAGTTAAAAGCAGTGAAAAGATAATGCAGAAGTGATTTATGATAATAAATAAATATTTGTTAATAAATTAAATCCGTGTGGGGAATTCACTTTGCAAGCTATCTATCGCCGTATTAGTTTTAATAATCGCTTTGGGTTTTACTTTATATCAAAGATAAGACAAGAAATGCTTAATATAGAAATATAATTTTACTGTTGGAAATCCTGACTAAAACTACAGCGTATATTGTTTTAACCCTTCCCAGCAAAAATTTTCATTACCTAGTAATCTAGAAAGTAATATTGCAATCACGTGGAAACTAATTACTTTTGGGGTGAATAACTAATTATTTTTGTTCGACGAGGTTCAAATAATATGTACCTACCTTAAACAAATTAATAAATGGTTACTAATTTGATTACAAAAACTTTGCGAAATAACTAGTTACAAATAAACCTTCAAATATGTTATGTGATAGCTAGTTATTTTGGGCCGACTTTGTATGTAGAAAACAAAAAAATAAAAAATTCCTCGGCCGGGATTTGAACCCAGGCATTCAGTTTTTTCTATGTTTCTCACTGCAGCCGCTTACTCGATGCTCCATTAACATGTTGCTTTTTATAATTTTGAGAAAATATATAAATGAATGTCATTTTCAAAAAAAAATAAACAGTATCCAGCAGGGCTCGAACCACGAACCCCCTGTTTGTTAAATGAACGACCTAGACAATTGAGCCATAACAAATCCAAATTATTTTGTTCTTTACCAGTAATAACCTATTCAGCTAAATGAAATAATGTGGATGATAATGAACACTCATTACCAAGTAATGTATGAAATAACTACTGGCTATTACCAAAAATTTCAGATTTTTTACTGGGTTTATGTATGTATGTTACTAGCTATACCTTACTATCATCATAAAAATATATATGTTGGTCTGACCACTATTTGCCATATACATACTACATACATATGGGTCATTTCGTGTCAAGTTACCCAACTTTAAAAATCGATGTCTTCCGATTTTGATGAAATTTGCACCAAGGTTAGTACTATTGGATATATAGACCAGACTATCAGCGCTATTGGTCCAGAACTGCCGCACTTAGAGGGGGTCAAAGTTGGACATTTTTGATATACAGGGTTTTATTCAAATGACTGTAACTTTTCACCTATTGGTCCTAGCAAAAATTGTATATAAATAATTTTTTAATTCTTTTCTTTCAAAAAACTCCATTTTTTTTTTTTTTTGCTCAAACGAAACCTTAGACAATTTCCTTTAAGGGCTTTATAGTCCCATAATGGCATACGAGTGGGATATCTATAAAAAAAAAAAGTATTTTTTAACTTAAGAATAAGATTTTTTTCAATATTTGGGACTTAATTTTCCCCTATTTTTTTCAAAATGGACGTTTTTGTTGTTGTTTTTTCTCAAATTAAAGCTTAGACCATTTCTTTTAAGAGCTTTGTGGTCACTTAAATTGTCAAGAGAAATCAATTTTTTTTTTTCTTAAACGTCAACATCTTCTAAACACTCTACACTATAATCAGAAACCTTAAAAAAAACTTGTTAATACATATTTAATATTAAAGAAATAACAATGTAGGGGAGTGTGTCCGATCCGACCATATAAGAGTTGTAAATATACCCAGATCATTTGGATGGGGGGGACTATTTTGAATTTGTCTTTTGTTTTGTCAAACACGTCAAAACATTAGTATTAGATCCATAAATGCACTTACATATGCATATTGTTGGTCCTAATTATTAGATTACTAGTTGAGTCTTACATTTTAAGTCATTACAACTCACCACGTTTAAATTAATCCCTGATTCCGGGGTTCGTGCATCACCATCGACGGCATCCACCGTCATAATTTGTAAATTTTTTTCTTCAAAATAATTTAAATCCCGTGGCACATCGACCCAACTGCCACCACCAGTTTCGTTTATAAAAGATCTTCTGTTGTTGATACATATGTATGTTTTTTAACGGATCCTTTTAAATTTAACCAACACTAAAATAGATGACATTGACCAACAGTCTTCTGACTTCCTCTCAATGAGTTCATAGCTAAAGCGATGGATTCCCACTGTTCTTTAGAACTTATTTTTCCGCTGATAACATCGAACTGCCCTCTTGCCAGTTCTAAATTGGTCGTCATTAATTCTACCAATTTCTCCATTTGGTATTTTTTTATTTTTGTGTTCAATTTTTAGGGTCTATATCCATACATACAGAATATTTCTTTTTTGTTTTTTCTTTGTATCAAGTATTTTTTCTGTGGAAATCCCCTTGAATATGGAATAAAGATCTTTCTTAATTAAATTTTGTATTTATATTTATTAAAATAAAAAAGCAGTCCTACTATTTTTATAAAAAACTAAAAAAAACTTTTCTAAAGTATTAATATAACATTTTTAAGAAAAAGTTGCTTTTAAGACAAAAATTAAATTTGAAGCAAATTTTTAAAACAACCTTTGTCAATATTTGGTAAAAATATAAGTAAGTCTTTAATATATTTTTTTATCTGTAATTTATGTGCTAAAATATCTTTTGGAGTTTTAAAAAATTTTTTGACGCTGGTTTTATCAACGCTGCTTTCCAAAACTCTTTATCTCTACATGAATATTTAATTTGTCGGTTTTTGATATAATATAACTTTAATTTTAGAAAATGGGACATTTCGATGTTCCATTTTATTTGCAACCAGCGAATAGGAGTAGAAATCATTTGGAAGCATCCTTAAAACTTTTAATTTTGTTTTATTAGTAGGCATATTTTCAAATAGTTTGATGAGATGGAGAGGGCTGTGGATCTCCATATTTTTTAAATATCTGTTTATTACTCCATGAACACAATCCACTTCCTGTATTAATGAATGCCCCGGTTCCGAAAATTTGTGTATTATCATGTCAATATTATTTTTTTAAGGAACATTTTTATTGCGGTGGTATTTATTCTATTTTTGTTTTGTGGTACGCAAGAATCACTCCATGATTTTATAGTTTTAATGTCAGGAAAATCTTTTACTAATTGATTTAAAATTTTAATTAGTGCGCTTGCTATATCACTTCGACCACTATAAGTAAATATTGGTACATTTGGTATAATAATAGTAGCTGTAAGGTCATACATACTTAATTTTCTTTTGTAATAAAATATACATGCGTTTCCCTTGGACATACTAAATACACTTTGTAAATCATAACAAATTGTGCAATTTGTCTGCTCCGAATTTTGTCTATCGTTATCATGATCTGACTTCAATGCATCTTCTTCAGTCTTATGTTCTTCATAAATGGATTTCCCGTTGGTTGTTAAAACATTATCCTTGTTGTTAAACAAAGCACACTTGTCGCATTGGTCTTTCTTAGGTTTGTAAAAAGAAATGTTAAAATCGTTTTTGAAAACTGATCGTAAAATATGTAGAGCAATAGGGTTTTCAATATATTTTTTTTAGAATTTGCTCGACAATAATGAGAATCAATGACCGGAAAACTTGAAATGTGTTCTCGAACTTCAGCTAATTTTTTTGGAGGTGTCACTCGTTTAATATCCTTGCCTTTTTTCGTGGATGAGGAATTCCCGTGCTGGCATCATTTAAGTGTTCAAAGCAATAATATATTCTCTTTTGATTTATGCTTAATGTATTCAAAAAAAAAAAAAGTTCGACATACACGGTAGGTTATTTTATCTTTTTCCAAATAATATAGAAACGAAAACTGTTTTTTTATGTTCTACGGCGTACTACAGGATGCTGGGAAACAAATTTAATAAAAAAGTTGTTTTTTCGTCATCAGACATATTCCAAAAATATTGGTACAAATTCATACGATCTTCTTCAGAAAAAATATATGTAAATTTTAGAAAACAATTGTGGCATGCTGGTTTCATTTTTCTTGCTGGCATTTTGGTATTAGTTATGCTAATGTGATCCTTTCCCGATTCTCTGAGCTTTTTTTGTATGTTACATTTCCATGATTCCTCCTTTTCTTTGGAGTGGATGAAGAGATTTTAAATTGGATATAGGTATTTTATTAAATTTTGTTTTTAAACAAATTGCAAACAACTTACCTATTAGCTTCTTCCAGTTCTTCTTATGTTATATCAACGTTTGGTGATATTGAAGTTAAAAATCTGACTTCATTTGTAAAAAAGTATTCCAAAAACCTAAAAATAATATTTACCTATTTGCAAGACATTCGTGATCTGCTACTTTAAATGCACATTCTGATGGTGATTTTATGGGTATTAAATCTTCATCAAACATACTAAATGGCATAGAAATATTACAATATGTCAGACAAACAATTAAATACTACTTACTGAATAATTTCTTCGGACAAAAACGGCGGTGGTGATGAAAATTCCGTTTTTACTTCAGCGCTCAAATTATTTATTTGTTGATGATATTCTCACTAAATTTATAAGATGTTGTTACCAGACCAACACATATTTTATATGTATACAAAAACTGTCAAAGCTGTAAGCTGCAAAAATAACACTCAGTGTTATATATCTGTCAAAATCGATATACAAATAATGTAAACAAGAGTTTAAAAACACCTTGTTATGTATGCTTTGATCTACGTTTTTGTTACGTCAAAACAATAGTGACTAATTTGTTTTCAATTTTTGTCTATACGCCAAACAGTGGCGTATGGAGCAAAACAATATTTATTTAGTCTTAATATTGTGGATATAGACCAAAGTTAAAACCCGATATCTCGGAATTGGTACCAAATATTGAAAAATGGGTTTCGGAATCGGAAAGAGGATGTCCAAATTATATACAATCCACTCCTAACTTATTTTTTTGCCGGTGGGTCAAACCAATAATATACTGACGATTTTTTATATTTTTTTGTTTAAAATTATATATTTTTGTATTTTTTAATTTCATTTGACATTGTGTTAAAATGTATACAAATATTGTAATTGAACAGAATTTGAATAAGGGTTTCATGAAACAAATCGAATAAACTTACACAAATAGGAAACTTAAGGTTTAAATTAAAACCCTTAATATAAAAATTTAATAAAAAAAAATATAAAATACATTTTCTTTGATTATCGCAGCCATTTTTTATAAATTTATATTAATTATATATTATTAATATTTAAAACCACTCTATGTTTTAAAACTGAAAAAATTTTACAGTTATTTTTCGAACTATGTAAACCATAATACTGCCAAATATTATATGCCGATCAGTCTGTCATCGTTTTTATTGAAAACATTGGAAAGATTGGTCGACATCCATGCCAGGAACATCATCTCTCCTGATAATTTCTGTAGGGCACAAAACCTGAAAGGGAGGTCGGTGGAGAGAGCCTTACATGACGTTGTCGGAACCATAGAGAAGGCACTTGACATAAAGGAATATGTTATGGCATCTTTCTTAGACATTGAAGGTACGTTCAACAGCGTGAACATATCCGGAATAGTCGATGCACTGGGTGACCTAGGTGTTGATCAGCGGATAAAAAATTGGCCAAAAACATGCATTGCCATTAACTCTAATATGGGTATTGGCAAGACAAGGAAAGTTGTGACAAGGGGCACACCACAAGGTGATGTCATCTCTCCACTCCTGTGGAATCTTTTCGTAAATAAAATCCTTTTCAGACTCAGTAGAATGGGCTTCAAAGTAGTCGCATATGCTGACGACGTTGTGCTTCTTATTCAAGGGAAATATCTTCCCACAATAAGTGAACTCATGAAATCAGCCCTCAGTGTTCTACTATCATGGGCCAAGGAAAACGGTCTGGGTGTCAACCCGACCAAAACTGAACTGGTTCTTTTCACCAGAAGGTACAAAATTCCAGAATTCAGACCTCAGCGTTTGGATGGTACTATTCTAAATACCTCAAGTGAAGCCAAATATCTTGGCGTAATTTTAGACTCTAAGCTCTCGTGGAAACGTAATGCTGAGAGTCGAATGAAGAAGGCATTATGTGCCTTCTATATATGTAAGAAAACCTTTGGGAAAACCATACATTGTGCACTAGATGTACACCGCGGTTATAAGACCTATTCTGACCTACGGAGCTCTTGTTTGGTGGAGAGCGGTGGATACCAAAACTTATCTCTCCATTCTAAACAAGGTACAAAGATTAGCATGTCTTGCAATCACCGGCTGTTTGGGCTCCACCCCTCAGGCTAGTCTGGAGACGATGCTAAACATAACTCCCCATCCTACAAAAGATAAGCAGGCCAATCATTGGGCGGAATACAGACTACATTCTATCTACACTGAATTTTAATAGGTCATTCAAGACCACAATACCGACAAGGGATGATTGGCCCGCGAACACTGTCCTAAGGGACGACGTGATCTCAATCTATACTGATGGCTCAAATACAGAATGTGGCACGGGATCGGGAATCTTTTCCAAAAATCCAACGTTATTACGTCGAAATGTCTTCTCAATTGTATTCAATCATTGGCACAACTGACAAAACATCATTTTGAGTTGATATGGGTTCCAGGACATGAGGGCATCCGGGGAAATTAAATATCTGATGAATGTGCAACCAAAGGGTCGTCCCTAGACTTAACCCTTGCGCAAAAGGATATTCACACTCCCCTAACGACCGTATCAAAATTGATAGCTGAATGAACTTTGAGTGAGACGGAACTCAGGTGGTCAAATATCACCACTTGTAGAATACTGACAACAGATAGGACTAGGTCTCTCTTGTCTCTTACTAAGGACTCTATTAGGCTTCTAACTGGTATAATTACTGGGCACTGTATGATTGGACATACATATGTCGGAACGTATGGGCTACCCAAATTATAGTTACTGTAGGAGTTGCTTGGACGAAGAAGAAGTGGAATCGGTACAACACCTTCTATGTGACTGCCCAGAATTACAAGAGCACAGACTAATTTATCTTGGTAGAGCTCTTTTCCATGATCTAGAGATCTCAGAGATGCGTCACTAATAAACATCATTTCTCATTTCGTTGAGAACCAAGTACTCAACGAAATTAGGGAGGGAATCCATTCTCTCAATATTAGGGAATGGTAATTCTAAGGGTATCACAATGGGCCACGAGGCCTCCGAGTGAACTCGCTTGCTATCGAGCACCCACGTGACCTACCTACTTTTCGAACTATGTATATGATTTTTTTCTTTTTAGAAAAATACGTAACATTTTCCATAAAACAATATTTCAGAAACAGTTGTGTGAAAAAAAAGAAAATTTTTTTTAATTCACATTATTTCTGTTTGTGTTCACTCGTTCCTAGCGGAAAGTATCTCGAGTTGAATAATATAAAAACGAGGTACTGGAATAAAATGTCAATAATATTTTCGTAATTTATTTAGGTTTCCAAAAGAGGTGCAAGCACCCAGAAATCGATACTCATTTTGAAATATTTTTCCAACTGAAGGAAGATGGTAGGAAGGAAGATGGTAAATGAAAACCACGTAAACTCAAAATTTCGACGTATAGGAAAAATAAGAATTGTTAATTAAATTAACCCTTTCCAAAAATATATGATTTATTCCATGAGCAAACAAAAAGTATTAGTTTGTAAACTTGTGTAATCATATTAGTTAATTTAAAAATAAATTTAATCTATATGCAAAAATGGCAAAATGGTCACACTGGCCTCGATCGATTATTATTTTTGACGCTGCCTAAAAATATACTACAACTACCTTTTATTATATTTTATATTATATTTGGTGTTACCACATTTAAAGTTTTTCAGTTGTATTCATAAAAAATGCTTATTTTAGATTTAAATCACACAATAGTTAAAGTACACTTTAGACTTAAAAGCCATTAATAAAATTGTGGTATTCATAAACAAATAATAAATCTACATTAACTATTGTGCTGTTTATTGTTTAACTTGGCAGCACTGTACAATTTGGCTGTCATTTTCTGTGTTAGTGTTGCGAACAATTAGGATAAAATATTCGTTGAGTCGGTTTTCTTAATTTTATATTTTTGGTTATAACACATTTTTGAAAATAAGAACGAACTTTTAAGAAAAATAAATGTATACATGGCTACAATAAATATATATTTAGTTCAGATGAATGAATATAACATATATATTTTTAATTATAATTAAAAGTATTCGAATAACGAATATTTTGTGACAAAATAAACATCACTATGCACATTTTGTTATTTTTACTTATTTTTATAGCAATTTTTAATAAATTTTTGCAAATACTGATAAATTTCTTTGATAAAAGACTACATTTTATTGCCGGAGAAGATATTTTGCATTGATACTTTAATTACTTCATGCCTTTATATTTAGCGAATAAACTATGAAAAAGACAAATAAAATGATTGTGGCCATGATTTGATTGACAGGCGGGCATTTCCAAATTGCCAAAAATAGTATTGACCCATTGGAATACTGTCAAATATTCATCTATTAATCCAATAATGCCTAGATTTTAGTTTTTTCATCAAAATAGAAATTTTTAAAATTTATCTGGAATTTTATTTACAAATTTGTAAACGTTAAAATTACAATTTTTAGATTTCATTTCAGAATAAAACATGATTAGTTTTCGTCTTCAACCTAAAATTAATGAAAAAAGCTTAATCAGAGACAAAATTTGTAAGAATTCAACTTATTGTTGGCTTAAAGTAGGGTCGAGCGTACAATAAATTTTTTCTATTTGTCATTGGTTTATTGAAGGTATTTTAAGCTATTTGACGTTTATGAATACCATTTTCGTGGATTTTGCTTAATAATGTTTAATAAACCTAAATTAACTTTTTATGAATACAACCGTTTATCTTTCTCAAAAAGTTTAAGGGTAGACAAATACATACATTCCCTTATAATTACGGTGACCAGACGTCGTTCTGTATTATACAGAACAGTACTGTATTTTAGAGCCCTGTTCTCTATAAATTATCTGGTTCTGTATTTTATTTAATGTTCTGTATTTGTTCAGTATTTCGTTATTTTTTCAGTTTTACATAAAAACGCATAAGAAATACAAAAATATTAATAAATTGTCACACAGATGTAGGTAATACAGTTTTCTCAACTATAAACATTTAGTATTTACTTTTTTTTTGTACTTTATCAATTAATAAATTTTAATTTTTCTAACACAGAAAAAATTAATACATAACTGGAAGAAATTTTGTAATAAATTGTATGAATTGAACTTAATTTTTTCTCAAACCATTTTCATTCAGAATATTAAAAGATGTTCATGCCCTACATCAGCAGTGTGACCATTTTGGCATTTTTGCAGCTAGATTTAGCTGTAAAATTTTAATTTAGCATTTGGCATTTTATTTAGCATTTTTATAAAATATTTTTAGCATTTTTGGCTTTTTTTTGCAATTTTAGTATATAAACAAAAAAAAGACAAATTGTTGCGAAAAAGATTTATATTGGAAATAGGTTTAACCGGAAAAAATTAGAATTAAATGTCTACCCAAACACAAGCAACAAGAAATATGAGAAATGTAATAATTTACACTGTAATTCAAAATAATGCAAAAAGATTCATGAAGATAAATAACCTAAAATTACGCCAATACAAGTGAATACTTTAAAATGTTGTATTCTAAAATATTTTTCTGGAACCCAATGCTTTTTTTAAATTCGAGGTGATAGAAATAATTCCAGAGATTTCATATATTTTTACAAATACGTTCAGTACGCTATTTTACAAACTAATACTTTTTGTTTGCTCATGGATTGAAACATATAATTTTGGAAAAGGCTATGTATGACGGTTAATTAACAAATTTTATTTTTTCCTATACGAAATAAAGAGGTTTTAATTTTTATCATCCTTCAGGAGATCTTGTTAATTTATTGAAAATAAGTATTGAACAAAATCAATAATATATAATTAAGACTTTCTCAACCTACTTTCTGTTCTTTTTATTTTTACCAAATTTTTAGTAATTTTGTTGTCACGTTTTTTTTTTAATTACAAAAATACATAATTTTCGAAAATATTATTGACAATTTATTCCAGAATTACAAACTTACGGATTTGAATATATCTCTCAATTCATTTCATACATTCTCATATATATTTTTCCGAAAAAATCTTGGAAGTAAGAGTTATAAACCTGATATCTATTCACCGAGATTTCAACTAGAAATATTATACTTTTCCTTCCGAAAACACATATAGGTTTTATACCATGAGCAACTAGTGTAATTAATAGAGTTTTAATGTAATTTTTGCATTCAGAAATATTTTAAAGTTAGAGACATTACATATTGCTAAATTTACAAAAATTTTGAAATAATTTTTAGCATTTCTGTTTATCTTAATACCACGGAACTTAATTTTTTACCCTACTCCACTATACTACGTTTGAGTATACTAATCGGTTAAGAATCATTTTCTGAATCGATTAAGCCATGTAAGTCTGACCGTCTGGTAGAGGTTGAAATTTTCAAAACAATAAGCACGTATGCTTTTTGATCCAATGACAAAACCTTTTAAAAATGGTTAAAGTCCGTCCTTTATTTTACCTAGCCCCCATACATATACAAATGTATAAAGCCTTTCTCAGAAAATTAGTTTAAATATATCGGAAGCAAGGTTCAATTAAACATAAATGCTTTATTACGAAAAATAAATCAAATTTTATACTCATATGGTCAACCACGGCAGAATATACTTTCTTACTTGTTATAAATTACAATGAATTTCAGTTACAAATTAATATGAATTGTTCATAAAAACACTTAAAAAATGTTAGCATTTTTTTTTTTTGGCATTTTAAAATCAATTTAGCATTATTTTGGATGGGATTTAGCCGCAACATTTTTTGAGACCTGGTCACACTGTACATCAGTGATTATGTTACAATTTCTGATTATTTTTTATAATAATAAAGTATGTAATTTAATTTTTACCTTAATTCAGTATTATTTCAACAATTTGCTGACAAAGAAGGGATTTTCTAAAAGATGGGTTATATGATGGACCTATCCTTATAAATTTTGGAAGAAGGATTTACGTCTAAATTAGTTATTTATGTAGAATATCATCATGACATTTGTGTTTATAAGTGAATTTTGACCATCAAGGGGAATTTGTATGGGGAATAGGGTCAAATGAGGCCCGATCATTACGAAAATCAGCAGTATTATTAAGACTTATATAAAACTAAGTTTTGCCGATTTTGATACAAGAATATTTAACATATTTATGAGCTCAGAATCCCTATTCGGGGCGTAAGGTTGTATGGGGGCTATACGAAATAATTGACTGATTTTAACCATTTTCCTTGGAACAAAAGAATGTGCCAAATTTCATCAAATTATCTTGAAAATTGCGACCTGTAGAGTGCACACAAAGTTTCCATGGACATACAGACGGACGGACAGACTTACATAGCTAAATCGACTCAGAAAGCCGATTGGTACTTTAAGGTGGGTGTAGGACCAATATATTTGGGTGTTACAAAACGATAATAAGAGGTTTTGTGCGCTGGAGCATAGTTCTGATGGAAATGCTCTTAATAAATTTAAGACAGATTTTCTTTTTATATAAAATAATAATATTTTATTTAACAATAAACTATATTGAACAAGTTCTAAAAGTTGTGTGTAGAAAATTTTTGAAGTTCCCAGAAAACAATATAAAAATTATTTCAAAGTTAACTAAAATATATATGTTGAATATGAAAAGTGTTTTGTTTATAAAGTATATTTCTAACACTCCTCCTCAACATGTATATTTTTACAAATTAAAATTAATATTTCAAATTTAACAATTCAACAAATTTATTATGTTTTGCTTTGACCAAATTTTTCGTAAAAATATCTGCAACCATATCTTCTGTTGGACAATATTTCAAACTAACTTCATTATTATTGACAACTTCTCTAATGTGATGATGTTTGATATCTATATGCTTGCTATGATTATGAAATACTGGATTTGTTGCTAATTTTAAGGCCCCTTGATTATCGACGTTTAATTCGACACTTTCTTCATTTGAAAAACCAAGTTCTTGTAGCAACCTTCTCAAGTATACTGCTTCTTTCGACGCATTTGATACTGACATGTATTCAGCTTCAGTGCTGCTTAAGGCTGTTGTTGATTGCTTTTTAGATTCCCAGGATATTGGACAATTTCCTAAGTAGAATATGTATCCCGAATATGATTTTCTATCAGTGGTGCATCCACCCCAATCCGCATCTGCATATCCAACCAATTTCAATTTTAGACTTTGCGTACCTTTCAAATAACGTAGTATATTTTTCGCCGCTTTAAAATGTTCTACATGTGGATTTGCGTTTCTTTGAGCTAACTTTGATACGGAATGTAATATATCTGGCCTTGTAGTTAGTCCTAGATATAATAAAGCTCCAATAAGTGATTGGTATAAAGTACTATCAACTTTTTCAGTATTTTCATCACATTTAATTTGATAATTGGGATCTAATGGTACTGATGATGGCTTACAGTTTTCCATATTGTACTCTTTCAGCAAATCTTTAATATATATTTCTTGGCTGATCTCAATATTTCCGGTTTCACCATCTCGTTTGAACTTGATGCCCAAAAAATGTTCCAATAATCCTTTATCGGTGACATCAAATTCTTTGGCTATTTCTGATTTAAAAGTTAAGATTTCATTTTGATCCGTACATCCAACAATAATATCGTCCACATAAACTGCAACAATAATTAGATTATTATTAGTTATCTTTTTATATAAACAGGGCTCGCAACTATTAAATCCGATTTTGCATAAAACATCATTTAATTTAAAGTTCCATTCTCTACCAGCTTGCTTTAAGCCGTATAAAGACTTATGCAAATGTAAAACTTTATTCGGTGAATTCTTATCTTCAAAACCCTCTGGTTGTTGCATGTAAATAACATCGTGTAAGTCTCAATTTAATTTAATTGGTGTAGGTGCATATTGTGTTCAACTGCTAATGCCAAAACCATTCTTATTGTTTCATGTCTTATAACAGGGGAAAACGTTTCTTTGTAGTTTAATCCATACTTTTGGCTACATCCTTTAGCCACTAATCTTGCTTTATATCGTTCGATTTTTCCTTCACTATTTTTCTTCAACGTATATACCCATTTGTTCTTAATTGCTTTTTGACCTTTTGGCAAATCTTCTAACGACCAAGTTCCCTTTTGTTGTAATGAATGAATTTCCTTTTCCATAGCTTCTATCCATTTTTTATTATTTGGACTGGATAATGCATCTTGGTATGTACTTGGAACTACATCATCCTCTTAATAAATTTAAGACAGATTTTCTTTTTATATAAAATAATAATATTTTATTTAACAATAAACTATATTGAACAAGTTCTAAAAGTTGTGTGTAGAAAATGTTTGAAGTTCCCAGAAAACAATATAAAAATTATTTCAAAGTTAACTAAAATATATATGTTGAATATGAAAAGTGTTTTGTTTATAAAGTATATTTCTAACAAGTTCCAGGTTTCATTGGAGTTGCTCGGCATCTTTGCAAGATTTCATTTAATTTTTTTAGCGATCGAGTTTCTGACGCCATAGCCTTCAATTAAAGTTTAAGTGTTTGAATGTGGCAATTAAATTTTGAATGCGCGAATGGCTGACCGTATGATACCCTACACCATGAGAAAATTTTTAAAATTATTTAGTTTTCATAAAGAAACTTTTATGTTGAATTTTTCCTTAATTCCGATATTTTAGCAATTTATTGATGCAAATGAATATATCTAAAAGAGGCTTTATATGGGAGTTAGGGTAAATATAGAGCAATACTCATAAAGTTTGGAGAAGGAATTTATTTTTATATAGAAGTTAGTTTTGTTGAATTTCATCGCGATATTAATGATTATGGGTCATTTCGACGTTGAAAACATTTTTAAAAAGGTGGCTTGTATGGCTAGGGTCGAATAAGTGCCAATCATTACAAAAATCGGTAGTTTTAGTTGCAACCATATCGGAAACTCAAATTACATCGTTATTAAACATAGAACAATAATTCTACCGATCCATCATATTGACCATTTTTTCGAAGAACAGATTATGCCACAAATGATATACCAAATTAAAGTGCAATAATAATGCTTTAAAATGATGCATAAATAAAAATTGTGAAAATAATTCTACCGATCTATCCAATTGGCAATTTTCTAAAAATACATTATGCAATAAGTTATATACCAAAACAAATGGCAATTTGAATGCTTTAAAATGGTGCATAAACGACTGTTGTAGCAAACTGCAATTGCAACCATATCGGAAACTCAGATTACAGCGTTTGTTAAACATAGAACAATAATTCTACCAATCTATCAAATTGACCAATTTGTAAATACACACATTATGCTACAAATGATATACCAAATTAAGGCGCAATCATAATGCTTTAAAATGATGCATAAATGACTGTCATAGCATAAAAACTGTCAAAGTTATTTGCAACTACATCGGAACCTAAAATTACCGAGTTTTTAAAGCTGTGAAAATAATTCTACCGATCTATTCAATTGGCCATTTTCTAAAAATACATTATGCAATAAATTATATACTAAAACAAATGGCAACTACAATGCAATAGAAAGATGTATAAACGACTGTTATAACTTGAAAACTATAAAAGTTATTTGCAACCATATCGGAGCCTTAAATTACCTCATTTTTAAACCTGTACCAATAAATATACCGATCTATCCAATTTTTGTAAAAATTCATTATGCCACAAATTTTACACCAAAATAAAGTGCAACTGTAAAATGATGCATAAATGACTGTCATAGCATGAAAACTGTCAAAGTTAATTGCAACCATATCGGAACCTCAGATTACAGCGTTCAATAAACAATAATTCTACCGATCTATCAAGTTGACCAATTTGTAAAAACTAGCATGAAAACTGTCAAAGTTATTTGCAACTATATCGGAACCTCAAATTACCGCGTTTTTAAAGCTGTGAAATGGAAGAATATGATGTAACCGGTAATCAGCAGGAACACATGAACATAGGGAATATTGTTTATAATTTATAGTTTCGGAGTAGGTATATAGGAACTGGAACTCGAGGAATGCAGGAAATGGTTATTAGAGAAGAAGTCATCAGGAAGCAGCAACATTAGGAATGTATGTAATAAATTTTAACATCGGAGTAGGCATAAAAAATCGATCGGAAATTGAGATATGAACGCAATTTAAAGCAGGAAAAGCATCATCAGGGATCGAAAGAAAAACATCAGCAAGAACACAGGAACAATGTATTAAAAATCAGTGGCGTCAGAGTAGGTACTATGACATCGACTGGAACTGGATCTCGAAAAAAAGAAGGAAATGGATACTAGCAAGGACATCGTCAGGAAGCAGTAGCATAAGAATTTTTAACATCAGAGTAGGTATAAGGGCACCGATTGGAAGGAAATATATAGGAATGATCATCGGCAGGAACAGAGTAACCGAAGAGATGTATGCAGTATATGATATCAGCATGAACACATGAACTATACGGTAGGCAGTTGTGCAATCATAATGCTTTAAAATTATGCATAAATTTCATAGCATGAAAGCTGTCAAAGTTATTCACAACCATATCGGAACCTCAAATTACCGCCTTTTTAAACCTAGAAAATACCTTACGCACAAGGTTTACATTACAAAAGATACTGTTTTCAAAAATGTTTTCTATCGAACGCATATGATGACAAGATGAACGACAATGTCTTGAATGTTGTCATATATCTAACTCTATTGACGACTATATGAACGACAGATTCTTAAACGTTGTAGCCAATAATTTTACATTCAGTCAAGGCAAACGACACTTTTTCAATGTTATTATATAATTCAGTTATTGGCGACAATATGAGCGATATTGCCTTCAATATTGACATGATGACAAGATAAGCGAC
This sequence comes from Lucilia sericata, assembly GCF_015586225.1. Lineage (NCBI taxonomy): Eukaryota > Metazoa > Arthropoda > Insecta > Diptera > Calliphoridae > Lucilia > Lucilia sericata. Next base: position 1,047,085 of record NW_023994080.1, on the reverse strand, counting down.
AATGTCTGGAATGTTGTCTTATATTAGACTCTGCTGACGACAAGATAAGCGACATTTTGTTGCATCTTGTCTTCTACGCTATGCTGCGATGCAAAAAATTTTAAAATAACGGTAAAATGGCCGTTTATTTAAAATATTTAAATTATATAGTTAAAAATACCTACATTTTAAACAAGGAGATGAGACGTACCTACATCGATATAGGATCTAAGTGGTACCAACAAAGAAAATATATTTCTAGCATTGTCATCCATGTAATCGTTAAAGACAAAGTAAACGATATTGTCGTCATAAAATCGTTGACGACCAAGTAGAAGATATTGTCGTCCAAAAATAACCTTGACGATAAAGTAGACGACATTGTCGTCAATATATTCGCTGACGATATTGTTGCCTATACGTAAACTACGAAGCTGGGGACATTGTCATCAATGTAATCGTAGACGATCAAGCGGTGGATTTAATCCTCTATAATCGTCCACGATTTTCGCGACACTTGTTCGAAAATGTGGTTGACGATTTGTTCCGGCTGTCCTACATTTGTCTTCCAAAACTTTACATTGTCGTGTACCCATCGTTGAGCGTGTCTTAAAGACATGCCCAACTGGGACCATCCCCACTATAGTGGTGTAGGGTATAATTAGATAAGAATTCCGCGTAACGTAATAACTGTGCTGAAGTTATCGCTAGTATTTTTTGTGTCCATGTCACGACAATATTTTTTCCGTAAATTCCGGGAAAGTTTTGTCGGGAAACTTTGGGAATTTCATTTTTTCATAAATTTGTTGGACATATTAGACTATTTAAGAAAACTCTTTAATAAATTTTAAATTTTTTACTGATTTTACTTAATACTTGTTTTTTTTTTTTTTTTTTGATATTTTTTTAGAATATATTCATAGAATGTATAAAATAAATTAAAATTTATTCCGTAAAAATTATAATTAATTTTTACCTGTTGTGTTTTAATGAACAACATAATTTGTTCACTGTTAGAGCTTTTATGACTTCTTGTTTAAAAATTAATTTTTCTTTTGATATGACATTTATAAAAACAGTGATGCCAACACCTCCCTCGTTAAAACTAAAAGTCCTTGAACCGCTGGGGTTATCTTCGCTCTCTAGCGGATCTGCGAATTGGCGTTGGCGTATTTCTTTCGCTCTCTTTATCATTGTGTTGAACTTTTGGCTTAAGCAAGTCTAGTGGCGTCTTTATTTTCCATCCTAGCATTATCTCTGCTAGAGATTTTTGCATAGGTGAGTTGGGTTTTGGCGTACTACGGTAGGTAGGTAGGAACACCTGAAGAGCGTCCTGTAAGCCTCCTTCCCCTTGTTTTTTCTGAAGAGTTCTTTCCAACGTATCGACAAACCTTACAGCCTGCCCATTTCACTGCGGGTGGTATGGTGCTGTTCGAATGTGATCGATACCGTTTTGTTGACAAAACATCTCGAATTGTGCTGAAACGAATTGGGTACCGTTGTCGGAAACTAAAGTTTGTGGAATACCAAATATAGATTTCTAACAATTGAATAGTTTTGCTAGCTGTTGTTGTGGTTGTTGCAAGAATTTCTGGCCATATTGAATAAGAGTGCAAGTAAATATGTACCTTCCATTGGACCGGCTTATTCTATGTGTATACGTTCCCATGGACCATTTGGTGTTTCCCACGACTCAAGAAGCATCTTAGTGGGTGATTTGGCGGCACCGGCACATTTATAACAGTTTTTTACCAAATCCTCAATTTGCATATCCATACCTGGCCAAAAAAACATGGCTCTTGCAATTGTTCTTTCCTTTCCTTGCAATCGATATGCTGTATATACTGGGATACCTTTCTTCGAGCCAAATATAGACAACAAGGGCTTGTGGTCGGTTTGGAGGGTGAATCTATGACCAAAAATGTATCTGTGAAACTTGGTAACAGCGAATACTAAAGCAAGCGCTTCTTTTTCTATTTGACTATGGCCCTGCTCGGCTTTCGTCAACGATCTCGATGCATGACTGATAGCTTTAATAGATTTATCATCATACCTGTGGTATATACATACATGCACCAGCGCCTGTATATGATGCGTCTGCGGCAACAACTATTTCCAACCCCGGGTCAAAATGTGTGAGAAGAAGATCCGACTTCAAAATTTCCTTGAATTTGTCAAACGATCGCTGGCACTCGGATGTCCAGTTCCATACAGCGTTTTTATGAAGAAGTGCATCTAGAGGTCGGCGCAGCTCGTGCATACTTTCCATAATAATTTATAGCACACCCAGATATGATTGTAGAGTTGACAGATTAGATGGTGGTGGCATGTTAGTTATGGCTTCAATTTTGCCAGGGTCAGGACGAATTCCGTCCTGGTTTATGACTTGTCCAAGCTATCGTACAGACTACATGCCAAATTTACATTTTTCTATTTTTTTTAGTGCCTGACATAATTATATCGTCCATGTATGCAGCAACATTATTCATTGAAATGCTCCCGGAGCTGATTTTATACCTTCACGCAGTGGGAGTGGGAATTGGTTTGGTTGGAGTGAATCATTTAAACCTGTTGAGTAATCTGCACAGATTCTGACGGTGCCCTTCTTCTTTTTTATAACGACAATGGGTGCCGCCCAGTCAGAATATTCAACGGGGGAAATGATTCCTAAACTATGCAGTCACTGCAACTCTTCGTCTACTAGGGACAAACTGCATAAGCGACTGGTCGTTTTGGCTGAAAACGGGTTTAACATTTTGCTTGATATTAAGCTTAACTTTTGTTTTGGTACAAAGTCCTAAACATTCGAATAATTTTTGGAACCGTGAAACGACTGAGTTTTTTGATATGTGACCTTCTGGTATGTGATTACAAACTTCTGGAAGAAGAACGTCTCACAGATTAAATTTTTCTATGAAAAGCGCTTGTCAGCGTTATATGCTGTGGATGTGGGCATTGTTAATTAAGGTTTGCCAATATGCTCCCAAATAGATTTCTATATGATTGTGGTATCTGAGCCGCAGTCGATCTGCAGGGTCACATCAACACCATTTATGCGCAATGTAATGAATTTGCGCTTTGCTTGCATATCACCTATGCTATTAACAAAAAGTTCTTTGGCAGAAGCTTTATCACGATCGAATTTAGAAAAAGTACTTATCTTATTCGGCTGCTTGCTGGGGAAACAGCCACAATAACCTTCCTTGTATCCAATTCGTGCGCATTGCCTACACTTGTGATTTTTGTATTGGCAATTTCATATAATGCATTCCGCCACATGCCCAACATGGTGTACGTGGAATGCTTGATGATCTGCTAGCAGATTTACCACTTGATGTGAGCTTATTGGGTGATTTTTGACACGAGACTGTTTTACAGAATTTACAGCAGTCTTTGATGTGCTGGCTTTCTCAACTAAATTAGCATCTGACTTTAGATTTATGAGCATTTGACACTCGGCTATAAGTTTGTCAATTCCGTTGAGTGTGCCGTCATTAATTATGAACCGATCATCCTTAAATCTTGTAGAACGATTTTTATTTATACAAATCAATTATGGACCGACCCCACAACATTTTGTAGAGAGATGTAAGCTCATACAAAACTAGTTTATGTCGAATTTCATAGATCTATTAGTATTTTTAAGGCAGTACTGAGTTTTAGTCATTTTCTGAAGGGACTTTATATGGAGGAGGGTCAATTATAGACCGATCCTCGTAAAATTTTGTAGAACGATATTGGTTCAAAAAGTCATGTTTATATCGAATTTCATCGCTTTCTGATGTGGATCTTATATGTGGAGTAGGGTCAATTAAGGCCCGATCCGCAAAAAATTTGGCTAAGAGATTTTGACTCGCAAGGAACTTACTTGAGTTGAATTTCAATGCTATACTCTTATTTTTAAGCCAGTAATGAGCGTTAAAGAAATTTTATGGAGGGGACCTTATATGGGGGGTAGGGTAAATTATGGACTGATTCACATTAAAATTGGTGGAAAGGTTTTGGCTCCTAATATACTTAGTTATGTCAAAGTTCTTCGCTATACTCGTAATTTTACGCCAATAATGAGCGTTAAAGTCATTTTCTGAAGTGGACCTTGTATAGGGGGTAGGGTTAATTATGGACCGATCCACATAAAATTTTGTGGAGAGATATTTGCTCGCATGAAACTTATCTGTGTCGAATTTCATCGCTATATTCGTATTTTTAAGCCAGTAATCAGCTTTTTAGTCATTGTCTAAAGGGGACCTTATATGGGGGGTAGGGCCAATTATGGTCCTATGTCCGCCATAATTTAGAATTTTATTTCAGAAGTCTAAAAACTGACTTATTCGAAATTTTGTGGCATTTGCTTCATAAACAACGAATTTGTGAATGTTTGAAACTCTTTATACAATATTCCGGGGGGTATATTTGTATGGGGGCTATGTGAAACCGTTGACCGATTTTGCCCATTTTCAATAACAAACATTTCTGATCAACAAGATATACATATTTTGGGAAAATTTCATCTCAATATCTCTTTTTTTGTGGACGATATCGTGCCAACAACAGACAGACGGACATAGCTAGATCGTCTTAGAATCTTACGAGGTCCCAGAATATATACTTTATGGGGTCTGTGAGCAATATTTCGATGTGTTATACACGGAATGACAAAATCAATATACCCCCATCTTTTTTGATGGTGGGTATAAAAATTAAGCTTTTGAACTCATCCCCTGATATTTTAGACAATTCAAAACCTTCACAGTTTGTTAACTTTGCTTCCATAAGTAGTAAAATCTTCTGCGTAATTTTTCTCCAGCTGAAGACAGTCGTACCGGCGATGAAACAATGATTTTTTTTTGGCCCGAATAGGTCTGTAAGTTTTTTAACAGTTTCTTCAAAACTAAAATAATTTGTCATTTTTGGCAAAATAATGTTGGAGTACTTTTCATAATTTGAAGTATGAATTTTACGCAGCAGAAGTCTCACTTTTGTGGAGTCATCAAGATTTTTGCCATCTTCTTTAAAAAGCTGCTCATATCTGTTGTACCATGATTCAAAATGAACTCCTGAATCTGCGTCGTAACAAAATTCTGTGATTTGAGTTGAGAGATCAAATGCCGAATTTGAGGTTATGTTTCTATTCTCGCTTTTCTGCAAAAGTTGTTGAAGTATTGCATCGTGATTTTGCAAAAACTTTGTTAATGTTTCAAGACATTTGTCCGTCATCTTGAATTTTTTCGCAGATTTTTTATTTTAAATGTCTTTCTTTGAAAAGAGACGGTGAAACTATTTAAAAGAACACGGGGAAAAATTACAATTGGAATGTGTTGATACAGAAATTACCAAAACTTATAAAAAATACAAAGGTTTATCATATTTAAAATCAAATTTGAAAATTCCCGGTATTGGAAAACGTCCGGGAAATTAGAAATTCGTATTGTAAGAGAAAAAATATATATGCTAGACAATTTTAAACTGCATAGTTAGATTCAGAGACACCAAACGTTGGAAACATTGGTAATAAACATGTTTTTAATTATATATTTTTATATATCTGGAACCTACTATAACTTATAAAATAGAAATACAGTGACTGTGTTCTGTATTATTGCCACAAGATCTACATTTGAGTTTGTTGGGGTTAGTGCGACATTGTTTTCTTCTGTAATTGTCTTTCCTTCAACGTATATAAAGATTTCCAATTGAGCAAAATTATTCTGCAACGCATTTAATCTTGATGATCTGGGATATTTGTATGTACATCGTTGACTTCATTCGTGTTGATAAAGGCCCCTTCAGACGATCACACTTTATGGTATGTTTCCACTGGCTTGAAATCTGCTAGATTTGCGTAAACCAAAATGGCACTAATATTAAAATTATAATTTGTTATTATTTTCACTTCGAAATTAATTGTCACTTTTTCGATGAAAACATTCAATTTGAATGGATAGCCCAAAGAAGTATTTGCTTATCCTAGACACATCGCAGTGTTGCATAAGCAAATCTTGTTCGAAGAAGTACATTTTCGACATGTTTTAAATCAAATCTAGTAGATTAACTAGATTTGGATGTGTCAAAAATGTATGGGAAATCTACATGATTTCAACTAGTTTTGCCCAAATCAACTAGATTTGCTCAAAACGCCTCAGTGGAAACATGGCATTACGTACGACAAGTCTGATGAAAAAGTAGAATGAAATTCCATCCGTATATCGAAGGAATTATTTGAAGATTTGTTACAGCTTATTGGACCAAAACACAAATATGAGGGAATCAATTTCAGTAACAACACGGTAAGCGAATTTACAAAATATTGATCTAAAAACTAACCTCCATTTTAATTTTTCAAACTTTTAATAACATTACGATTTCTTGCATCTGGAAACACCTACACAGGATTTTGTGTTTCAGTGCCTGCAATTTGTGATATAATTTCCGAAACCGCAAAAGCAATATATAATGTTTTACATAATAAATACTTAAAAGTAAGTTTGCATCGTTTAATTAAGTATCTTATGAGTGTATTTAACGTAAAACTATTTAAGGTTTCTAAAACTACTTCAGAGTGGAAAATAATAGCTGAAAGCTCTTACCAAAAATGGAATTTTCCAATGTGTCTGGGTGCAATTGGTAAGCTAAATGGTAATAATATATAATAAACATGGCAAACACATAGCATTTAGACCAAAATCAGCAGATGGTTCCTACTATTACAACTAAAAAGGATTTAATAGCATTATATTGATGACGGTAGTGGATGCCAATTATAGGTTTATTATGATAGATGTTGGAACCAACGGTAGAGCCAATGATTCTGCTGCATTCAATGCATCAGAAGTTGGTGATGCAGTAAAGAAAAATTTACTAAATTTTCCAGAAAATGACACTCTTCCCGGATTTAATATAAAGGTATATTCATTTGTTAACCAAGTTTATATTTAATATTAATGTTTTGTTATTATTTTAGGTACCCTATATGTTTGTATCGGATAATGCATTTCGTTTGACATCTAGGATTTTAAAACCATACAGCCAAAGACAGTTGCAGGAGAATAAAATTTTTAACTACCGTTTATCATGGTAGTTGAAACGTGTAGTTGAAAACGCCCTATGAGTCCTACCCTATTTCAAGGTGAAATAAATTTGTCTGTTGAAAAAGTAGAGTTTGTGCAGAGAAGGGGAAGAAGAGTCACATTGGGATATTATAAATTTAACTGAATTAGAAAAATTTTCTGGTAACAGAAGCACTGATGATGCTTCAGACGTTAGAAATGCGTTCAAAGATTTTTTCAATAATATTGATATACTTTCTTGGCAGAATGAGGCAAAAGTAAAATTTAATTTTTAAAATATTTTGTACATTTCATCATTTCTTAAATTTTCAAATTTCAAAATTTAAAACTGTATATAAATTTAATTTTTTCATAGATTTTAAAGAATTTGCAGGAAATTCCTGAAGTTTCTGAAGCTTTTTAAAGCTTAAAAACTTGTAAAAAAAATTCATAAATAAAAGATTAAATAATAAATAAACAAAATAAATTTAAAAAAATTATTATGTTTATTTGTATTTTTCGAGACTAGACTGCTTTTTAATAAAAAAAATAGTGCTATATTCTCATATGCCGAATCTTATACACATACATATATATTAAAATTTTGTTAATAATGCGTTACAAACGTCACCATCAACTAAATAACTTAGTGGAGGATATACTAAATGCAAAAAAGTGTTATTTTTAATATAATTTAACAGAAATCGGTTAGTTTCAAAATATTATTTTTTTTATGCAGGATATCATCCGCATCTGATACTTATGGCATACTTTTAGATTTATTTCTTTTTGACGTTGAACGCTCTTCCAGGTCAGATTGCGAACCATCATCGCATATCTGAAAATATAAAAACCCAGTTATAAACGTTAGCACTATTTTTGAAGTGTACATTATATGAGTGTTAGGGTCAAATATGTCCTAAAGTTTGAAAAATTTACTAATCTGTTGATTAGACTATGTATTAGTCTATTGAGTAATCTATTCAATAGACTGTGTATTAGTCTAATTAATAATCTATTGACTCTTCTATGTATTAGTCAATTGAATAAAATAAGAACACTTGTTTGAGCCACAAATTATATTTGAATTTGTTTTCTTCTTTGCACAGCTGTTTTGCAATTGATTTCTTTTGTTTACATAAAAATGCATCCCTGATCTAATGAAATTTTCTTGTTTTTTGAATCATTTCAAAAAATGAAGAGCATTAAATGATGACATTAAATTTTTAGAGTTGTCAACAGGTGATTTTTACATTAGGATCATTTATTGTATCCTAAAGTAAAAATCAGTCATTTATTTTCAATAGTAAATTACCTTGATTTTGTTGTTTCAACTCCGATGAAGTACAACAGCAACAACAAATTTCTCAATAAAAGGCTACACACTATTGTTATGGTTGAACATTTTAACTGAATTTGTAGCCCAAATATGCTGAAATTCGAAAATTTTAAGTTATTTAAAAAATAGTTTTTAAAATTAAGAATTGGAAAAGTAAAATCAAATTGTCAGACATAATAATTCAAAACAAAATTCTTGTTACATATTTATGTTTTCAGACATTTTCTAAAGTGAAAGAGGAAATGACATACGGTTTATATCCGACAAATGTGTACAATATCTGAAGAGAATTGTTGTTGTAACTTTATCATACAATTAACAGCATCATCTAAATTTTACTTACCAGGTAAGCAGGAAAGTAATGTAGAAACTAGTTAAAGACTACTTACGTTTGTGCTGAATTACTACTTATAAAATGATGTGCTTGACATTACCAAAAATTTAAGATTTTTTGCTGGTTACTTAACAGAATATACATATATGTAGACTGCACATTTTCTGATATTTTAGGCTAGGTCATTTAGATTTTTCTTGGACCAGCACACAGTGGTACAGAAATAAAAGAGATTCCGCTGGCCGATCTACCAGAAATGAATGTTCTTGATGAATGTATTTTAATTATAAAACTAAAATTAATTTTAATTGCACAAAAACAAAATGCTATAATATAATTATATAATAAAATGATAACTTTGTCATAGCGATGCTATAACGCTATCAAATAGTGACTATAACTGACAATTTTTTATCATGATAACAATTTGACGTTTAGTATAACATTTAATAACATTTAGTATAACATTTAATTAAATTTATTCATTATTTTTAAAATTAATAAAATTAAACCATAATAAGAAAGAATATACTTCAGATTTTTACTGAATTCTGACAGAAATGTTCTGACAATATGTGTAATAAATATACCATTCAGACCAGAACAAACTAATTATTTTTGTCTCGTAACATACTTGTTTTAAGAAAATTAAATTAACAATTTAAAATATTAAAACAGACATACTACTATATTTTAAAAAACATACTACTATATAAACTTGTATTTAAGTTGATTTTTCTAAAACCGAAGTATGAACACTACCATTTTCGTCTACGCTGAAAAAGCTAAAATTTTCTTGAATTTAAAATTAACAACCTCAAACGATGACTTGAATTCTGCATAATATGCAATACCGAACACGTTACTATTACCTATTACTCAGTACATATTAATGTAGTTATACATAGTCTTAAGAGCCTTTCTAGAGGCCTTATTTTACACATGTGTACATGACCTTCTATCAATTTGTTTGTAATACGTTAACATATTAATTCGTAATTTTAAAATAATGTTATGTGTGACACACCTATACATATTTACACATTGTGTGTATGTGTATTCGTGTGTTGGTTAATGCAGGAAGTACATTATTTTTTAAGAAAATTAAGACAGATTAATGTGTCAATTGAACTTTTTAGAAAGTTAGAGCCTTTAAAAATTTCTGCCGGACACAAATATATGCACATATGTATGTACGTTAGGGGGGCTCCGTTTGTATAGATGGCGCTGATGTTCCCACCAAAAATTAAAGGTTGGATCATTCCAACATACCGTTTCTCATAATTTTTGTTCTGGGATCAATATTTGGTGAACTGGGCCAAAAGATAAAAATATCCTTTTTTAGGGTTTTTAAATTTTTTCATCTTTCTCGCAAAGGAATATGAAATTTTGATATCATGTAAAGGTCTTTATGAAGCACTTTCAATGGCGTATAAGTGTAAATGGAAACTTGAAATACAGAAAAAAAATTATATTTATATGAAATAGTTTATAAGCGTTTTTAACCTTAGAAAGCTCTACGTAAAAATTTTTTTAACCAAAAATTTTCCGAAAAATTAAGATTTTAATAAATACATTTTTGATATTATGATGTTGAACTTTCATATAATACCAAAATTGCTTATATATACTTTCTTTGTAAGAAATAAGAAAACTTATAAAATCTCAAAAATAACCTTTCTATCCTTTGAACCAGCTCATCAAATATTGACGTCAGTCTAAAAAATTTGAGTAATGTTATCATAAAATGAACTAAATTTTGATTTTCGGCGGAACATCAGCACCTTAAATTTTGGGGCCAGCCTAATGTACATATAAAGCATATGTTTTATTATATGATTATGAATGTGTATCCGATGTAGCTCGAACATTTTGTGTTCTAGCTAAATGAACATACAAAATGTATGATTTCGTAATATGAACACTTTATGTACTTAAAGTGTAAAATTTAATATCAAAATGGAATTTTAGATTTTGCTTCCAATGAGATTGCTTATTGCACCAATTTGAAAACAATTTATTTTTATGATAAGCATTGAAATTGAAATATGTATGTATTCACATACATTGTACATATTTTTGTATGTAGTATGTACTTCCAACCGTATCTGTATGCATTTTTCACCCACATAGTGCACTTTCATATTGTACGATCTAGTATTAGTAATTTAATGCACCGTATATAACTACTCGTAAAAGGTGAATAGTAAGGATGTAGCGAATGTCAGGTTAACGAATTCGAAAACAAATAGTAAAAATATGGTCAATAAAATTGCAATTTTTCATGTCACATGAATTTTTATATTTTGTTATAATATGGATGCGTTAAACAAATATTTTTTCATCACTTTGGGGAAGCTAAATAAAATTTTAACAAACGTCATTCAATAATTCTCTATGAAAATAAAAAATAATACTTTTATCACATCATACCACGCACATTCAATTCCTCTAAACCATGACCGGCATCATCCAATTTTTAGGAGGATCTGTCCATCAAGCTCAGCGTACAGATATTGATTCATTGATTAATTACACAGTAACACAAAATTTAAAAAAGTCGAAACCTAGAGAAAGCGGTGAATCCGAATCTGTATTCAAAATTTATCATTCACATCACTAAAAAACTTTTTTGGTCATATCTGAGACGTCATAACAGTTTTATAAAATCTATTATATCATCTGAAAGCCCAATCTGTAGAATTTACTCCATGGATGTACTGAAAAAGACCTGCAGAAGTGATGATTTTAACACAGGCTTGTCATAGGAGGGATGTCCTTTTTATTTGATTCCAAATTCACTACTTCTGAACTCATTCTCAAGAAGTAATTTGTATGTTCTTTTTTAGGAAGTTATTTGGATTCGAAATTGTATTATGAAATACAACTAATTTGACTTAAATAATATTAACATTAATAAGGGAAATAGACACATTTAATACAAAAGCCCAAAAATAAAATTTTTTAACTCAAAAAATGTAAGATCAACAAAAATATATCTTCAGCATTGAAAAAAATGGATTATTTTCGCTTCTTCGGAAGTCATTAAACATAACTTCCACAGAAGGTAAAAAAATCACTTAGTGCTACTTTAGAAGTGGTGATAAATGTTCTTCTTTTGGAAGTACTTCGTTTTAAAATGGCCGTTTTTTGGAAGCAATGAAGAAATAGCTGTCTGACCTTTGGACAATTTTTGCTAGGACCAATAGGTGAAAAGTTATACTCATTTGAATAAAACCCTGTATGATCAAAATGTCCGACAGTTCTTGACCGATAGAGCAGAAAATTTGTGTCTGACCTACTATCCAATACTACTAAGCTTGGTTCAAATTTCATCAAAATCAATTTTTTGAGTTGGGTCGCTTGACATGAAATTGCCCATATACATATTTCCAGCAATGGGTTGTACTTACTTAGAAGTACTTTAGTAATGACTTTCTTTTAATCTAATATAGAAGTACTTTATTTTCGGCTTTATTTTGTTTGCACATTTTATTTAATTGCGTGTTTAGAATTGTGTTTTACAAAAAATAAAACAAAATTAATTTTGTATATGAAAACCATTATTTGACGCGCAATAAAATAGCTAGGCAGTGGTGCAGTGAGTAGAATATTTGACTCTCGCTGGCTCTTTTTATTATTAAAAAACAAAACCACTTACTAAACAACTTTTTTGTAAGAGAAATCACAAGTACTTCTTTAATTCCTTATTTGTAAGCGAGCGAGCAGCGTGTTATAGTAATAAGGTAAAATGTAAAATAAAGAAGTAGTAAAAAAAGGTTTTATTTGCTTTTTAACTCATTACTTTTCAATGTAAGTTTTTCCTGGGTTAGTGTTAAAAAAAGTGAGATTTTAAAATATAATTGTTATGATTATACATATCTACTAAAAAACGTAACTAATCTCAAGGCAATCCTGTCTAAATTTCTATAGTATAAGCCCATTTAGAAATTTCCTTAAGACGTCTTTTGTAAATACTTTATTATTTGTTACAGCTGAATTTGTCAATTGTTCCCAAACAAAAAACTTCATGGCATGTCATGACAAACGCTGCGATATGTCCCCTCAGCTAAAAGTGGTCTAATTGAAGAACCTTGATGACTTTCTTTGTTTTCAGTCAAAGATCAGCAGTCATATTCACCAGTCAGTAATGACAACCAGATGACTTGTTAAGTAGATCATTTTATATTATAATTGTAATTAAATTTTACAGTTTTTAAGGTTATTAAAAGTTTAGCAAATATAAAAATATTTTCAAAACACATGTATGTACAATGTACATAACTTAAAACTTATGGGAAACATCTTTTTTCTATAAATTTTATTATTAAAAAACAAAATAACTTACTCAACAACTGTTTTGTAAGAGAAATTGCAAGTACTTCTTTAACTCCCTATTTGTAAGCGTGCGTAGAAGTACTTGCCTCTAATGACATCACCGTGTTAAAATAATTACTTGAAATGCTAATGAAAAAGTAGTGAAAAGAGGTTTTATTTGCTTTTTAACTCATTACTTTTCAATGTATGTTTTTCCTGGGTATGTACAACATATATGAAAATGTCATATATGTTGTACATAAAATTTTGAACCAGTCTATAGAATTTACGTTTTTGTGCAAATGTCATGAAATGATATGCGTTTATGTTTTTAGACATTTTCATTTCGTTATGAATGGGAATTATTACAATTCATTTAGAATTCTATTTAAATTATTTAACAATTAATATAAATATATTTATTATACTCATTCTACATGTGTATTTTTACATATATACATACATACATACATACATATGTATGTAAGAATGTACTACATATGTATTTAAAAAACTGTTCAAATCGAAATGTTTGTCAATAGATGGGTATGTTATACGTACAAACATTCCTTTATAAATATGTAGCTATGTTTATTATTTATAAATGTAATTGCGATTATGTGTTAGGGCGTTCAAATAATAATAATAATAATAATAATAATAATAATAATAATAATAATAATAATAATAATAATAATAATAATAATAATAATAAACATTTTAATGTTTTTAACTATACAAATTTTAAAATCGATGTTTTCCGATTTGGATACACCAATGTTAGTACTATTGGATAGTAGGGCAGATACAAATCGGTCAAGATCTGTCGGAGTTAGAGCTCAAAGTTGGCCATTTTGGTCATACAGGGTTTTTTTCAAATTAGTGTAACTTTTCACCTACCCAGCAAAAACTTGATAATGGCAAGTCATTACATAAGTACTTACATTGTAATGACTACAACATACCGTTTGAATTACTTAGAAGTTATCTAGTAATTACTTACTTTTATTCTGATGTATAAGTACTTACTTATACTGTATGTACCAAGATTTGTAATGAAAATGGTGCTAACAAAATTCGCTCAAAAGAATTGTAAAAACTCAGTATTATTTATGTAAATTAACATAAAAATTAATACTAATAAGTTAAGGATAGTTGTTTATTCGGTTACATGAGTAGTAGATTCAAATTGAAAATATAAAAGCAATACAATCCATAAATTTAAAAAAAAAACTCTAAATATTATTTCCTCATCCAGCTAAAAACTGTCATATGTCTTGTTATAAATATATTGATTATATATTGACTTCATACTTGGCTATATATGAAAAATTTTACCACATCAATATATTTCATTCCATGCATATGGTCCATATGTAATCTGTTTTTGCTGGATTATAAAATAGTGTTATAAAAAGTCCTTTATTTAACTTGCTCGGCTATGCCATGTTTATATAAAAAATATAATTTTATAAACTAAAAATTTAAAAATTATTTTGAAAAAGTATACTGAGAAAATTACGTGTTGTGACAAAAATTTTAATATTAAAATATTGAAAAAATTAAAAAAATAAAATATAGTGTAATTAATAAAATAAAATAAATATACCAAGTGAAGATTCGCAAATACATATAAATAAAGTAAGTTCAATTGTTAAATTATGCTCAGTAAACGACAATTTAAAAGAAATGTTAAAAAACAAAAAGAAGATATTTTAAAATTTTTAAATGCACCCCATATTATTACGCCCATTGCTACTGTTTCAAATGACTCCTCTTTATTGCCTAATGAAACAGAAAACTGTACTGACTCTTCTGATTCTTATGATCTTGAACTATCTACAATATCTCCATTGCATTCTGCTGAAACATTGGCTCAAAAATTAAAAGATTGGATCATTGTGCACAAACCAACAGTCGAGTGTACTCAACATTTACTAAAAATATTGAAATCCGAGAATTTAAGAATACCTAGTTCAGTTCAGGGCCTTTTAGGTAAAAATGATCAATGTAACGAACGAACAACATCTCCCGGAAAATATATACATATTGGTCTGAAGAAACAACTCGGAAAAATAACATGGTTATTAGAAAAACGGAAAACAGAAGAAGTTTCAATTGACATTGGCCTATCTTTAAAAGCTCAGGTATTGGTTTATGGCCAATATTAGGCCGTTTGGTAAATATTCCAGAGTGTAGTGTTTTTCTGATAGGTTGTTATGTTGGCAAACAGAAACCAGTAGATGTTAATTGCTATTTGCATGATTTTGTTTCTGAATTCATGGAATTGAAGGAAGAAGGATTTGAATATAATGGAAAAAAGCTTAAAGTTAAAATACGAGCATTCATCTGTGACGCTCCAGCAAAAGCTTTTATATGTGGAATCAAAGGACATATGTCTCTGATTGGATGTCCTAGATGTATACAGATTGGATCAAGAATAGATAATGTAAACACGTTTTTAACAAGTGTTGGTGAAAAAAGAAGTGATGTAGATTTTCAACTTCGAACATTCAAAGATTTTCATCAACCAATGCATTTAGAGTTCCAAATGAAACTAGAAACTCTAGGTATTAAAATGGTGTCTCAATTCCCAATTGACTCAATGCACCTCATTGATCTTGGTTTAACTAAGAAAATATTGACGTCTTTGATAAACAAAAAGACTATTAACCCGGTATCACAATCTTCAATCCAATTAATATCAGAGAATCTTGTTACATTAAGTGATCATATACCACGTGAATTCTCCAGAAAGCCGAGAAGTTTATCCGAGATTTCACGATGGAAAGCCACCGAACTTAGGCAATTCGTGTTATACACGGGTATCGTGGTTTTAAAAGATAATGTTCCAAGCGAGATTTATGACCATTTTCTGTTAATACATTGTGCTTATAGAATTTTAATAACTTCTGTTGACAAAGCAAATATTGAAAAAGCCGAATGCATGATCAAGGAATTTGTGGAAACATTTCCAGTAATTTACGGCAGATCGAGTGTAACTTACAATGTTCACAATTTGTTACACCTTGTAGATTGTGTACAAGAATTTGGCAAATTGGATTCATTTTCAGCCTACAGTTTCGAAAGTTATATGTATAAAATAAAAAGAAGTTTAAAAATGCCAAAGCATTTAACTCAACAATTACATAATATGTTTTATGAAGATTCTATTATTCTCCCAATGCCATTTCAAGGCTTCAAATTCAAAAATGGTAATATAAAAGCTTTTGTTAATTCTAAAGGATATTTTTCAAGCTGCTCTCCAGACAATGTCTGCTTAATGAAGAACAAACTATTTTTAAAAATAACACGGATTTTAAACAAAGACTTATTTGTTGCCAAAAGCTTTTTAAATGTTGAGAATTTTTTCAACTCCCCATTGAATTCGACTTATCTCGATATAGTTTTTGCACAAAATATATTGACTGAAGAAGGAACATATAATTTAAAATGGATTTGTATTAATTCCAGAACTACACGGTTGCTGAAAATATTTTATCAAATTATAAAAATGTCAAAACAAAAGAAATTAAAACTAAATGAAACAACTGATGGTATACTGGCCGATATATTATCAAAAGTAACTAATACTCAAGAAGAAGTGAAAGAAATTAAAGGTTAGTATATGAGAGCTATTTATATTTTTAACAATTACTTATCAAGAATATTAAATAATAACTTTAAAATTTATTAATTTAGCACACATCATACAAAACAAAAGTGAATCAACAAATCAAAATCATCTTATTGGTAAGTTAAATACCAATATACATATATTGATTTTGACATTCCGTTTATAACACCTAAACGGCCTAAACGAAATAGGCAAAATCAGCCCAGCATTTGAAAATTACAATATTTTAATGTTGGGTATATAAAATTCGCTATAATCCAATATAACACTCTTACTTGTCAATATTTATGTTTTTTCAGATAAAATTGTTAATCAAAATCTAAATGTTGGAAACATTTTGGCGGAGCAAACTGTGGCACTCAAATCAACAATAACTTCTCTTTGGAACAATCCAAAACATTTAGAGCGTTTTCCAATAGAAACCGATGATGCATTACAAGATTGGGAAAATTACATAAATGATGAAAATAAAAGTGGAATGGTACGTATTTTTAAATTTTTAAATAATATAAATAAAACCATTTATATGTATGTATCTCTTTCATTTAGATTCATGCGGTAAAAAGCATCGTTGGTAAATCTGGTTTAAGAAAAAATTTAAAATTGGTTTTAAGTCCCAATTTAATAATTAATTACAATTTGCACGGTAGCCACACAAAAAAGAGACTTTACAATTATTCTAAGATAATGGATGTTTTTTTACGTAAGTATGATCAATAGCTTTTTCCTTGATTACTTTTCTCAATTCATTAACAAATAATTCAATTATAATCTTACTTTTTATATTTTAGACGCCACCGTAAACCCTAATGATCTTCATACTTTTGAAGATGATATGAGAAAAGCCATCAAGGATATCAAAAATCGCCATTTTAAAAATGCCAGCTTGAAAAGAAAAAATGCCACAAGTACTGAGAACAACTAAAAATATTAAAGTTTTAATTGAAATTAAATATTCACGATGTTCAATGCAAATGTTTAAAACCCATATTGTAAAATATTTTATTTAATACTAGCTATACCCTGTGTGCTTTGCTACCCTAAAAGGAATATGTATAAATAAATACCAGATTTATTATATGTAACATATGAAAGATGTCAAGCAAATTATTGCAAGTTCGCCAGTTTCTATCTATCGCCAATTTCTATCTATCTATAAAAAATTTGAATAATATAAGAGTTTCCAATATGCACGAAATTTTGTATTTAATTCATATATGTTGTGCCAAGCCACCCATTGAAAGTCCGCCCGTTATGCTCTAAATGTTCACATGAATTTCAAAGTTCTCCATGTAAAATTTGAAGATTCTAGCTCTAATAGTTTCTCAGATATACGAATTTTTCTATTTGATTCATGTGGGGGCTTCAAGACCCCCCAGATGAAAGACCGCTTTTTTCCTCCAAAATGTTCAAATGAATATTTAAGTTCTTCGTGCAAAATTTGAAGAATTTAGTTCCATTAATTTTCCAGATAAACGAATTTTTGTCTTTAATTAACATAGGAGGTGCCGCTCCCCTCATGGGTAGTCCGCCAATTTATTACCCAAAATGTTTTGATGGAGGTTAAAGTTTTTCGTGCAAAATTTTAAGATTCTAACTGTAATAGTTTCCAAGATAAACGTATTTTTGTATTTAATTTATATGGGAGGTGCCACGTGCAAAGTTTTAAGAATTTAGTTCTATTAGTTTCCCAGATCAACGAATTTTTGTTTTTAATTAATATGGGAGGTGCCGCTCCCCTCATGGGTAGTCCCCCAATTTATTACCCAAAATGTTTACATGGATGTTAAAGTTCTTCGTGCTAAATTTTAAGAATTTAGTTATATTAGTTTCCCAGATAAACGAATTTTTGTGTCTAATTTATATGGGAGGTGCCACGCCCCCTAATGCTAGTCCGCCTACTTTTTGTCCTAAATGATCATATTGACACTAAAGTGGCTCCGAAAAAATTTGAGGACTCTAACTGTTATATTATCTCAAATATACGGATTTTATATTTTCTTAATGTGGGCGTGGCTCATCGCCCACTTCAATTTTCGAAATAAAAAGTAGCCTATTACCTATTCCAGACATGCCGGAATACGCTGTGAAAATTTCAAGAAAATCGGTTCAGCCGTTTAGTAGTCTATAACGTTCAAACATACAAACATACAAACAAACACACATTCATTTTTATATATATAGATTGTCACAAGTTATTTATTAATTATAAATTTAGATGAAATGTAAAAGAACTCTTAACATTTAATTTAGTTTTTTGCTCTTTTATTAAGTTTTTTATGTTTTATGTTAATTGTTTTACATTTGTATATATGAATTGATTCAAAATAAAATCCATTTTATTAGAACTACATATTTTGGAACTTACATTTCAATAGTGATTGGTGACATTTAAAGTAACTAGTTCATTTAGTTATTACTAACTTTGACTTCTTTAATTCATTACGATGAAGAAATTATTATGTCCTTACATGTAATTAATCATTTTGGTGACATCAAAGTAATACCTTATTTAAGTCACTACTTGTAAGCTTAAGTTGTAAGTACTTGCCTCCAATGACATCACCATGTTAAAATAATGAGTTAAAATGCCAATGTATAAGTAGTGAATAGTAATTATTTTAGCATTTTAACTCATTACTTGGTAATGAAAGTTTTTGCTGGGTATGTATTGGTCCCAGCAAAAATTGTCAAAGGGACTTTAGATAGCTATTTCTTCAATCTTTCCAAAAATGTTTTAATGCTTTTTTTCAAAATGGACTTTTTTTAATGCTTAGTTATATAGGGGAAAATCAAATGGTACATGTGCCAAATTTTGAAAAATTTTAGTTTTGAGATAAAAAAATACTATATATTATACTCGCAAACGACTAGAAAGCCCTTAATGGAAATTTTATAAGAGTTCTTTTGAGAAAAAAATGGTCCCATTTTGATAAAAAAAAATGTATTATAATTATTATAGAGAGTATGTTATAGTGATACCAGACTTTTTACCCTCCCGTCAAAAGAATTGTTAAAATTTTTATTTATTGAAATACGATTATATTATTATACTTTAATACATACATATGTATATTGGGGTTATGACTTTTTTTGGGCGGCAAAATACCATAGCACTGCCTTATAGCCAATACTGTCCTGATAATATAATGCAATTTTTTATGTAAATTCGGTCAAAAAACTTCCGGCACCGAAAGCAATTTCTGAAATGCTTTCGTTCGTTATTTTTAAAAATTATTTTAATAATTTTCATATAAAAGTATACTATTTTATATAACATGCTATATAATCGTGATTTTTTAAAACTTCCATAAGAAGGATTTAAAGATATTTGTATCTTTAAGATATTGTAACCCAAATGCAAAAATGTTGGCAAAAATAAATATTAAATATATTTAGAAAAAGTAAAATTTATACAAAACTTTATCGCCTTTGGTGAGGGAACTTTTTTCACTATCGCGAAAAAATTATATAATTTTCCTTAACATGTGTTCAAGCCTTACAAGCTCCTGCTAGGGTATTTTTGATATTTGCAAAAATTGCAAAAGGTCATTACCCTAATGTACATTTGTATGGAGGAAAAATAAGGTGTCAATGTTCCCAACTAAAATTAAAGTATAATTGATTCTAAGATACCATTTCTCAAAATTTTTTGTCTTGGCATCAATATTTGGATTTGATCAAACCTTTTTTGAGGTTTTTATGATTTTTTCATATTTCTTCCAAAGGAAAGATATGAAATATTGGTATCATTAGGAAGGTCCTTCAGAGATGCTTTAAATTAGTTAGTTAGTTAGTCCGTTTTTCAAAATTCAATCTAGATCGAAGTTTATTTGAATTTATACTACCAAAACATTGCAAAATAATGTAAACAACAAAATAAAAATCGTTATTGACAAAACAAGCATAACAAACAAGTATATATGTACTTAGGATAAATTGTGTTTATTTTATAGAATGAAACCATAAAGTGTTATATATTATTATTTATATTAGATAAATATAGTCGAATTTGGAAAAACAGAAAAAAAACATTTCGGTGAAACTATATCAGGTTTATAATGTAATAATTTCAATTTCAATATTTATATTAAATAATTCTTTGTAAAAATTTATAAAACTTAAAAATTTTCCGAAAAAATACGACATTTGTAATTTTATTATGTCATTGAAATCGTCTCCCAAAGACCTTTCATATGATACTAAATTTAAATATGATTTATTTGCAAGAAATATTATAAAAAATCATAAAAACCTTAAAAAAGGTCCTTTTTATCCTTTGATCCAGCTCATCAAATATTGACGTCAGGACAAAAATTTTGACACCATGCCTTAGAATAAACCAAATTTTAATTTTCGGCGGGAACATCAGCAACTTCCATTTTGGGGCCACCCTAATATACATATGGGCATTTCCACCGAAAAGTCTACTTTTGTCACATCACGTCACGCACCATTAACTGACTAGAGAAAATATTTATATATATTTAAATTATTTATATTTTTATGTAGAGCTCTAATAGCTTTATACATAGGATGAAGTAAGGGCCAATCAAAAGGATTTGTGTTAAGATATTGTCAATTAATGTTCGTGATGTGACAAAAAATATACTTTTCGGTGGAAATGCCCATATATTAATTACTAAACCAGCAAAATGGATTAATTTTATTAATTAATTAATATAAAATTAATAATAAAATATATATTTTTCTGGATTCATTAAAAATCTTAAAAATAGTTGCTTTTGGCATAATTGAAATTAAAATATAAGTTATCTATTAAAAACCATTTTTTTAACAAATTTGAAATTAATTATCAAAGTTTTTTAAATTTCTTTAAAATGTAAAATGCTTATAAATCGGCGTAACAAATTTTTATAAAAATTTCCAAAAAATATATTTTTTCCTATCTTTATCAACATTATAAATAAATTATATAGATATAATATGAACAATGTAAATAAGTACATATGTATTATTTATGATGTATTGAGCACCCTAAATGGATTTTTTTACTTTATTTAATTGGAAATACATCCATTTATGCTTACACGTGTAAACCTTAGTCACGTTCTTATTTAAAAGACTTTTCCCAACACATTCCTATGAATCATTTCCTTTATATGTAAATCGGAAATAAGTACGCTTAGTAAGTGTATTTTTTAAAAAAAATGCTGCTTTCCGTTTTATGATTGGGGAAATTAGAAGTAAATGAAAAATACTGATAGAAAGAAAACGATTTAAATTCCAAAAGTTAGAGCGATACATTGGGCTGTTCCGAATTTTTAAAACCCACCACCTAAAGCTAACTTAGTCTAGTTATGTATTAATATTCAATACAATTTAAATTAGTATATTAATACATATGTGAATTTGATGTAATGTGTATGAATTATTTTAGTTTGAAAGTTCTCAATTTTTGCAGTTTTTACAGAAAGTTGTTTTATTTTAACCAAAACATAAAATATTCATAAAACAATTTATATTTTAAATGTTTTTAAATCAAATTTAGTGTCAAAATTTTGTTTTGTAAACTTTTAATAAAATATAAATTTGATAATGAATATGGAGGTACATAAATCTGTAAATTGGAATACGGACATCAAACAATGATGTAAAAATATATGTATATACATATACATACAATAAGCAGAGACTCAAAAAAATTATATAGTTATAAAATTTTTAAAAAGGAAAAATTTTCAGTTTTTTTTTTTTTTTTTTGATAATAAATGCAAATTACACCGCCACACTGTGGTTCCAATTTAAAATCTAAGTGAACAAAATTATTTGAGGTTCTTTTTTAATAAAATTGATGGCTCTGAATTCAAATAAAATTGTTAAAAAGATCTGTATTACCTATTTTCGAAGTTACAGTATGGTATAGATATATTAAACTTATAATTAAAAAACATGCTTTTTAACAAAATTTCCATGTGTATCTGAATCTAGCCATGTCTACCATATATATTTTTCCCGTTATAATAGGATTTAGTAATAAATTTCCCCAAATTACATTTTATTAAAATAGAAAAAACCTATTTCGGCGGGTCTTGTCGGTTACAAATTTACTGCAGAGACATTCATTGGAGATAAATATAGTCACTGGACGGTCTTTTTTTGGCAAGCTATGTATATAATATTTTAAAAACAAAAAACAAAAAAAATATTTATATATTTGACCCATGTTTAAGGATTAAAACGGCACTAGTGTGGGTCCAATGAATATAAAAATTACATTATGCAAAAGTTGATTCCAATAGATATAAGTTTTGAAATATATAAATAAATTAAAAAAAAATGAAAGCAAATATGATCAAACATTTCTTAAATTTCTCGCGCTTCTATCATAAAAATGAAATGTCCAGTTGAAAAAGTCTTTTGCATTGGTAGAGAGCAATTTGTTAACTACCTAAAAAAATACGTTTCTTCAAATTCTGAAGATAACGATTTTTTTAATTTTGTTCACCTAGATTTTGATTTTGAACCACAGTGTGCCAATACTGAAAATGCGTTTTAAATAAAAATAGCTGATTTCCACCCACTGAGTTCAAAAATCGGTATGATTTACGTGAACACCCGCCTATTTCACGGTGGTCTTTTTCAACCACTGGGTGAGCTTCTGTGACGACTCACCGAGATGCAAGAACATCACTTCCGTTTACAACCACGCAGATGGGATGGCCTCTGTTGAGTCGGCAACAGCACCTAGATACGTTATTCGGTAGACCAAAACATGAATCCATCAAATCGGTATGATTTACTTGAACACCTGACGTATTGGCCTATTTCACGGTAGTCTTTTTCAACCACTGGGTGAGCTTCTGTGACGACTCACCGGGATGCACTTCCCAGATGCAAGAACATCACTTCCGTTTACAACCACGCAGATGGGATGGCTTCTGTTGAGTCGGCAACAGCACCTAGAGTCATTATTTGGTAGACCAAAACATGAATCCATCAAACAAGCCGAAGACTTTGTTCTTACTCACAGAGAACACACTGTGGTAAATTTGCTGTGAACAGAATACCTGGACAAGGAAGAAAAATTCAATGGTATCACTTGTATAAGATACCTTTCATCCATCATCAATCAACCCGGCACACTTCTCATTCATCCGACACACTCACTCTAGGTATATTGGCGGGTAAGATCCTACATTTATCCTGTATTATACACTTAACACCAACTCATTTCCAACGCTTAGTCCCACAGTCACTCCTCTGTGGGGTATCTATTGAACAGCACCGAACTTATCCCGAATTGTAAACTTTGCCGTACATCAGTAATTTAACCGTCAAGTTATCTTACCGCGAATTTGGGTTTAAACCACAGCCACTACGTGGATCCCGAAGGAACCTCAACCAACTGACCAGCCAGGACGAAGTCCTGCGGCAACTGGCCACCCGTAGTACCAGATTATGTGGTTTTTTGGTTCGACTCCATGTCAAATCATTCCAAGGAAAGGCAGAGGATACATTTGATCATCACCAGTTTATAGTCCCGGCAGACAATCACACCAAGATGGTGTCTTTCATCAAGGTAACATGGGGAAGTTCCAACTAGTTTTAAATCGATTAACGAGCAATGTATGAAAAATAAACGAACCATTTCGCTGACGTTTAATTAATATACCTACCCACTTTTAAAAATGGCAAACCATACACAGATGGTGTCAAAAATTCCTTCATAAGTATGTGCATTTGAAGAACCGTTTTGTGGTTTCAAAAAAACAAACTAGAAGTCTTCAAACAAGTAAGAATGTACAGTCGGGCATGGTCGACTATATGATACCCTACACCAGTGAGTATGTTAAAAATGTGGATTATTTTTCTAATAATAAAGCATTTTACCGTAATTCTGAAATATTTTAACATTTTTTTGTTAAACAAAATGATTTTCTGACAGAGGGGCTATATGGGGGAAAGGTAAATATGGTCCTATCCGTATAAATTTTGGTAGATCGATTTACGATGACATTAAAGTTATTTATGAATTTCATCGCAGTATCATTTAAACTTAAAACATAAAACCAAGATTTGCCGACTATTGTATAGATTGTACAACATTTAACATAATTATGAACTCAAAAGTTCTATTCGGGGGTTGTGTGGGGGCTAGGCGAAATAATGGACCGATTTCAACCATTTTCAAAGAGTTCGTCATTGGAAGAGTATAAAAGTCAAAATCGACTTTTTGATTGATTATATGCACCGTATAAAAATACATGTTCCTGCTAAATTTTGCACTCCTACAATCAAAACGTATCTATCTTCGAAAATGTTATAGGGTACAAGGGGGACCATAGCCACTTTTTTGAGGCGGCCTCAAATTAAAACCTTAATACATATTCTTTATTTTTTTCTTGTTTCGGATGCTTAGATATGTTGGCTTTAGTTTTATCCCTTTCAATCTTTCTTTAGTCATCCTCATGTACATATTTTTTTAACTTTTCCGCACTGACCAAAAACGGCGATACCGCCCCATCCATGGGGTAAATACGCCAAGGGGATGGGGCAGATTTGTCATTAGTAAAATAAGCCAAAAAAATTAAAAAATAAAACCTTATTTTGCTGTTTTATATTTTAATTTACTAAACAAAGTATAATAAACTAGATATTTACTGTTTATTTCGCATAACTTAACAAAAAAAATTAAAACAAATTATTACTGATTTTTTCTATATTTTAACCAAATTTTGTTCTACATCACAAGCATTACATATATTTGGCGAATATGACCCACGGGCAGTTCTGGGGTTTAGTATCAATTTTTTTCGGGCTTAAAATTATATTATCGAAAATATTATTATGTTTTATTGTTATTATTATACTATTATTGGCGTTCTATCACTGACAAATATATTTTTTCTATCACAAAAACTAAAAAAGTTAGTTCAAAAAATTCACACAGTGAAATATTTTCACATCCTATGTAAAGTTAATCTTTCAAACTTTCAGGGATGTTAGATAATCGATAACCGAAAACAAAATTTGATAACGCGATAAAACCGATTACTCGGTTTTCAAGTTATTCGCTTTGGCAGATGTGCCCCTATGGCGCATGATCCCCCTTCTACCCTAAGTTGGCATCAAATAAAACAAAAATGGCACTTTTAGCGAAACTTTGCGATTTATAGATATTTTTAACAGCTTTAGAATTAAAAAAAATCCAATTTCCGAAAATATTTATGAAAACAAAGAAGCCTTATGCGTTCCCTGTTTCGGTATAATTGACCAACAAAAACCGATTTTAATTTAGTTAAAAATTTTGGGTTTCAGAAAAAACAAATTCTCAAGGGCGTAAGTTCCATATTTCCGCAATTAAAACAAAAACCGGAAATTTTTCTTCAAATACTAATTTGTCAATAAAAAATAAGCTTAACTTGAGAAAATGTTTAAAAGTTTTGGATTACACTATGCAACACTATTTTTGGGAGGCGAAAAATTCCTTCACAAATTGAAACTATGCTATTAGTGTATTCAAACCCCCGAAGCATTTTTCGCTGCTAGGTCAAACTTTTACGCTATCGTTAATTGAAAGTTCATAGTGAGTTAAGGGGATTTTTAAATTTAATAGAAACTATTAATGAATGGTGTATCATATGAAAGCTCCTTCGAAGGGCCATTGAATAATATGTAAATCAAGAACATCCATTTCGAAATTTTCGCGGTTTCCGAATTAAAGCATATTTTTTTGGAAAATCGAAAAAATAGTTTTTAAACGGCTAACTAAATGGCCAAATTAAAAATTTTTCAGCGAAATGTACTGCTTACTGTGTATAAGTTAAATGCAGAAAGTTAAAATATATTTCAAAACTTAAAACATGGTTTATTTGGAAACTTTAATCAATAATCTTTTTTAGGAAAGAATTTTTTTGATTTTTTGCACATTTTGTATAAAATGGCGGGAAAAAAATTTTAATTTGAAAATTATTCCACGTTTTAGAAATGCGTATGACAAATGTAAAAGTTTGATGCCCATATAAAATATTTTTGATATAAATTTTGAGACTGTAAAGGAATGGACAAAACCGCGAATATAAAATGTAATAAATAACAAGATTTATTTAATCACATAGAAATTAAATAAAATTCGGCTAATTTGTCAAAATAATCTGTATACTGTTCAAAAAAATTAAATCTTTTGTTAATATTTTAAGCTGCGTTATGAATATTGAAGATTTTTACATTTCCTAATGCGCCTTTTAAATGATACCAATATCACCCTACTCCAATAAACATTTATATCTTTGCAAAACAAGTGTTTACAAAATGGACTTAAATGACCCATTCAAATTCAATATTTGTGGTCAAAAAACTGTCAGAAATATGCCTTGCAAAATTGTTCTGCAGATAGCTAGACAAAAAAATGTTTTTGATGTGAATTGTGAAAGTATTTGTAAAGTTTTAATAAATTTAGTGTTAAAAAGCGCAACTTTCAATGACCGATAACATAAAAGTTTGACCTACCAACGCCGAACGGTTTGGGGGTTTTAATACTCTAACCTAGTACTTTAAGATATCATAGGAATTTTTCACCCCCCAGACCATGACCCTCAATTTGTTGCATACGCTAAGCCTCCATACAAGTGCCCGGCTAGAACACAGTTTGAACTTTAAAGATTCATAAATGTCATAAAATTACCAGTACAACTATGAAATTCGACAAAAACAAGTTTTGTACGATCTAAAAGCTGTCTAATAAATCTTTTGACTATTTATAATTCGCCCTACCCCCATATAAGATCCCCTTTAGAAAATGACTCATAAATGGCTTAAAAATGAAATTCTACATAAATAAATTTTACAGGAACCAAAGTCTTTTTACAAAATTTTATAAGGATAGGTCGGTCCACTCAACAGTATGATATTTTTATTTAGTTTTTTTCAAATCCGTGTATTTTATTGCTGCAACATTTTTCTGAAAAAATACATATTTTTAATTCATCAGATACTTTTACCGTTAGGTACATGTATAAATGTATTTACATAACTATAGCGCCAAAATTTGCAGATTGTTGCATTTCCACCAAAAGTTACTATTATTAATACCAGCAAACACTATTTTATTTGCCAGAAACTAAATATGCAATATACGTCAAGTGTGCGTATTTAAAGCCTGGCAAGATGCCAACATATACAAATATACACGCGCTCATATGGAAAGTAGGGAGATAACTTTTTTGTAATTGTGAATTTTACATACATACATATATGTATATATAATGAAACTATTTTTTTCCCATGACCACGACCAATATCATTTCAGAACGACGGGAACAACATCGTTAATTTTATAATAATTCCACAAATTATTGCAATGAACAATGTTAATTTGTGTTTTAGTAATTTAGTAATTTTAATAATTTCCTGTATATAGTTTGTATAATGACAAATATTGGGACTTATAGCGTTAGTGGTTTTCATTTTAAGTCCGTCAAAATCAATGGTTATAGTCGCAGATATGCAGGAGGAATTGGATATTATAACAATTTCTGCTACATGCATTACATCCTTTTTCAAAACAGTTGTTTTGTGAAAAAAAGAATACACCCTAATATTGTGGAAAAAGAAATAGTAAGAGACAGAGAAGCCCAATATCAACAACCGAAACTAAATGTACTCATACAACTGAACATGAATGAATAAATACACTACAGAGTATTGCAGTTAACAATCATTGAAACGAGGAAACGAAACAGGCACGCGTCCTTCGAGGACAAACAATGCATGTCATTTTGTGGAATGCTTAAAAGCAGTTGTGGAAAAACAAAAAATACGAAACATAAAGACAACCAACTAGAAACCTACAAAAATATAACTATAAGTACTATTTATGTACTACGGATACTACATCTACTTCACTTACAAACGCATATTCCAACATATTCAAATTTGTACAGTAGTTTATTCATTTTTTGTCCCCACCTTTGTCAAATTTGTAGGCACAGCACACTGGTCGAAATCAATGATCTAGCGCCATTTAATTTTAAAATAAAATATTATCCATATTATCGATTGGTAATAACATGATCTTTCGGCACTGTGATTTATTTAATTTGCTCTCTAAACCGCGTTCTATTTTTTGTTCTAGTAAATCAAAATAAACAGGTGATTATGATAAAATCTCGTAATTGTATATTGAATATTCAAACTGCATTCCGTAATCAGAGTCCCTGCTGGCAATCGAAAAATTGACCTCCGGACTCACAGACTAGAACAGTCAACGGCACCCGATATTTTAAATGCTTAAGTATATTGAAATATTCGATTATAACGGTAGTAAGATAGAAACTGTATAGTTTTCTTCTTATTTTAGATAGGTATTAGTTAATTGAGCTTACACATTCAAACATTTAAGAATTTAAAGACACTAGATTGCGAATGTATGTATTCCGACCACTGTGTGCAGTAGAGTCAACTAAAATTTGAGAGGATGTGTCCGTCCCTCTGAACATTTGTTTGTTCTTCATATTTATTGTATGTGTATAAGATGGTTGTGGGTAGATGTGTATGTAAAATAAGACAAAATATTTTTGAGTCTTTTATTTGTTCGGCAAATGAAGTCGAAAATGAATGGAAATGAAGATGAAGTGGTTTAGTCAACAAACGTTTAAGTTGACGTAAATATCTGCTGATGGTTGTAAATGGAACACAAATATTTAAAAAGGCCTTTGTTGGCACATTGACTATATCCTAAAGACGACGATATGGCAATTGTCTTCACTCCACTTCAAGTACATATTCATATTATTTAAATACACACAACAGTTCCAATTGTTGTACTTTTTATTTGCATCTTGTATCTATTTGTAAATATGTTTTATGTGTATATGTATAGATATTCATCTGTATGTAAGTTTGTTTACCTGAATTCGTGTCCTTTTACTTGTCTATTTATACCTGTATCATTTATTTAGACATTTAGTCATTCAAATACTCACTTACATTCTCGCTCTTTCTTAGTCAATCATTCATTCAGTCATTTAACCAGTCTGTCTGTCTGTCAGTCACTCTAATTTTTTTTTATTCTAACAATAACAAGTTTTCTTTGCATTTTACTTCTACATCATTCAGCATTCCGTATTTATGTAGGAACATTTTACGCGCTGCTTCATTTTGTAAGATTCCTGCACAAAATACCTCCTATATTTCTTCCTGTTCACCAAAGATACGCGGCATATAGACATAGACGAGTATCTATGGGTGCGTGTGTCTATTTATATGGATATGTAAATATTTAAACATTTAGCGCAGTGTAAATACACCCCTACAAACATTTTCTATTGCGGAAGTTACCCGTGTGAAACTTCCAAACGTGCTAAAAGCTCGCCAGCGATGTTGCGGAAGTATAAGAATTCTTGTCACCAGTCGGGAAGAACTGATGCCGAGCTGGGGAACGTCTAAGAGTAACGTGGAAGATACTTCTGGAAGACCCGCAGAAGAAACTTCTAGATGACTCTTGGAAGTAAGGTATTGCCAAAGACTCTTCTAGATGTGACTAGGAAGTCACTTCTTGAAGTGACTACCTAGTATCCTCTAGAAGTGTTCCTATCTTATCCTCTAGATGATAAGTATTCTCTTCTTCTAGAAGATGAGTTTTCTCTTCTTCTAGAAGAAGAGTATTCTCTTCTTCTTGAAGATGAGTATTCTCTTCTTCTAGAAGATGAGTTTTCTCGTCTTCTAGAAGATGAGTTTTCTCTTCTTCTATTTGTATACTCACCAAAATAAAATCTATAAAAATAAATCTAAATAAAATGAAATTTTATAGTTTTTATTGAATTAATTGAAATTAAAATAGTAGAAAATATAATTGATTTAACAACTAATCTAAAAAAAGTAATATATGTACATTAGACCGACTCACAAAAAATGGTGCTTGAGTTACCCCCCTCATAATATTCGCTGTTATGTAATATGATGTTACCCAAAATATTTTCGGTTAAGTGTTGTCCATTCGTGAGCTGGACAGTTTTAAAGAAAATATCGTATGGGAACACGATTCTTCATGTTAAATTCAATATTTTATCCAGCTTCAAAAAATCTTTGTTATGTTTTATAATGGTTCCCAAAATATTTCTAGTCTATCGATGGCCGTTCGTGAGCTGAACCGGTTACAAAAAAGTCCCTTTTTAGTTATTTTGTTTTAAATTATACAGCATTTCTTAAACAATATATACAGTATGTGGTATCATTTGAAAGGTTTTTTGAAGCCAAGTCTAGTGGTGCGCAAAATTTGCAAAATTGTGCATATATTTCATTTTTCTTAGTAAAAACCTAACAATTTTAAATATTTTGGAATATGACAATTATAAGCAAACGGTTATTTATGATTAATACATCATTGGACGCGACTTTAAAATACCTTTTAAACGATACCCCGTATTGGATATTTTGTTTCAAAACAAACAAAAATTAAAAAAAAATAATTCCAAAATACCTTTTTTATTTTGGGAATCATCATAAAACAAAGCAAGGTAAATTTTGGGAGGGGTAACAAAAACACGTTTTTGCTTTCCATACAGAGTGAGTAGGTCTAATGTACATATGTATCAAAAATTTAGAATTATTACCTTATAATAAGATAATTTTCAGGGAATCTGTATTAATATTCCAACTGCTGACTGGTATACTTCCAAAAATTGTAAAACGTTGGACTCTAAAATATTTTTGTAGTTCTTCATCAATTTTATGATTAATCCATCAAATTGTAAGAGTTATATTATGGAACGCATTAATCCTTCAACGAAATAAACCAAAATAATCTTATAATTAATATTGAATATACATACTTTTGTATTTATTGAAATTACCAGTTATACTTTAGGAAGCAATAAAAATAGGATTCTCTCATGTCCAATACATTTACCACCAAAGTTTAAACGGTCAGATCCATTTTTTACATTTTCTGCAAATAATCGACATTTTTAATGGAACCACGTGATGAAATAAGACATATATAACTTACCAGATCCCTTTTTTATATTTTAATTCGGTTAGAAGTATTTTAATAGGGGGTACAATATTAGCTACTGCTTTCTAAAAAATAAAATAATTAAAAATTAATTTATTTATTTATTGTTTTGAATCAATAAAAACATTACCTTTCATGAACATTTTTTCAATAACTTGGAATTAAACCGTCTATAAAGATCTGAAATTACTAAGTCATGGATTATTTTTTAAATTATTTACAGTCACTAACGATAGAAACACCTTAACGACCCTAAACGGGATATTGCTTTTGACACTAATATTGCAATTCTATTTTTTGTTTGCTCTCTTCTAATACTTAGGTTCAATATCTTGGGAACGGCATGCTAAATATTAAGAATATTAGTATCATATGATAGGTCATAGAAAGACCTGGTGTTAATAACTAAAAAAGTACCTATAATTAGAATAATTAAATCCAAAGCTATATGAAAATTAATTAAATTGTATTTATTTAAAAAAGGTGGGTTTAAAACTATATGATTTCAATATTAAATATCTTATATGGGCAATTTCGTGTCGAGTGACCCAAGTCAAAAAATAATGTATGTATAAAACAGTAGTATTAATTTCAATATAATGATTCCAGACCTAAACGAGCAAATAGTTTTAAAAATATTGAAAGTTAAGATTTAACTCAAATAAATCTAAATATGTTAAAAATGCAATGTTCATCAAACGAAAGCCGAAATGTACAACTTGAAAAAGTCTTTAAATGCTTATACCTCCTAAACGAATTAAGAGAGAGTCGAAATTTAATATAAAAACATTTTTAATTAAACATATTAGACTTTTTTAAAAATAATGGAAATGGAAGCCGTTTAGAGTTGTTAACATATTCCTAAAATAGTATTTTAATATGACAACTTACTTTTTAATTTTATTTATATAATCCTTCCTTATACTTTTTGGTATATATTTAATACACTTCGCCAATTAAGAAAACCTTCTTAAATGTTTATTAACAGTTGATTTTTAACACAACACTGTCATATTGTTTTTTATTACTTAAGATTCACAATATTTTAATTACACTATTTTTCTATGAACATTAAATTCAATAACTCATTTAAGTTTTACGATGAATAATTAAAACTGAACATGACTGAACAAAACACAAAACATCACTGAACTTAGCAAAATTTCTGCATTATTTATTTTTATTTTTTTTTTTCACGCTAAAAAATGGAGTATTTATATTTTTTTGTTTTTGTACTCTTCTTACTATCATCCGGAAGTAACCTAAAAGTATACTTCCAGACGGCGAAAACTAGAAATCAATGTATTTTGTTTTTGTAAAATGTGTGCTCTCGTCTGACAATTGCACAGAAGTGACTACAATCCACACTTCCAGATGAATAAAATACAACATTAATGTGAACACTCTTCAAACTGTCTTCCAGAAGTGACATAAACATACAAATCAAGAAGATACAAATTAGGAAACAATGTATTTTGTTATTGTAAAATGTGTGTTCTCACCCAACTCTCATACAGAAGTCACTAAAACGTATACTTCCAGATGAAAAAAATTCAACAGGCATGTTTTTTTGTTTAAGCAAAATGGATGCACTCTTCTAACTATCATCCGGAAGTAACTTAAAAGTATATTTCTAGAAGACGAAAATTCGAAATCAATGTATTTTGTTTTTGTAAAATGTGCGTTCTCGTCTGACAATCGTCCAGAAGTGTTTCTGACGTGGCGTCTGGGGTGATGCGCAATAGTTTTCTCTTTTAAATGTTTGAAGGGACGTGACAAATACAACAACAAAACAAAGAAAATATGTAAATATATATTTGTTTATTAGGCCTGTTACAATTCTACAAACTTGAAAGGAATTTTGATTAAAATCTATGGATGGAAAACCACTTGAATTATTTAATTCGCACTCTAAATTACTTTTGGAAAGTCCGAATGTATAGTAAATTCGGGATAGTTCGCCGTTATAAAAGTTGTAATGTTTTTTGAAAAAATATTTGTTTTGATCCATATACATATTTGCTTGAACTATTTTAAATTTAAATGTTGAGGTGTATAACTAAGTGTATCCGAAGTTGGTGCGAATGCGATTCTCTATCCTAAAGGATTTGAAAAATGAAACAAGACATGACTTTTAATTTTAACTATTAAATAAAACAATTCTTTCACAGCGAAAATAGAAGGTACACAAAGATACAACTAAATGAAAGACTTTAGAACTGCGCATATACATATGTATTGTTTTCAATTCAAAAAAAAAAAACCCGAATTTTGAATTATGTCAGTATTGTTATAAATAAGCGATATGTTTATCATCACTTAAGGGCCCTTCAGACGATCACACTTTACGTACGACAAGTCTAATGAAAAAGTAAAATGAAATTCTATCCGTATGACAAAAAAGTCGTATGATTTATATTTTTTGTGTTTACACGATCGACTGTCAAATTTTCCATCCGTATTCTCTCTCAATGTGTGATGATTTCGTTAGATATTGCGTTTAGACGATCCCATCCCCTCTCTTCTACACAATATTTTGACAGATCATATTACTTGTGTGCTTCAGTGAAGGGGGCTTTAATAAACTGGCGAATAAAATTGTTTTCGCAATTGTACATCACCAGTATGAAGTTGCAAATTTAAATTCGCAAGTTTTTTTTTGACTCAGAACTGAATTATTGGATATCTCTAAAAGGCATTTATTTGTAATTTTCTCACCATAATTTTAAAACAATTTTGTATATTGAACCACCTTAATATGCATATATTCTTGGGCTGCTTCGTATTGTCTGCTTTATTGTTTGTCTACATGGCTGTTTTGTTGATTTGCTAATTTAATTAAGCGTTGAAATTTAAATGTGGTGTAAATTATTGGAAAGGAAAGCTAATTTTATTGTTTGATGGGCAAATAAACGGCATGGTTAATGAATCTTTTCTTAGTGTTATTTTTCCATGTCAAACGAAACCAAAACAAGACATAAATAAACTTTCTTCTTAACTGTCAAATGTAAACAATTCACTTCAATAATGTCTTACGAATTTACTATTAACATACTTATAAGGAAAACACATACTACATATGTATACATATAAACATACATGTAGATTTAAAAGTATGTTTTTTTAATTCTGACAAGGAATCAAAAAAAATAAACTTTAAGGTAAGTTCACACCTAAATATTTGACAAAAATAACGTGATAAATAGAAAATTTAAATTTTGATTTCTATTAAATATTTATTAATTTACCCAAACGTAATATATGCACATACATAGATATATTCCTAACATGTGTAATATGTAACTAATTTTGGTGAAATTTTTGGCATACCGCCACTTGATGGCCAATGTTGTATAAGTAATGAATATACTTAATATATATTTTTTTGAGTCATTTGTGTTTTATAAATTGGTAAAGTTAAAGGCCGGATTTATAGTTTATACTAACGAAAGAAATTCTACTTAATTTTTGAAATTTTCATATCGTCACTTGAAATGTACAAAGACGTAACAACCAACAATTTGAAAACCGACTTTTTGATTAAAAATTTTAGAATGATTTGCGCCTCATGAAATAACTCCCTAAAACAAAAACGAAATAACTCCCCAAAAAAATTGTTCAGAAAGCAAAAACAAGAAAATTTGGGGATTTAATTCGTTTTTTGGTGCATTATTTCACATTTAAAATGGAGAGTTATTTAATTATGAAATAATTCCTCAAAATTCTCCCTGTATCAAGAGTGTTCGGCCTTAGTCCGGCTATTTAGGAAAACTTTACTAAGCGAAGCCGGTGTTGGTCATATTAGGCGTCATGAAATAATTCCCCACAACTCCCCAAAACAAAAATGAAATAAGTCCTTAAATTTGGGGACTTATAAATCGAAAAATTGCCCCAATGTTGGGGTCAAAATTCATTATGAAGTATAACCCTAACATTTTTTATGAAAAATTACCCCAAAATGAATGAAAAATCTCCCCAAGGTTGAAATGAAAAGTGGCCCCAAATGTTGGGTTAATTTTTCGTAATGAATTACGCCAAAAACGTAAATGAAATTTCACCCCATTTAATTTTAATTCAAATATAGGTGCCGTGTCATAAAGTCCAGTGTCATATTTTCCATGGGCGTTATGACTCACTAAATTGAGTCTAGTGTCCATGGACGTTATAACAATTTCAAAAGTGTCACAATGCATATGAGCAATGTAACATAAAGTCCATGGATTTCAAAGAATCCATTTATCAAAAGAATGCTTAATTTAGCGAAGCCGGTATTCGAAATACCCCAGAGTTTAAAACCCTGCGCCCGTCCGAAGGCCGGCTATCCAGAACACTTTTTAAATGGAAACCAAAATGTGACATACACCAAATTTAGGATAAATTCCTTTGGGGGTAAGAGTATCCCTTTCTTAAATTCTTTACAAATTCTCAAATACAGTTCTGTTTTAAAAGTGATACAATGTCAATGGACATTATAACACTTTTAAAAATTTTCATAACGTCCTTGGACACTATGAAACTTTTTGGTGTGTCATAACGTCAATGGACATTATGACACCCCACCTCAAATATATGCTAATATATTTATAAAATTTCATATTTAATAATTTTTGTTTTATTTTCATAAAATGTTTGTTAATTTTGAACATTTTATGAAAATACAACAAATATTATTACATAAAATATTTTTTATAAAATCGCGCGATTTAAAAAAAATATTTTATGTAATAATATTTGTTGTATTTTATGTATAAAATATCGCGCGATAATGTTCTGCTTTTTTATAAAATATTAATAAATAGTATTAATGAAAGATCATCCCTAATTATTATATGGTTTTTAGGTCCTTTTTAATATTTTAATATTATTCACGTATTTTACAAAATTTAAGAATGAAAATTAGCCCCAAAGGAAAAAAAGTTTTGTTTTGGGGTATTTCTTCATTTCACAACATTAGGGTCATTTTTATTTTTTGTAAAATGCAGTATTACCCCAAATGTAAAAATGTTGAAATACCCCAAAAAATATATAAAAAACACAAAAATTTCGTGTTTTTGTTTCCTGTATCTTTGTTGGGGCAATATTTCGTTTTATGTTTTGGGGCCATTTTACCTGGGGCCATAATTCGCAGCGCCTGAAATAAGTTCCCATTTAAAAATAACAAATTATGGAACAAGTCGGTTTTAGTGACATTTCTAAAAAAATTAGGTCGCTCATACTTTCCCCCAAAAAAACGAATTAAATCCCCAAATTTCGTTGTTTTTGCTTTCTGAACAAATTTGTAGGGAGTTATTTCATTTTTGTTTTAGGGAGTTATTTCGTGGGGAGTTATTTCATGACGCCCAAATTATAGAGTGGTAAATCCCTGCGTCCGGTCGTAGGCCGGCTATTTAGGAAATATTTATTAAGCGAAGACGTTTTTGGACATACCATAGAGTAGAAAGTCCTTGCGCCCGGCCACAGGCCGGCTATTAAGAGAATCTTTATTAAGCGATTAAACTGAAATGTATTAAATTGGGCCTTATATGGGAACTATGACCAATTATGGGCCTATCCGGAAAAAATTTCGTAGAGTGATTCATATTTAGACTAAACATATTTGTGTCGAATTTTTCAAGATAGCTTTATTTGACAATGAATTATGAGCTTTTAAATGATTTTCGGAAGTGGGCCTTATATGGGAGCTATGACCAATAATGAACCGATCCGTAAAAAATTTGGTAGATTGATTTGTATATACACAAAACATATTTAACTCGAATTTTATCACAATAGCTATATTCATCAATGAAATATGTACGTTTAGGTGATTTTCGGAAGTGGACCTTATATGGGAGCTATGACCAATTGTGGACCGACTGAGATCTACGTTGACTGTATGATATCTTTTCATATTATATTTGCATGTACAAAATTTTGTGTTGATACCTATATATTTGAGGGAGTTATTAACGATAAACTAATTTCCGGGAATATATACCTTTGTATGGGGGCTATGGGAAATATTCGATCGATTGTAAAGATCTTGAACATAATTGATCACAGGCATAAAAAAATAATGTGTGACAAAATTAATCGAAATATCTTTGGTAGTTTCTGAGAAAACTTCAAAAGAATGTTGAAAAAAACGTAATTTTTTTCGAGGTAGTCTGAAATTTTTACTCATAACTTTTTACGTTGTGAACCGATTTTGCTGATTTTCAATACCAAACTGCTTAGGATAATAATAAATATTTTGGGTGAATTTGGTTGATTTCCTTTGCTTAGTTTTAATGTGAGCGTGTTTTACACAGACAGACAGACGGACATAGCTAAATTGTTGGGTCTTAGATGAATATTTCTTGGTGTTACACACGGAACGACACATATATATACCCTCTATCACCACTGATGGTGGTGGAGGGTATAAAAAACTAAAAATGGAGTTTTGAAACTGCCGTGTAAAAAATTATATTTTTTTATCATAGCTAAGAACAGGTTCACGATTTCTTTTAAGGATAAAAACTTATATTCGAGTAAATATAGATGTATTTTATTTAATAAAATAGATTTATTAGAATATTTTCCAAAATAAATTACTTTTTTTTCCACATTTCCTAATGAAGTGATCTGAGACACGTTAATGGCCTGGAGAATTTTTAATAACATTCACATTTTTTAACCAATTTTTCTGTTTTACATCTTTTTGAAATACTAAATCTATGTACATTATAATTCTTTAACAATAATATGTAACATATGTATTTACCTAATAGCAACATTTATCATATAATATTAAAATATACGAAGTATGCTCCTACCGCGACCAGGTCACGTTTTTGGAGACAAAATCTGTTGTAACTCTGTTTGACTTAAAGTAACAAGAATTATGTATATAACATAAATTATGAAGTGCAAAGGTACTAAGCGTGTTTCTATTATTTACCGTTCTGGAGTTATAGCTTCATATGTTAGGGCAGGGATGGCAAATTTGGTACGATGGTACTTTTTTTGATACTATTTGATGTTCAAAAGTACCGTGATACTCCCGAGTCTTACTTGATACTCTCAGGCCAATATCTCAACCTCCGGTTATCGTTTAACAGGTGGATATACTGCGGGTTAAAATTATTTTTGTATGTAAAATGTCAATTTATCGTTATGATAAAACATAATCAGACAATGAGAAAATGGGGGTCAAAGTATCTTCAAAAGTTCAAATTTGAAATTCTAAGAATGTTTTGAAATCTAGTTTTAAAAGCCACTTTTTAGAAGTTTGTTTTGCAAATAACCAATGCAGCTCATTTCGAATTTTTATCTTGATTGACATTATATGAATATTAATGTAATTAAATTCCATTCTTAATATTATATGAAAAAATTACCAAAAATTTCAATTTTGAAAAAATACGATTTCAATGACATACACAAATTTGTATACAACACCAAAATGATTACAAATGTCGTCATTTTTCGGAAAAATTTCAAGTTTTTCATATTTTTACATAGAAATATATAATGTAATTAATTGAAATTATTATATTATAAACCTCACCTAAATTTCACCGAAATGTTTTTTTTCTGTTTTTCGAAATTCTTTATGTTTTGTATTTTATCTTAATATTTTAAACTCTATTTTGTCCCAGGTAGCTATATTTATCTAACATACTTAATATGTACATCAGCATACGCGTAATTACAATGGTATATAACAGTTTATGTTTCATTATAGTATCAATCAAATTTTTCAGTTTAACTATTTACCAGTGTCGTTTTTTTCTAAATGTTGATTTTTTCGAATATCGAATAACCCGGTTTTTTAACTTTTTAAAAGCCGGTTTCGAATACTATTATTTGCTTTGTATTCAAAGATTACTTCAATTAAATTTTGAAATAAATAATAATACAGCCTGTTTAAATTTTAAAATATTCGAGTCAAGAAACTAGAGTATATTTTTCTAAACTTTTTTGATTTTCCTAATTAATAAAAAAAAATTATTTGTAATAAATAACTGTTGGATAAAATTTTATCAATCTTAGGATTATATTCTAATTACAATAATTTATTTTTTCGCTGAAATATTATAGCAGTGTTGGAATGCCTATGAAAATTTACTAAACAGGGACTTTAGAATAAACTAGGATTATGATTCTTCCCAATTTTTTACATTAAAGAAATAATGTTTATTTTAAAAAATCAGTTCGGGTCATAATTTTTTTTCAAATTAAACTAGATGTTTTTATATATAATAAAAAATCGTTTTCTCTGAATTTGAAAAATATCAACCGGTTTTTTTTTAATGTCAACTATTCGAACTACTCGAAAACCGGTTTTTGGAAAATGTCGAATAATCGATCACCCTACGGTATATATAATACCTTTTCTACTTCTGTTGTTAATTATTTAAAAATGCCTAAATATGTTAAAGTGTATTTAAAAAATTAACAACTTTCAGCAAAAAAATATTTTAGTACTCTAAGATCCAAAAAAGTACCCTCTGAAATATTTTTTGATACTGAAACAAAATCTCATTTTCCATCCCTGCTGTTAGGGTAAAAATTTGGATTTTTTTCAATATTTGAGCGACGAGCGGCACGTGCTGTCTTTTAATCGAGCACAAATTTCGGCTATCTTAATATCTGGAAAGGGGAATCATTTTGTGGGGTTAATACGAACAAGATTCCGACATTTTTTTCTCCCCATATAAGATCCGGTCAGTCTAGTATGTATGGATGCATGTATGTAAATAATTTTTATACCCTTCACCTTCGTGAGAAAGGTATGTCATACCGTTTGTAATTTCCACAATATAATTTTCCGACCCTATAAAGTATTTATATTCTGAATCCCTATAGATAGCGGTCAGTCTGTCTGTCCGTTGAAATCAGTTTTCTGAAGACCCCAGATATCTCCGGGATCCAAATCATCAATTATTCTGTCAGACATGCTTTCGAGAAGTTTCCTATTTAAAATTAGCAAAATCCGTCCATAAATATCAAAGATATACATAATCAGAGACAACCTCTGAAAATTTCATCACAAAAAGACAATTTTGTAAATGCTTTGATAAAGTAACCCAGAAAAAACTTGCATTGAAAAGTTATGAGTTAAAAAGCTAATAAAAACTATTTTCATTACTTCTTCATTAGCATTTTAAATCATTATTTTAACGCGGTGATGTCATTGGAGGCAATTTCTCTTAAGCTGGAGGTCCACACAAAGCGTTTTCGCGTCAAAGCATTTCGTGCTTTTCATACCTTCTTTGCACCCTAAGCATCAAGTTACAAGCATCAAGTTACATGCTACGTCGATTTTTTTGCTTTATTTATAAAGAACTTCGCGTTTTTTTAAATTTTTTATTTATATTTTCACATTTTAACTCGTTTTAGTTTATTAAAATTGATAAATACATATTAAAAATACAATATAAATTGTCAAAATCAGCTGACATATTCGTGCGCCGCTTATGACGCTTGCAAAAGTAGAAAGTAGATCTACTTTAAGCATTCTACGCGTCAAGGCATCCTACGCTTTTGTGTTTGTAACTAGTAGCACACAACAACATTGATTCTACTTTTTTGACAGCCGCGTAGAATGCGAAGAAGCGTAGAACGCGTGGTGTGGTCCTCCAGCTTTATAAGTTGTTTAGTAAAGCCCCCTTCACACGATCACACAAGTAATATGATATGTCAAAATTTTGTGTAGAAGAGAACGGATGGGATCGTCTGAGAAAAAATACGGATGGAAAATTTGACAGTCGTATGGCTCTCTTCATTTTTTGAAATGATTCAAAAAACAAGCAAGTCGCTTTAGATCAGGGATGTATTTTTATGTAAACACATACAAAAAAAAGTGAAACAGCTGTTCCATCTTACTTTGTTATTATTTTATACCAATCGTGTAAACACAAAAAATATAAATCATACGACTTTTATTCTCTTGTTTGTCATACGGATGGAATTTCATTTTACTTTTTCATTAGACTTGTCGTACGTAAAGTGTGACCGTGTGAAGGGCCCTTAAGTTGTTTTATATTTTAATAATAAAAAGAGCCAGGTCGAATAAGAAATTGATAAATTCTCCATATAAATATTAAAATATTAAAAAGGCTGTTCTACAGCAGTGTTGCCAGAAGTCGTTTTGGAAAAAGTGCAAAAAGTTTGTCAAAAAAGTGCAATTCTGAATAAAAAAATGCTTAAACTAAAAATCCGGTCATTAAAAAAAGAACAACGATTTACTAAAAAAATTAACAGCATTTATCTATATAATTAATAGGCAAGACGATTTTTTGTGACCCCTTTTACTCTTAAATATATCAAAAAATATATCATTTTAACGGTATTTGTTCGCAGATGTGCACAATATATATATTAATGAGATCGGTTCAGAATTTTACGAGCTATAAGCGTTTAAAGTTGTTACTAAACAATAGAAACAATAGTCACACGTACGTATTCTTGAAATTAAAAACAAACAAACAAAGCAAGAAACAAAACAAAAAAGTAAACCGTGTTGTTTACTTTTTTAAAAAAAGAGAGGAGAGTGCTGAAACGTTTAACTTCTCTGTTACTGTTTTCTTTCTGTATTTCGCATGATATTTGTTTTTGGCAAAGCGAAAATAGGATTTTATTGTTTCATATTTTTGTGTAAAGAGCTAAATTGTGAATCAGATAATGATCTATTTTGTTATAATATCGTTACGATTGTTACCAAATCGAAAGGAATATTTTTATAAGAATTAGGACTTCAGTTTTATATTCAGAGTTTTCTATTGGAGGTTTTTTCATTATTTAAACTTTTCAAGATAATTAAATTGAAGTACATTCCCGAGGAAACAACGAACTGGGAATATAAAAAGATGTGTAAATAATGCTTGGGGACACCTCAAGATATGTCAAACAATGTACTGATATTGGTATTTGCCCTGGAAAAATATTGGGAGGACATCAGTAATTTTTTTTTTTTAGTTTTAAGTATTGATATCGTAAAGTAATGACAAATATCGGTTACATTAATGAATTTTCAATTCCCTAACTTTTTAACGACCGTATAATATTTTAAAGACAAAGATCTTAAAAATACAAGAATGTCAAAAGTTATGTATTGA
This sequence comes from Lucilia sericata, assembly GCF_015586225.1. Lineage (NCBI taxonomy): Eukaryota > Metazoa > Arthropoda > Insecta > Diptera > Calliphoridae > Lucilia > Lucilia sericata. The sequence continues at coordinate 1,004,372 of NW_023994080.1, read as the reverse complement.
AATATTTTTAAAATATAAAATTATTAACGTGAACTTTTTATTGGTCGTTACACTGCCGATACTTTTCAATTATGTTTAACGAAAAAAAAAAATCGGTGAAATAAAATACTGAATTGCGGTACATAATTATTAGTTTTGATTGATTTGGAAGATTTAAATGATGGATTAACGAATTGATTCAGTGTCAGTAAGTAATAAAAAAAGCCTGTATAAAATATAAGTAAAGTTTAGTTGGTCATGCCGGAAAATGATACACCGCAATAAATGGATAGGTATATCGCTTATATGCAGGTTTAGCACAGCGAGGATTTGTTGATATTCTTCTTTTTTGGGTTATTCTAACCAATTAGGAAATAGTAGTGTAAAGTGAAAACTGTAAGTTGAATAAGTGATAGTTATATGCTATATAAAAAAGATGAAACTGCTAGATAAAACTGCTAAATATAAATCATGTCTTTTGGGATGAAGAGTGTTTTAATAAATGTTGGTCTGCTGAAGTCTTTGTCGAGTGTTATAAGGGATAATTTATACAGCATATACATATCTGATGGATGGACTACTAATGACATCCATTATAATTAGATAAGACATTGTTTATTTTAAATATTTTTATTGTTTTGATTTTGAACAGCTAACATTTCTTTACTGGTGTGTACAGTAGAGTACTCCAGCATTGTGAAGGTAGCGTATATGTGTAGGGAATAATAAGTTGATAGAAAAAATGTTCGTTATTTTTTACTTTTAAAATAGTTGAAATACTTTTGAAAAACAAGTTGTATAACTAATTTTGACAATTGAGGTTTTAAACTTCTGATGGGACTTTTACTAAAATATATCACATTTTCTAAAAGAAAACATTAATCAAAGCAAATTATACACTTTGATAATATCAATAAAGTTAATTTTTTACCACAGATTTGAACTACAAAAATAGGGTTTTATTTTAGCATATTTATGCAATTTTTGCAGCATTGGTTCTGGTCGAATTTCGACCGCTGGGCGAACTCTAGTCATTATAAATGTTTGTTTGTTTTGAATTTAAGTTAAATTTTAAAATTATTCAAAATTTTAAAATGTTTATCTTCTTGGTTTAATAAATAATGAACTTAGTTTTTCTTAGCGCGGGCTTCTTACTACTCAGTATAATGTGGCTTAACTTGCTATTAGATTAACCTCGGCTGTTTTTATAAATTATACTTTAAGTGAAAATTAAAATAAACATTCAAAATGCTAGTAATATTGATAAAACTAATTAATGCATTACTATTAACTTAAAAAATAAAGTTTTTTTATTGAGAATTGCTAATTTTATTGCTTTTGCTGATTGTGTTTTGACACTTATAACTTGGGTTTACAATAACACTCGGTTAAACCAAGATAATAAACAAAATAACTGATTACTGAAAAACTCAAAATTTAGATTAAGCTAGGTTTAAACAAAAAAACCCGCCCTTAATCAAGTATATAAATAAAAAATTATTTATTTTCCAAAAAATATGTATTACATATTGAAAAGTTGAATTGATTGAAGAAAAAATATATTATTTTTTTTTGTTTCATTCTTTGAAAGCTTTCATAAAGAAATATACATTTAAAAAATTTATTTAAATTAAAAAAAACTTTATTATTGCATTAATAAAAAAAGTAATAATTTGAAATATAAATTAGAATGAAATATACAATATATAATTGTATGTTACGTTATGAAATTTAAGAATGCAGAAAGGTTTTAAATAATATATAATAATATTTTTTTACAAATTCCATCCATATTTAAAAAAAGAAAATAAAAGTCGTATTATTTATACTTTTTGTGTTTACACAATTGGTATAAAACAATAACAAAGTAAGATGGATACAGCTGTTTCACTTTTGAGTTTACATAAAAATACATCCCTGATCTAATGCGACGAAGAGAGCCATACGAATGTCAAATTTTCCATCCGTATTTTGTCTAAATGTTTGAATGTTTCATTACATATTGTGTTTAGACGATCCCATCCCATCCGTATCCTTCTAAACAAATTTTGGTGTGTGGTGTTCAAATTTCATTAAATTTGGTTCCGTTGTCATAATAAAATGTAACTGCATCACAAAAAGTAGCAAAAATATATATTTCCTTTGCAGTTTAATTTGTCAAAAATATTGATATTTATAAATTTAAAATATTGAGTATAACTTTTCACAAATTCAAAAACTTCATATCATTTTAAAATTACAAAACAAAATTCGTTCCTTTTATCTGTAAATTTTTAGTTTATTAAAATATTAATATTTAAAATTTTAAATATGTATATAAGTAAGTAGAAATTACTTTTGTTTCTTCATTTAAAAAAATAATAACTTTACCGTGTTCCGTATTTTTTTCCTTTCTGATTTTTTGGAATAAAGATATAACCAATTGAAACTCTGTTTAAAATTTCTTAAAGTCGGCCCAGCCATTAATTAATTTAATTTTTCTAAAATATACCTTTTGACTGATTACAGCAAAATACTTCTCAAGTAAACTACACATAATTACCCGTTTAGTTTGAATTACCCACATGCCTATTTCCCCCTTCTGGTGCAACTTTCACAACAAATCTTTCCCAATACATATTTCTGACACTTTAAAAGCTAAATCGAAAGTATTTAGCTTTAGAACAGACAAAAAATCATTTTTTAATGACATGACAGTAATTTTGCCTGTTTTTCATTATTTCCCCCATTTTTTACCCGTTTTGGTCAAACTTTCGCCACTGAACTTTGCTAATAAAAATTTCTTACACTTTAGATAGCTAAATCGAAAATAATTTCGCGTCAGAATATACAAAAATCAGTTTTCAAGCACAAAAGTACCCGTTTTGTTCCAACTTTCGCAACGCAACTTTACTAATACATATTTCTGACACTTTAGAATGCTAAATCGAAAATATTTTCGTATTAAAATAGACAAAAATAAATTTTTATGCACAAAAGTACCAATTTTGACCGATTTTCGTAGTTTTCACCCATTTTTTTACTTCTTTTCGGAAAGTAATATAACCTATTGACGCTTCTAGACATATACAAATAGACAAACAAATAAACAAACTTACAAAGAAATTTATAATATATATTAGGATTTTCTACATTTAATAATGTACATACATATTTTATAATTATGTGGTTTTCAGGTTAGATAATATCAGAAGAAAAAAGAGTTTCTTTTTCAAATTGTAATTATGCTTTTATTTTAAATATTTACTACAAATTAATTGTATTTTAAGAATAAAGATTTTAAATATTTAAAATTTATGATAAATCAGATATTTTTAATTCGTATACGCAAAATTAGTGTTTAATTAGTTGTTTTAATCTCTGTTTTATTATTAAGTTCCTCAAAGTCAATTTTAAAATTTTCAGTTTTTAATCAGTTAAAAACATTTTTTTACTAAAATAAATATAATATAAAAAATTGTTTTAATAATGTTAAATATATTTTTTAAATATTTATACATTTTTTATTCATTTTACTTTTTCAGTAGTTAGATTTGAATAAACCTTTTTAATAAAAAAATTAATATATAAAAATAAATATTGTATTTGTATATTTTAAAATATTATTCAATGTTATTTGAGGCAATTGAAGCATTTATTTGGAATTATTTTTTATTTTTAATTTTCTTAAAAATTTTTTGCTTTAAACTTTTTAAGTTTTAATTTTTATAATAAAAATGTTTGACTCATACAAAAGTTTTGTTTTGCAATTTAATTATTTATTTTAAACTCATTTTAAGTTAAATTTATGAATTTAAAATTTTTAGAAATGGAAATTGGTGGCTAAGCAAATATGTGTTATATTGTAAAATTCTTTAAATAATATGTATTTAAGTACATAGTTAAATAAGTATAACTTATTGTTTACAAATTTTATATATAAAAATAAATATTGCAGTTTCTATATTTTTAAATATTATTTTGAGGAATATGTTTTCGGCGTTGTTTTAGGCACTCTAAGAATTTATTTTAAACTCATTGTTTAGAATTTCTCATAAATTTGTAGCCATAAAATTTTAAGATTTTCATTTTTTAAATAAAAACGTTTGACTAGAACAAATATTTTTTTAGTTGGTATATCGTTAAATGTTACTTCTATTTAAGTTTTGTTTTGCAATTAAGTATTTATTTTAAAATATGCAAATATATTGAAAAATTCTTATCTTAATTATCTTAATTGAATGCTCTGATATAGTTCTATATCAACTGCAGGTCGCTCATAATTTCAAGTGTTCAGTGTCATTTTCATACTTCTCATATTTTTCTGATTTTCCAATTTTATCTAGAATTTCTTTTGGTGTATTATATGAATTGTAACATTTTTTGTCTATGGCCATTCCCTGTTTAATATTTATTAAACTGCAAAGAAGCTGTATTCTAATCCTGTTTCTGAGTTTGTTTTTTATCATACTAAAAAGACGCTCAACGTCTGAATTTGAAAATGATAGTACAAGAAGAGACAGTACAAACTCTGAGAGTTCCTTAAAAGTGTTTTCACCGATAGAATTTTGAAAATTGTATATTTCTACCCAAAAATCTGCAGTATTTGCTTTAGAGTTCCATTTTTTGTCTGCGATATGTTTCCATTGCTTTTGTATAGTACCGATTTCTGCACAGAGGGAAAAAGAAATATACACTCCTGGTACCAAATTCACACCAAACTGTTTATAATTTTTCAATACCATCCGTTGTCAAAGTATATACGACAACACTATGTAATGTTGACAACATTGCAACAATTCGTTGTCGAAATCTAATTCTTATACACATGCGTTGTCTAAATGTTAACAAACGTGGTAAGCTCACTATTGACAAACAATCCGTTACCAATAGTGAGCTTACCACTTTTGTTAACAATTTAGATTTCGACAACGAATTGTTGCAATATTGACAACGTTGCATTGTCAACATTACATAGTGTTGTCGTACGTATGTATATACTTTGACAACGGATGTTATTGAAAAATTATAAACTATTTGGTGTCAATTTGGTAGCAGGAGTGTATATTTCCTTTTCCCTCTGTGTGATGGCTTCTTTTTCGTGTTTTTTACAATTTCAAATATGGGCTCTTTATTCGGGTTTAATGTGTTGTTAATGGAAAATATTGATATTTGTTTAAGAACTCTGATATTTTGAGGCAGACGTTTTCTTAATTCTGAAACCAAATCTTTAATGCAGTTGATACATGAATCTCTAATTTTCCTTTCTTCTTGTTCTGTTAATAAATTTTCTTTTCTTATTTCTTCCAACAAGGTCTCAAACTCATAGCCTAAGTATGGTTGCGGAAGCAAATATTGTTCAAAATGCATTTCCTTACTAGGTTCAATTATTAGATTTATTTTGTCTTTGATGTATATCATGCCGAATAAGGTTTGAGTTTAAAATGTAATATCATTAAAAATTTTTGTTGGGTCCGCATTTTTTGCCTGCAAGGCCTTGTTGAGCGATTGAGTTTCCTTTAAAACATTTTTCAAAAATGTGAACAGATCGTACAGAACTTTAGCCGAAAAACATTTTTTTGATACAGAAACAATCCCGAAATTCGTTTTTAACTCTAACCACTGCTCATTTGTTCTTTTTATTGCAACTTCAATTGACATCCATCGAGTTTGGCAGGCTTTTTTAATTTTTAAAGGATTCACTCCATCATTTATTGCTCCATACACATTCTTGTACACTATTGTTCTTTTAGGGGATTTGGCAAACCAATTATAGATTTCGCTTCCTATATATGCTATATCAGGTGGGAAATTTTTAGATACCGCTTCAGTTACTGCCGGTTGTAGGGAATGGCAAGCGCAAGGAATCAACGTTAAACACTTGTTTTTTTAAGTTCTTGCAGTTTGTTATACAGTCCATTTTTCGAACCCAACATTACTGCCGCGTTATCAGTTCCAAAACATATTATCTATACATAGATTAAACTCTTTTAAAATATCTTTTATTGCTTTTAACAAGCTATTTGCAGTTGAATCTTCGCACTCTTCTAGAGCCAAAAAAGTTGAAATTATTTCCTTCCGTTGTATGCTAAAATACTTGATTATAACTCCAAGATATTTAATATTACTGATGTCGGTCGCTTCATCGATAATTAAACTAAATGCGCTATTTGATATATCAGATTTAAGCAATTTCTTAAAATGCGGACTTATTTAGCTAATTTTAATTCTGATGAAATTGGTTGATTTTTATATACAACTTTTTCGTATTCCGTAAGATGTGTGACAGCATTTATTGATGTATGAGAGGCGACATATAAAGAAATTCGACTCTCCCACAGTCGAGCTAGTTTGGCATCTTTACTGCTTTCGGCATTAAAATAATTTTTTTTTCTTTGGAGGCATCCGTATGAATCCGCATATATTTTATGCTTTTTCTTTTGAGAATGTTTTTTATAATCGATAGTTTCGCCTGCATTTCACACGAGCAAAATTTACATGTCACGAAGTTCTCATCATTTTCACATCCTTGAAGCCAATACTTGAAATTTGGATTTTGCAACCATACTGATCTCATCTTCTGAACATAGGGTAGAAGGGGGATCATACGCCATAGGGGCACATCTGCCAATAGCGAATAACTTGAAAACTGAGTAATCGATTTTATCGCATTATCAAATTTTGTTTTCGTTTATCGATTATCTATCATCCCTGAAAATTTGAAACATTAACTTTACATATGATGCACAGTGGTATAGGAAAAAAAAAAGAGGGAAATAATTCGGTAACTTCTAAACGGTTAATCCGATTTTAATGAAATTTGGTATGCACAAAGAGGAGGTGTTGTCGAGTTTAGGTTTTGAATTTGGACCTTATAGGCCAACCAGGGGCCCGGCGGGGGGTCCTCAAATTAGGACACCTCGGCTATGTTAAATTTTTAAAACGATCCTATTTCTTCATTTGAGTTCCGATTTAAAAAAAATTTCGTATATAGAATCTCCTCATCGAGCACTATAAAAAATGTCGTCATAGCAGTAAATTATCTCTTATAGTTTAGGAGATATTCGCATTTGAAAATTAAAATTTTAAAATTTTTACCGTTCTTACTTTAGTTTTTTGATAATAGCGGGTCCAAATATTCCCGATTTTCGCCATTTCTTTTTTTTATTCGCTTAACAACAAGTTTATATATCAAGCAGTGAAAGAATTATGTAAAAATCATGACTGAGTCCAAAGTTATAGGCATTTTAATTTAAAAAATTAAAAAAAGGCGATTTTTTGCCATTTTTTGGGAAAAAAGTATCTTTTTCTTTTTAAGTTATCTAAAAAGTTTCTAAGAAGATGTATATAGAATTTATACTTTTTGAAAAGCTGACTTTACTAAAAATTTTTGATACCGAGGGGACCAGGTCCATCCAAAAAACCCTATTTTTTTATAGAAAATTCAATTTTGAGCATAAATTCTCAAATCGCATAGTCGATATCAAATTATAGTGACCTGTTTTATATGACCCAATATGTTCTTAATCATTTTGTAACGGGTTTCGATAACCCCGCCCCTGGTATGGATATAATAGGCAAAAAACCAAAAAATCCCATTTTTGGGATTTTTTAAAACTTTTTTGGGAATTCCGGGATTTCTAATAAGAAAATTCGAACTTTTTATTTAATTTTAGATTTTGAGTAAAAAAATCTACCTAACTGTAAAATTTCATCAAAAAATATTCATAAATAAAATTTTTATTGCAATTTGAAAAATTTGTATCTTCGCAAAAACTGAATAAAAAACATTTTTTAATTTTTTTAAAAAAAGTATTCCGCGAATTTTTTAATTTTCAAAAATTATATACAGTTTTGAAAAATAGACAAAATTACCTTTCCATTGATATATAACATGCCTACCTAATGTTTTTTAAGTGACAAATTAATTAGGGAAAACTCAACATCTTTTAGAGAATTTACCTAGTACTATTATTTTCATCCATACATTTGTTAGGCATGTTTTACTACCTAAATTTTTATGAATTTTTACAGCCACTTTTTACGATTAATCTTTTATTCTTTATCCCTAAAAAAAATTAACAAGTATTTATTTTATATAAAAATAGTCTTTATTTATTTTTTTTTTTATAAATTAATATAATTTTGTAAAATAATCGGTATCACAGTAGTCCATATCTAAAAGATAAAGTAAATCTTTAAATTCATGAATATTTTCAAATGCTAACGTTTTGTAGCAAATCCAACGTTTCCTTATAGTAGATAAAACAGGATCAGAAGATAGAATCAGATTATTAAAAATATCTTCATTTTGAGACTGCCTAGAACACTTCCTTGAGCTAAACTGATGAATATGCTTAAAGTCTCTATTCCTCGATTCTTGGGGTTCTTCTGTAAGCTCTCCTAAAGGCAGAATATTATGTTCTATGATGACCTTTCCATGACATAATATCTTGTGAACTGTAGGTGTCATTTCTTTCCAGGGATATAATTCCAAAAGTAATTTAGAAACTTTTGTAGAATACTCTCCAAATTTTGTTGCGTTCACTTTATGCTTGCTATTTATCGCCATTAGAATAATATTGACCTTTTGCAGTAAATCCATACTAATTCCGGTTATTTCGGAAGTAGTTTCAAAATGTTTAAAAAAACGTCTAGCGGTATTACCATCGTTTGTGCTTCCATATCCTGTGAGTGGTTTATCAATATTTAATCCCATCCGCTTTTTAAATTCCTCTTGAATTCTTCGTTTCTCACTGGCTCTCATTTCCATTAACTCCTTATTGTTATTTGCACTTTTGTTTGCATTTTCCGGTATGCTTCTGTACTTTAAATCATATGCTAAATGTAGAAAATGTTCCAGAAATCGTATGCGAGCATGTAGGGGGGATATTCCAAATTGTAATGTTTCCTCATTTATTGATCTTTGCTTGGAAATATTCGAAAATTCTGATTTTTTATCACCACATATGTAGCAGTACCAAGTAGATGATGTTCCTGTAATGGCATTTCCAACTTTCCCATCAATCATTGTAAGTTTTAAATCATAGGACATGTTAAACGAATAATTTTCTATTTCGATTGTTATAGGTTCCAAGTTTTTAATTTCTGCTTCAATACGATTTATCAAATCTTGCGTTGTTGTTTTGGATTCCTTTATATACTCAAAGCTTATTGGCCTACAAAAAGCTTTGGATCCTGGAGTCGAATTCTTCCAAATATCATCGAAACTGGTTGATGGAGAATCGCTGTCAGCATACTTTCGAATTCTTAATGGAACTAGCGATGCCATAAATACACTTTTATACTCGGAAGATGATTCACTTGTGTTGATTTGTTTATATTCCGAGAGTGCTGATAATCCATCACATCCCCACTTACAAATGAGTTGAAGATCACAAGAATTTATTTTTTTTAGTTGGTCTGAAGAAAAGTCAGAAGCAATCCTTAAAGCAGTATTTTCGAGTAGAGCGCCGAGTCCAATAACAGCCTTCCGATCAGTTATTTCAATAGGAGGTGGTATAATGCTTTTCTTCTTTTCATTTATTTTGTCATATGATGGTAAAACATCCACTCCTTTTTCAGATAGCGCCTTTCTTAACGTTATGTAGTTATCACGACTTAATCCCAGCTGCAACATAAGCGCAATAGCTTCTTCCTCAGTGAACGTTGTATCAGATGATGGTGTGGGTATACTCTTTACAATTCTTTTCAGTCGTCTTGGTGATGCGGTTGGAAGAATATTTGCAATTTTTATGGCATCCAAAGGCTGTTTTTCTTTTCTTAACATTGCTTTAAAAGTGTCCGAAACTTCTTCGTTAGATAAGGTTTCTAGTGAAGTTGATAACCTTTTCCTCTTAGATTTTGAGCTCAAATCCTCATACTGCTTACAGGGAGCACCAACAGTTGATACGCAAATAGCAACTTCTACACATTCATCCAGCCAATCAGAAAATTTCGATCGAAATTTAGCAATGGAATACCGAACACTCTTCAGTTTTATATCAACTGATTTTATAAAATTTTCAATTTTACATATATCAGTTTTATCCACTTTATTTTTATGTGCAGTTTCAATATATTTCAATAAGAAGTTCACTTTATCTTGAAAAGGAGCTGAAGAGTGTTCAAATAAAATGGAGCACAAATCATTTTTTTCAGTACGATCGCCATGGTTAGAAAATTACAAATAATTACAAACAGATATAAACCTGTCTTATATATTAATTACAGGTACTTAAATTAAATTATTTTTTAAAGGGTTATGATATTCTACCTAATATGTCTAACGTATCCTTATGTAATGAATTTTTCCTCAATAGGTCACTTTAATAAGCTACCTATTAAAGTGACCTATAGGGGTAAAAATCATTACAGTTTAAAAAATAATACCTGAAAATTTTTTAATATATGTAACAAATTTAAGAGTTAACGTTATGGATGAAAATAATAGTGCTAGGTAAATTTTCTAAAAGATGTTGAGTTTCCCTAATTAATTTGTCACTTAAAAAACATTAGGTAGGCATGTTATATATCAATGGAAAGGTAATTTTGTCTATTTTTCAAAACTGTATATAATTTTTGAAAATTAAAAAATTCGCGGAATACTTTTTTTAAAAAAATTAAAAAATGTTTTTTATTCAGTTTTTGCGAAGATACAAATTTTTCAAATTGCAATAAAAATTTTATTTATGAATATTTTTTGATGAAATTTTACAGTTAGGTAGATTTTTTTACTCAAAATCTAAAATTAAATAAAAAGTTCGAATTTTCTTATTAGAAATCCCGGAATTCCCAAAAAAGTTTTAAAAAATCCCAAAAATGGGATTTTTTGGTTTTTTGCCTATTATATCCATACCAGGGGCGGGGTTATCGAAACCCGTTACAAAATGATTAAGAACATATTGGGTCATATAAAACAGGTCACTATAATTTGATATCGACTATGCGATTTGAGAATTTATGCTCAAAATTGAATTTTCTATAAAAAAATAGGGTTTTTTGGATGGACCTGGTCCCCTCGGTATCAAAAATTTTTAGGTTTTGTTTCATTTATCGTATTTTATGTAAAGTCAGCTTTTCAAAAAGTATAAATTCTATATACATCTTCTTAGAAACTTTTTAGATAACTTAAAAAGAAAAAGATACTTTTTTCCCAAAAAATGGCAAAAAATCGCCTTTTTTTAATTTTTTAAATTAAAATGCCTATAACTTTGGACTCAGTCATGATTTTTACATAATTCTTTCACTGCTTGATATATAAACTTGTTGTTAAGCGAATAAAAAAAAGAAATGGCGAAAATCGGGAATATTTGGACCCGCTATTATCAAAAAACTAAAGTAAGAACGGTAAAAATTTTAAAATTTTAATTTTCAAATGCGAATATCTCCTAAACTATAAGAGATAATTTACTGCTACATTTTTTATAGTGCTCGATGAGGAGATTCTATATACGAAATTTTTTTTAAATCGGAACTCAAATGAAGAAATAGGATCGTTTTAAAAATTTAACATAGCCGAGGTGTCCTAATTTGAGGACCCCCCGCCGGGCCCCTGGTTGGCCTATAAGGTCCAAATTCAAAACCTAAACTCGACAACACCTCCTCTTTGTGCATACCAAATTTCATTATTTCCCTCTTTTTTTTTTCCTATACCACTGTGTGATGGGAGGCAGACAGGATTAATTGTTTTTCAAAGGGCTGTGAAAATATTTCAGTGTGTGAACTTTTTGTGCTAACTTTTTTAGTTTTTGTGATAGAAAAAATATATTGGTCAGTATTAGAGCGTCAGTATTAGAGCGCCAGAACTGCCCGTGGGGCACATGCTCCAAATATATGTAATGCTTGTGATGTAGAACAAAATTTGGTTAAAATATAGAAAAAATCAGTAATAATTTGTTTTAAATTTTTTTGTTAAGTTTTGTGAAATAAACAATAAATATCTGGTTTATTATACTTTGTTTAATGAATCAAAGTATAAAACAGCAAAATAAGTTTTTATTTTTGTATTTTTTTTTTTTTCATTTTACTAATGACAAATCTGCCCCATCCCCTTGGCGCATTTACCCAATGGATGGGGCGGTATCGCCGTTTTTGGTCAGTGCGGAAAAGTTAAAAAAATATGTACATGGGGATGACTTAGGAATGATTGAAAGGAATAAAACTAAATCAAGAAAAAAATTAAGAATATGTATTGTGGTTTTAATTTGAGGCCGCCTCAAAAAAAAAGTGGCGTATGGTCCTCCTTCTACCCTACTTACTTTTTCTATAAACAATCGTAAAGCATTTATGAACAATTCTAGATATGTATGTACTTCTCTACGTACAGTGCGACCAATTATAAAAAAATCTTTCTATATTCATAGCTAATTCATAATCAATTTATAATTTAAAAATGTTTTATTAAAAAAAAAAGAAATAAAATGAGATGGCGGATATAAAGATTTTTCATTCCCTTCGTAACATATCTAAATATTGATCGTATACCCCCAGAAGTACATATAATTAAGTTCTAAGGCGATCTAATCTAGTCATGATCGACTGTATACTATACAGTGTATAGTATATTTATTTATTTTGCAGTTATAATTAGAAACCTATATTCTAGTCCATAGTCTAGTCTATAGTCTAGTCTAGTCTATATTCTAGTCTAAGTCTAGTCTATAGTAGGGTTCTATAAATCGACTTTCGAATAATCGAACAATCGACTTTTTGTCGAAAAAAGTCGAAAAGTCGAAGTCGACTATTTTGTTCCAAAAAAGTTGATAACTCGACTATCGTCTATGAAAAAGTCGAAAAGTCGACTTTGTAAATAAAAGTCGAAAAAAGTCGAAAAGTCGGAAAGTCGAAAAAAGTCGAAAAGTCGATAAGTCGAAAAAAGTCGAAGAAAGTCGAAAAAAGTCGAAAAGTCGAAAAAAGTCGAAAAGTCGGAAAAAGTCGAAAAAAGTCGAAATGTCGAAAATAGACGAAAATTTTAAAAAAGTGGAAAAGAGGTCAAAAACTCTAAAATAGTCGGAAAAACTCGAAAAAAGTAAAAAATAGTCGAAAAAAGTCAAAAAAAAGTCGAAATAAGTCGAAAATAGTCAAAAAGTCGTAAAAAATCGAAAAGTCGAAAAGTCGGAAAAAGTCGAAAAGTTGAAAAAAGTCGGAAAAAGTCGGAAAAAGTCGGAAAAAGTCGAAAAAAGTCGAAAAAAGTCGAAAAGTCGAAAAAAGTCGAAAAGTCGAAAAAAGTCGAAAAGTCGAAAAATGTCGGAAAAAGTCGAAAAGTCGAAAAAAGTCGGAAAAAGTCGAAAAGTCGAAAAAGGTCGGAAAAAGTCGAAAAGTCGGAAAAAGTCGAAAAGTCGAAAAGTCAACCATTTATAAAATACTAAAAGTCGAAAAGTCTAAAAGTCGACTTTTAAATAAATGAAAAAGGTCGAAAAGTCGAAAAATCGACTTTTCATAAAATGGAAAAAGTCGAAAGGTCGAAAAGTCGACTTTTAACTAAATGCAAAAAGTCGAAAAGTCGAAAAGTCGACTTTTCGTTTCAACTATAGAACCCTAGTCTAGTCTAGTCTAGTCTAGTCTATAGTCTAGACTATAGTCTAGTCTATAGTCTAGACTATAGTCTAGTCTATAGTCTAGACTATAGTCTAGTCTATAGTCTAGTCTATAGTCTAGTCTAGTCCAGCGTTGCTCGTTCATAATGTTCAAATTACGAAGATTTTCGGCAATTCACACGCACACTACCCGATCGTAAACAAAACTCATAGCAAGAGCGTAAAAATACAAACAAATTATCTTCAGTTGCTTAACAGCATTCAACAATGAAGGCTGATGTCGCTTTGTTTCAAAAATTGTAAAAGCAATTTGTAAAAACAACAACACAATTTGTAAACAAGATAATTATTTGCAAAAAACTCCAAAAAAATTTTACTAATGCATAAGAATGAAAACACATAAAAACTGTATTTTTAATACAGGAAACAAATTTTTTACAAATTCTGAAAGATAAAGAAAGACATAACGTTTTTCTTGAACAGTTAACAGCAACAAAATACGCTAATATTTTTGTAGAGTTAAACAAGTATCTTGTGTATAGTTTAAGGCTTAAACGCAAAAATAAAATTTTGATTTGTGTCACTTTTGTACTAGGTGTGCGATATATTTTTCTTTTCTTTGAATATGTTTTATCTGTAAAATTTACAATTTTACTTGTTATGAAATTTGATCATAACAAGCGTAATTAGGCAATATTTTTTCTAAGTGTTTTTTAGTATTTTATCACTACTACAATAACAGTTTCTTATCGTCTCTCTTTCTGCGCTTGGCTGCTCTAGTCTATAGTCTAGTCTAAGTCTAGTCTATAGTCTAGACTATAGTCTAGTCTATAGTCTAGTCTATAGTCTAGTCTATATTCTAGTCTATAATATTTTCTGTAGTCTGAAGGCATAAAGAATGAAATTTTATTTCAAAATTTTACGTTAAAACTAATTTTTTCAATTAGAAAATTGATAATTTCTGAAAAGCAATTAGAAAAAGAAATTTCTGAATAATTTGAATCGTTTGAAGCAATACTTAGTGTTATATGGAATGTGAATATTCAAACGATTTTTTTAAACAAATACACTATTTTTAAAATTTATTTTATAAAAGGGCCACTGTTCATAATTAAAGGTAAAACTTACCCCTAATTTTTTTGTTTTCCCTGATAATTGTCCTCGACTTTAAAGTATTATTCTGGGAAGAACAATTTTCTTCTTCCACGGATGTTACATTCAGGCTTGTCATTGCATTCATGATTGCTTTTTAAAAGAAATCTAGTATATAATTAACAAAAACAAAAAAATTACAAAAAAGGAGAACAAATTTTTTCAATTAGAAAATTGAAAATTTCTGAAAAGCAATTAGAAAAGGACATTTCTGAATAACAAATGAATCGTTTGAAGCAATACTTAGTGTTATATGGAATGTGAATATTCAAACGATTTATTTAAACAAATACACTATTTTTAAAATTTATTTTATAAAAGGTTCACTGTTCATAATCAAAGGTAAAACTTACCCCCGATTTCCTTGTGTTCCCTGATAATTGTCCTCGACTTCTAAAGCATTTTTCTGGGAAGAACAATTTGATACATGGGTAGAACCATTTGATACATTACTATATGTATCACTGTTATCAATAAATATATGGTCTGGGCTGCCTGATGTTCCTTTGTGTAATTTTCCTCTTCCACAGATGTTACCTTCAAGGCTTGTCATTGCATTTAGGATTGCTTTTTAAAAGAAATCTAGTATATAAAAAACAAAAAAGTTAATAAAATAAATCGATTCTAAAAGATTTTAATGCTTACCTCTCTAAAGTGTTAGCTTTTTTTGGGGGCTCTTTCTTATCCCGATTCCTAGAGGTAATTAAGTCAATTAAACATTTTTTTTTAAAAAGTTTCAAATAATCATGATCACACCAGCAGTACAGTTTTCACATCCACTTTAAAATTTCTAGCGAGGATGATGTCCAAATTGATACTACCTCCATATAACAAACAGCAAAAATTCTATTTATATGTTCATAACGTCTGCTGGTGTTTATACATTAATTAATAGCTACTTACATATTTTAGAAAATAAAAAATTTAACAAACTCGACAAAATTATTTAACTTTTTAAAACTAAGCCACAGAAAACATGTAGAATAAATTTTATATTTTCTTAATTCCGTTATTCGTTTGGCGTGGAATTTTTAACAACGTTGTAAATAAATGTATATTGTTACAGGGTAATAAATAAAAAGTATTGTTTTGTCTGTCACAATTGAAACACTTAGAAAAAAAATATGTATGTGAATAAAATAATTTTAAATTTAAAAAAAGTGCAAAATGGTTGAAAAAATGCACTTTTAATGCTAAAAAATAGAATAAATGGCAAAAAGTGCTAAAAAGCATCTAGCATCTTTTTTTTAAAAAAAAAGTGCAGCTGACGAAATAAAAGTGCTAGAATTGCACTTTAAATGCCGTTATGGCAACACTGTTCTTTAGTTAAAGAATGGAAATGTGGACAAGAGATATTGTATGTAGCAACATATAAGAAACATCTTCATCCACCTGGTGGAAAAGTACGTATTTGCGCGTCCATATAAATTAGCGGTATTCCATGCACTTCAGCTACAGAACAACCATTGCTTGCATAGCTTCATTCATTCAAAGGACTCAATTGATTAATTGTCGATAAATTCACACAATTGGAAATCATCAATAAATATACAAAACAGAAGAACTTTTCCCTAAAATTTTGCTGATTCATTTGATCATGAACCTTCCATTTCAACTGGTATTTATAAAGAGAAACTGATAATGGAAGTTTTAGCGACACAGTGTAAATACATCAGGATAGGACATCGCCTTAAGTCTTTATTTGGCAAATGATATGTAAAAAATTGTATTTTTCTTTAAAAAAATAATATAAATTGTATTAATTTATACTGCATGATGTGTTTCTTTTCCACATTATCTGCCACATAGTTTATTCCCACCTTTTTGGCAAACACCTGGGTATTTACCCGTTTTTACCCAATTTACATACTACTTTTATTCTCTTTTTATACCCTTTGCCTTCGTGAGAAGCTTGTAATTCCGTTTGTAATATCTTATATATAGCGGAGTTTAAGCTATGTCCGCCTGTCTGTATGTATGTTTGTTGAAATCAATTTTCTGAAGACCCCAGATATCTTCGGGATCCAAATCTTTAACAATTCTGTCAGACATTTCGAAAAGTTTCCTATTTAAATTCAGCAAAATCGGTTCATAAATAACAGAGATATGAGCAAAAATCGGAGACAACCTCTGAAAATTTCATAAAAAATTGAGATTTCTCGTGAATGCTGATGCAGAAATTATAAACAATAACACACATAACCATATGGTAAATTTTGTTATTGTATTACTTGTTTATAAAAAAACAAAAGCTAGAAACATAAAATTAAGTATGTATGGCCCGGATAGGTGAGAACTTATAAAAGGTGACTTTTTGGTACTTTTTCGTTCTACAAAAGGTACTTTTTGAATTTTCTATACTATTGAACCTAGGAACACGAAATTAAGTATGTAGAGGCCGGATTAGGCGAGAACACATAAAAGGTGACTTTTGGTACTTTTTCCTTCTAAAAAAGGTACTTTTTGAATTTTCTATAATATTGAACCTAGAAACATGAAATTTAGCATGTAGGGCCTTGACTAGGTAAGAACCTATAAAAGGGTACTTTTTCGTTCTACAAAAGGTACATCTTGAATTTTCTATAATATTGAACATAGAAACATGAAATTCAACATGTAGGGCCCGGAGTTAGTGAGAACATGTAGTAGGGGACTTTTTGGTACTTTTTACTAATTACTAATACATATTTAGAGTTAGGTTTTTTTGACAGCAGAGTTAGGTTTTTTTGCGGAAGAGTTGACCTTCTGTGGTAATATTCTATGGTATTCAATTTGTGATTTTTAGCTTTTCACCACATAGCTGCAACAAAAGTTTTTCACCTTTTATATGACAACGCGTCAGGTTTGTTGGTTCATGAACGTACTACTCAAGTAATTTACTATGTTATAGCCGGTTTCACAACCCCTGTTAATAATTCTTAACAGTGTTGCCAGAAATATTTTGACTCATATTTTTCTGGCACGGTAAAGCCAAACGAAAAGTAAAAAACGGACGGAATTATTAAGCTGTATGGCCACACGTCAAAAGTTTGATCAAAAATTGTGTACATGTTGTTTATACAGGCAAATCCCGGTATAACGAATGTCAGGAAAATTCGTTATATCGGAATTATTTTTTCTTGTAAATTTCTTTATTTAATGGACAAAAAACTATTCAAAATAATGTAGGAAATTATTACTTTAAATTTTATTTAAAATAACTAAGAACAACGTACACGTTTTTCCATTTTGAACATCTAGACGGTTTGAAAATTTTTCTGATTGTTTTTGTTTTCTAACTATTTTAATTTCCTGCTATTTCTTTAACTTAATTTTATTTGTTAGATCCAAATTCAATCTAAAATATAAAATAAAACTCTTTTTAGGAGAAAACTGAACATGAGAATCGGCAACTGAGTCTCGTGCTGATAATTTCAAACCTCTGGAATAAATATGCTATGTTGTTTTATCTTCGTCCTCCTCGAAATAATTTATTTTGCTGTAAAATTGTATTAATTCAATGTATCCGGTTTAAACTTTATTCAAGCTAAAGTTATCATTAAATTCACATCTAACGGATTTAGGCTTTTTAGATTATAGTGTATCGCATTTTGTTCGATAGGTCAGATATGCAGAATTGTAATGAACAGTTATTAGCTAAGAAGTTATTTTGGCTTGTCTCAGTTGTCAGTTTTATTTATTTGGTCATTTGGTCTTTAATACTGAAAATTAATCTATTTAGATATTTATTTTATATGAAATATTTACCTAATAACATTGATACAATTAATTTCTCTAGGGGTATTATAGCCAAACATGTAACATAAATAATGACATGAAATATAACAACCCTGATATTCTTTATAAGGAAATTTTAATCTGGCAATGACATTTATACTCGTATTCCTTTAATTCATTCTTCTTAAATCCTAACGGGACTTATTTGTTTTTTGATTGCTTGGAATTTTTTTTAGTTTTATAAGAAAAAAACGGCGTCGGTTTGATCATTCGAGAAATATAATAATTGAAAAACAAGATCAAACCAGGAAATCAATTATAAAAAAAATTAAACGTTAAAAGAAATTTTATATAATTTAAATGAAAAAAAAAATATAACAACCTAGATAATTTTAAAATCTAATGAAGTTTAAAGTTTAATTGAAATATTAATTCAATTCTGTCACAACTAATCGGAGAGAATCTTATTTAATACATTGGAAAAGAGTGTTAAGACTTGGCCACGAGGTTTTCCTCGAGACAGTACCTAGGGTCAAGCTGAAATTGTGATTGGAAAGAATTCATCCGAAAGAGTTGGAAAAAGCTGTTGCAAGAAGGAAGTGTAGTCTATAATCCTAATCCTAACATATAATATAAATTTCTTTGTTAGTTTGTTTATTTGTTTGTGCGTCAATCACGCCTAAACGGATGAGCCGATTTTCTTCAAATTTGGAACATAGAAAGATATATGTCTGGAAGCGTCAATAGGCTATATTACTTTCCGAAAATTGGACTAGAAAGGGATAAAAAAAATGGATGAAAACGACGAAAATCGGGCAAAATTGTACTTTTGTGCATAAAAATTTATTTTTGTGTACTTTAATGCGAAAATATTTTCGATTTAACATTCTAAAGTATCAGAAATATGTATTAGCAAATTTGCGTTGCGAAAGTAGGAACAAAACGGGTACCAAAAATTGGGAAAAGGGCGAAAAACTGGGAAAATCGGTACTTTTGTGCTTGAAAACTGATTTTTGTATATTCTGTCGCGAAATTATTTTCGATTTAGCCATCTAAAGTGTAAGAAATTTTTATTAGCAAAGTTCCGCGGCGAAAATTTGACCAAAACGGGTAAAAAATGGGAGAAATGATGCAAAACAGGCAAAATTGCTGTTATGTTATTAAAAAGTGATTTTTTGTCTGTTCTAAAGCTAAATATTTTCGATTTAGCTTTTAAAGTGTCAGAAATATGTATTGGGAAAGATTTGTTGTGGAAGTTGCACCAGAAGGGGGAAATAAGCATGTGGGTAATTCAAACTTAATGGGTAATTATGTGTAGTTTACTTGAGAAGTATTTTGCTGTAATCAGTCAAAAGGTATATTTTAGAAAAATTAAATTATATTGGGTAAAAAATTGCATTAGATCAGGGATGTATTTTTATGTAAACTCAAAAGTGAAACAGCTGTTTCCATCTTACTTTGTTATTGTTTTATACCAATCGTGTAAACACAAAAAGTATAAATAATACGACTTTTATTTTCTTTTTTTAAATATGGATGGTATTTCATCTTACTTTTTCATTAGACATTACGCACGTAAAGTGTGATCGTGTGAAGGCCCCTTTAGAAAATATATTTTGGTTTTAGCTTTCTCAATTTTTAGCAAAGTAGCTTTTCAAATGCCTTGGAGAGTTTAAATCATGCTTTAAAGGAGAAAATGATTAGAAATCCGAAATTTTAAGTATTCCCACAATTCCAAATTTCAGTTGTCATCAAGATCCGGAGGCCTTCGAGAACTTCGACACAACAACAACTGCTTTCCTTAATTTTGTTATTTTAAATTTGGTAATTTTTCCAATTTTTATATGCTTTATTTGTTTATTTATTTATTTTTTTTTTGCTTATTGAAGTAGAAAGTTTAAATTTTGTTTTTTTTTTTTTTTAATTTGCATTATAAAATTTTTGTTAATTTTCTTTATATATTTTGATTTCTTTTTCTTTATATTATTTTGGATTTTTGTTAATTTTTTTTTTTTTGTTAATTTATATTATTTTTTTTCTTTATATTATCTTGATTTTTGTTAATTTTTTTTAATTGTTTGGTTAATTTACATTATTATTTGTTTATTATTTTCTTTATATTAATTTGAATTTTGTTAAAATTTTTTTTTAATTTTTTTTTCTTCTGTTATATATTTTTTTAATTTTTGTTTGTAACTTTTGAATTGGTTTATTTACTTTTTCTGATTTTTTTTATTATTATTTTTGTAATTTAGCTTTTGTATTTCCTATTGTTATTCTTGATACTTAAATTAATTCCAAGTATTAAATTTAATGGTCTCAAAATGTCCTTCAAACAAAGAGAGGTAAAATTTGATCATTTTTTTATTTAGTATCATCTAAGAAAGCTGTCATATTCAAAATTGGGAAGGTGCCGATTGGAAGGGCTGTAACAACAAGCCTCGAAAAGGACACTAAAAAACCTAAGACCATAGCATCAGTATCCACTACTGATAACGTTGAGAAGTTTAATCCTAAAATCGAGGTATTTACCATTAACTCGCCAGAAGAAAGTGTAGTTGCCCTTTCCAAAATTGGGAAGGCGCCGATTGAAAGGGCTGCACCCACTGCATTAATAGCCAGTTCAGGCTATCCGGAGGAGTCAAATCCAAAGAGCGAGGAGGTGACCAACAACTCGCTGGAAGACAGTTTAATGGATGACCATGATTGAGGCTATCCAAATAAACCTCCAGTCTAAAACTAATTGGACAATGTTCGGGACCTTACTAAAGAACCGTTTAGGTCAGGACACTTTTCAATGTCGAAATAAAGAGGATATAGATGCCAAAGTGGAAACGTTCACAAGAGCCCTGGTTGAATCGTTCGAGGACAGCTGCCCTCTGCGAGAGCGGAGATCTGCCCAGGAAAAACCCTGGGTAACTGGGGAGATCCGGAACCTTGGGAAGACTCTTCGCAAACTATTTAACCGGGCACGGCGTAAAAAGACCGCAGTATACTGGGATGAGTATCGTAATAAACTTGGTGAATATAAGAAAATCGTTCGAAAAGCCAAACGAGACTCCTGGAAACTTTTCTGTTAACGTTGAGAAGTTAAATCCTAAAATCGAGGAATTTACCATTAACTCGCCAGAAGAAAGTGTAGTTGCCCTTTCCAAAATTGGGAAGGCGCCGATTGAAAGGGCTACACCCACTGCATTAATAGCCAGTTCAGGCTATCCGGAGGAGTCAAATCCAAAGAGCGAGGAGGTGACCAACAACTCGCTGGAAGACAGTTTAATGGATGACCATGATTGAGGTTATCCAAATAAACCTCCATCGGAGCGAGACAGCTACCAACGCTCTGATGGCTAAAATCAACACAGGTAAAATACATATAGCTTTAATCCAGTAACCTTGGACGATTCGCAACAAGGTTTCTGGATTAAATCACGTAAATTTCCAACTTTTCTACGCTGATACAGGATCTCGCCCGAGAACATGTATCTTATGTCACAAGAACTTATGTTTTCTCCTCTCAACAGGATTATCAACATCGGATGCAACGGTGCTGAAGCAAGGTCGTGGTAACATATTCCTTGCATCTGTTTACCTGCCATTCGATTCTCCGACACTACCACCAACGTCGGATCTGATGAAACTGGTTGAAGAGGCACAAAGAAAAAACAAGTAAGAAAGTATAGTCGGGCGTGGCCGACCATATGATACCCTACACCAGTTATGAATATTAAATGTGATTTATTTTTCATAATATCGCATTTATCTTCAATATTCCCTTGTTCCGATACATTTAAGCAATTTACGGATGAAAAACTAATTTTCTGAAAGAGGCTTTATATGGGGGCTAGGGGCAAATATGGACCAAGCCCGATAAAATTTTGTGAATATATTAATATTTACATAATATTTTATTGTGCTGAATTTCATCGCGATATTTGTGTTTATAAGTTAATTTGGGACATTCAAGTAATTTTCTGAAGGGGACTTTGTATGGGAGCTAGGGTCAAATGGGGCCCGATCTTTATGAAATTTGGCAGGGTTATCAAGACTTCTATAAAACTTAGTTATGCCGTATTTTATCGATATATCTGTATATTTAACATAATTATGAGCTCAGAAGCCCTTTTCGGGGGGTTCTCTTCAATGGGGGCTAGGTGAAATAATGGACCGATTTTAACCATTTTCAATAGGCTTCGTCCTTGGGTCAAATAAAACATGCGTGCCAAATTTCATCCAATTATCTTGAAAATTGCGACCTGTAGCTTGCGCACAAGGTTTACATGGACAGCCAGCCAGCCAGCCAGCCAGACGGACGGACATAGCTTAATCGACTCAGAAAACGATTCTAAGCCGATTGGTATACTTTAAGGTGGGTCTAGGACGAATATTTTTATATGTTACAAACATCAGCACAAATCCAATATACCCTCCCCACTAAAGTGGTGTAGGGTATAATAAGAAAATTGTAATAGGTTGTGATGCCAACTCGCATCATGTAGCTTGGGGTAGTACAAACACCAATTGTACGGGACAAGCCCTCATGGATTTCCTTAATACTAAAGGCTTGATAACATTGAACTTAGGTAATAAAGCTACCTTCGTCAATAGAATCAGAGAAGAAGTATTAGATATAACTATATGTTCAGAAGACCTTATAAACGAAATTCAGGATTGGAGAGTTTCGGACGAGCACTCCTTTTCTGATCATCGGTACATAAGATTAAAAATACTAAGGCCACCACCAAAGCCGATAAAGTTTCGGAATTAGTCTAAAACTAATTGGACAATGTTCGGGACCTTACTAAAGAACCGTTTAGGTCAGGACACTTTTCAATGTCGAAATAAAGAGGATATAGATGCCAAAGTGGAAACGTTCACAAGTGCCCTGGTTGAATCGTTCGAGGACAGCTGCCCTCTGCGAGAGCGGAGATCTGCCCAGGAAAAACCCTGGGTAACTGGGGAGATCCGGAACCTTGGGAAGACTCTTCGCAAACTATTTAACCGGGCACGGCGTAAAAAGACCGCAGTATACTGGGATGAGTATCGTAATAAACTTGGTGAATATAAGAAAATCGTTCGAAAAGCCAAACGAGACTCCTGGAAACTTTTCTGTTAACAGGTAGATAGCGTAAATGAAGTATCGAAGATAAAAGAATTCCTATCCAAAACTCATGTCCAACCGGAATCTATGATCGATGACACGGGCAGGAGGCTTGAGGATATGGAGGAGACAATGAAACTCCTAATGGATTCTCATTTCCCACCCGGTATATCGAATAACATAGATGAACTGATATTGGAGGAAGGGGAGGGTAACACGGAAATAGTTATTACAACTTACATGGTTAAAGGGGCAATCAAGAGCTTTGCTCCCTATAAAGCTGCAGGGCCGGATGAAATTTCCCCGGCACTTTTGCAGATGGAGGCGGGACTGGTTTCGGTACATCTGTCACAGATATTCACTGCATGCTTAAAATTGGCATATACCCCAGTTAAATGGCAGGATGCAAGGGTAATATTTATACCCAAACCAGGGAAACATAGCTATGCGACACCTAAGTCCTATCGACCGATAAGTCTTACGTCCTTCCTACTTAAAACCTTGGAACGGATAGTCGATAGCATGGTTAAAAGCAGCATACCATACAAAGACCCTAAATATAAGCAGCATACTTATGTAAAGGGACGATCGGTGGAAACCGCTTTAAACGAAGTTGTCCACTACATAGCTGAATCTTTCGATAGCAAACTGTATACACTGGCGGTATGCATTGACATCGATAAGCTGCGAGATGTACGATATAACTATCAGGAAAAAGGTATTTCGCGGTATACCACAGGGTGGCATTTTGTCACCTTTACTCTTGGTTACCACGATTAATAGCCTCCTAAGGACCCTAACCGAGAAAGGACTTAGACCTGTCTGCTATGCAGACGATGTCGTAATACTTTTAAAGGGAAAGGATCCAAATTACTTGTGTAGAAGAGCTGAGGAGGCTCTGAATACGGCCTTGAGCTGGGCTCATCCGAGAGGCCTCAATGTTAACCCGGCGAAAACGGAAATCTGTCTTTTCACAAGAAAGACAAAAATTTCTACATGTACTGAACCTTGCTTCCTGGGCAAGAAGATACCGGTGACAGACAAAGTTAAGTACTTAGGTGTAATACTTTACCGGAAATTAAAAAGGAGACACCACATAGAGGATAGGATCAATAACGCACATCGGTGCTGGGCGATATGTAGGAGAACCATAGGCATGAAATGGGGTCTTAGTCCTACTATGACAAATTGGCTTTATAAAAGTGTAATTAGACCAATTCTAGCTTATGCTTCAATAATCTGGTGGACTGCTTTGGACAAAAAGTGTAATATCAAACGACTACAGGGAGTTCAGCGTACATGCTGCTTGGGTATACATAAGTGGTGCCATGTGTACTACTTCAACCAAGGCTCTGGAAACGTTGCTAGATATTCCAAACATTGAAACATATATCAGATATGAGGCGGCACTTACAGCCGAACGGCTCTTTACTTTAGGCGAACTGGCCAAAAACGGTTATAGGACACGTTATCTATGTATACTGGACACATTGGAAGGTTATACACATTCATCGGACGTGCTTGATCGCATACCAGACATAGAATATGTCGGAAACTTTGAAACGCTAATCCCAGATAGAATGTCTTGGTCAAGCGGAACATTAGAGCAAATACCAGTAGGAATCCGTTGCTACACGGATGGCTCTAAATTAGGGGACAAAGTGGGCCTGGGGTTCTATATTGAAGACCCAGAAACAGAAATATACCACCGTTTACCTAATCATAACACAAGCTTCCAGGCAGAAGTACGAGCAATAACGGAATGTGTAAATTGGATTAGAATAAATATTGCGCCCACATGGCTTAATCTATTTACCGACAGCCAGAAGGCAATTAGTGCGATATCAGGTGATAGAATTAAATCTAAGACCGTATTGGATTGTAAGAAAGCTTTAACTGAATACTCTCCCAGAGGTAAGGTTCACATCATATGGGTACCAGGCCACTCGGGAGTAGTCGGCAACGAAAGGGCGAATGTAATAGCTTAAAAGGGAAGGGAGCTCGATGTAGTTAACCTGACAAACGCAAAACCATTCGACGCAACAAATGCTGAATTAAAAATATGGATGAGAGAATCCCATAAGGCCTCTTGGAATAATGAAACGGTGTGTAGAACTACAAAGATTCTATGGGGTGACCCTGATGAGAGCAAGACGAGAAATCTCCTCAAAATGAGCAAGTCTGAGGTTAGTATGATGGTACGTATTCTGAGTGGACACACAGGATTACGAGCACATCTATACAAAATTGAACGTGCGGATTCAGACGAATGTAGAGCATGTGGAGAGGACAGTGAAACTCTGGAGCACTTTCTTTGTCATTGTCAGGCATTCGTCGAAGTTAGATCCAAGTATCTTGGAAGTGATGTTATTCCGGAAATAACATTCTTAACCAACACCGATTGGAGGATTTTTAGGAATTACATCCAGGAAACTCAGTTTCTGAACATGGAAAAATAATACATTCAGTGAACAATTTTTTTTCTTGAATTGGAGCGCACAACTAGCCCGATAGTGGCTTAGGTGTATTTCTTCGGATTTGATGTAGTATACATCCTCCTATCAACCTAACCTAACCTATCATCTAAGATAAGTAAACAAACTCAAGCGAATTCTCTTAATAAATGAAATAATTTCTACAATGATGAAATAAACTTTATGTCTTTTCAATAAGGCTGGAATTGTTTTAGGTGTTTGCTTTAGGGGTCTTAAAATATGGATAATTGTCGCTAAGACAATGAAAGGAAGGGGTAAAGAGACCAAGCTCACCGACAACAGCTGGAAGAAGCTTTTGGGAATGAATACAATGAATGATAATATATGTTTCGCAATAGTTTTTTGTTTCCATTGACATAAACGGGCAGTAGAAAAGATTTATGGTCATCCTGGCCCGGCAATAGTTTTCTTTTATCATTTATCTAAATAGGGAGTCTATAAAAACAAAACCACTGTTGAAACTTGCGTTGTACAGAAACTTAGTTTCTTTGTTCGTGTTCATAACAGAATATCTAAAATTACGAACGAATTCTTTCATTTTTATATTATATTCTAATTGCTCAATCACGTTTTTGACATTATAAATATTTTTTTGGTATTTTTCTTTTTATTCGTTATATCGAGTATAAAACGTTCGCTATATAAGGTAGTTAATGTTCAAAATTTGGCTGTTCGTTATATCGGATTTTTGTTAAAGTGAGATTCATTATACCGGGATTTGCCTGTACTTCTTCCCTCCAAACATTTAGAAGGCAGAACTGTTGGGCATTCTGGACAATTGTCAGAGGAGAACGCACATTTTATAAAAACAAAATAAATTGATTTCGAATTTTAGTCTTCTAGAAATATACTTAAACAAAACAATATGACTATTTTACAAAAACAAAAAAATATTGTACTGCGTATTGGGCGTAACGCGAAAAAAAACATAAAAATGATGTTCAATTTTTATTACTCAGTTGTAATTCAGGTCTGAGTTGGGGATAGGCTTGCCAGATTTGAAATCAACGAAAATCGTACATCGTAGTTAAAAAAGCAGTACAATTGAATAAAAGAAGTACAATTGTTTATAAAAAAAAATAAATTAAATTGTTCTAAAAACGCTATATTGACATTGGTTGCTATGATTTTTCACAAAAAAACTTATATAAAACTAATTTATGACAATAAAATAATCCAATTATAAATCATTTTTTTAATATTAGTGTGCTATTAATTTATATATTTTCTTTAAAAAGTGTAAAATTCCCTAATTTTAGTTTCGTTTGGTTTGTTTACATTTTCAAATATTAACCATTTGATGTGAACATATGTTTGATATCTTTTTATGGAGAAAAAATGTCCAGTAAAATATAAAAGTTCTCTATCTCTAACTGTTACAAAAACGTTACAACTTTTACTCTGTTATTCAAATTTGTCATTCTTCAAACATCCTCAGATACCTAATTTCCGAAAAATTTGCCACCCTGCTACGAAAAATAAGAATGGCAGTATAGTTTTTTATAAATCGTCCCACAGTGGGACTGGATAAAGCTATCGAATAGGTACCTACACGACGAAGCATTATGCATTACATTTTAACATTCAAACATGTCCTTCACACTTGCAGTCTTTTTTATGCCGAAAATTTATTAAAAACTTTCAATACAGTGAATTTGACTCTCTGAGCTTAGTAAATCCACTTTCAAACTATGTATCTCTGAAGTCCTTAATTAGCGATTCTATAGAATATTTGTATATGGTCATGATTACATCTATAAAATTATGGTTAAATTCAAAAAAGAAGTACAAATACTAACAAGAAGTACATTTGCGTACTTCTTTAGGGGTTATGCAGTTAAAAGTACAATTACTAAAAAGAAGTACGCGTACTGCTGAAAACAGTACGTCTGGCAAGCCTAGTTGGGGAACAACTCTCGCGTCATCGTTTTTATTCCTTAAGGACGGTCAGGCTTGTGCTCGTTGCCGAGCTTTCGACAGAATTACTTCTCACCCCGCACAAATTTAATGCACTACATCGTATAACTGTTTCTAAGTTATGCGTTGTCTTCATTAAACGCGTGCTTTCGTTTTACCCCAGAGTGAGGTTATGTTTTTAACTGGTGGAGACCATTTTTTCTGGTGGAGACCAATAACACTTTGGATGAAATTAAGTTCGGTGCTCCAACTTCCTATATGAAGGTATAAGTCGTTTAAAAGTCATATCATATGAAACAAGTTAGCGTGCTATATTCGGCTATGCCGAATCTTAAATACCCTCCACCAGCAAGCTACTTTTTATTTAAAGCCATTTAACTATCTAATTTTTAGATAACTTGCCAAAATTTTTGTCGAACTAATTTTGATTGGGTCCACAAAAATATATATATATAGGCCAGTTCGAAAACATTTTAATAGAATGATTTATCTATACACAGAACATACCCTGCAGGAAATGGAACTTGTACCAAACTAGTATTTTACTAGTACCAAAATCACCAGTACTAGTTCCCAACTGTAAATTTTCCTATATCATCATAATGCTCAAATTAACATTGAGTATGTTTGAAAAATTACTAGTACCATTAGTTCTAGACTTATACTAGTACAGTTGGACCCAATTGGGTTCTTTAGAACCAGTTTGATACTAGTTCTAATATTCATAAAAAGTCGCTATAATTGGTGGTTTTGCTCTTTTTTTTTGTACCCGGCGTTGCCGGGATTTTAAGTGATTTATAATTGTAGTGTATCACTACATACTTCTATTTCTTTTAAAAACTTGTATTATTTACTTTATGTTTTTAAATCAAGTTTTATATTTTTTTATTTTCAAACTTGTCTTTATAATTTTTTCATTCAACAAATAAATTTTGTACAAAGAAGTTATTATAATAAATAAACCTTTTTATAAAATAAAATAACTTCATTGGCGATCCTGCAAATAATTATATGAAATATAAATAGCGAACCAATATTAAAAACAAAATAAATTAACGCAAAAATTAAATAGATGCAAAAATATATAAATTAAATAACAATATTCTCAAGCAATCATTACAAATTCAGCATTCAATTGTGAATAACCCAGCTTTATAATTATATATGTATGTGGTACTTGGATCAATAAATAAATAAAAAAAAGGAATATTTAAAAAAAATGTTTGCCATTTGAATCTATTAACTCAACAAACATTAAACTTCAAAATACTTCATCAAGAGAAATTGTTCAATTCAAGAAAACTTCAAGATCTCAAACTATTCAAGATTGTTTATCAAGAGAAATTATTCAATTTAAGAAGATATCACTAAATCAGTCTACAAAATAAAGAATAAATATTAGGTATATATTAATAAATAAGTACGTTTGTTTATATACATATTTAATTGTTGTTATAAATAGTAATTTTATCACAATTATAGTGAACATTATATAGAACAAGTTCTTGTTTGTAAACCCTTCACCAGTAATTCATTACATATTTCCAAAATGGTTATTACACGATCAATGAGAGAACAAGATACAACACAAAACAACAATACAAATAATACAGAATTTCAGGATGCTCAATCAACTCCATTTTCTAATAGCACTTCAAGTACAAACACTCAAACCCATAACCCAACACAAGTTTCTATAAAATTACCACAATTTTGGAGTTCTTGTCCTGAAACATGGTTCATACAAACAGAATTAACATTTAATTTTAAAGGCATTATAGACGACATAACTAAATATCAACTTGTTGTTATTTCATTATCTGAAGAAGTTCTAAGTAAATTGATAGATGTTATTCACAATCCACCTTTAGAAAATAAATATGAATATATTAAAACAATTATACTTCAACGTTTTTCTATGAGTGAAGATCTTCGTTTTGAAAAACTTCTCAACGAATCTGATATTGGAGATAGGAAACCATCTGAGTTTTTCCATGATTTAAAGAAACTTGCTATAAATAATTCGATGGTAAATAATGATCTCTTAACAAAATTGTGGATGCGAAAGCTTCCATCTGCTATTCAAATGCATCTTACAGCATCGACTTTAACATGTTTAACTGATAAATTAGCCTTAGCTGATAAAATGTATGAATTGTCAAATAAAACTCAAATATCTTCTGTTAGTCCATCTACTTTTACATTATCTTCAGATCTCTTCAATAATTTGATTAAAATTACCTCAAGTTTAGCAGAAAATATAGATAAATTATCTCTTGAAGTATCGGAAATAAGGAATCATAGAAATAGCAAAAATAGAAATCAAAGAAATTATAAAAATCTTAACTTTTGTTGGTACCATAACAAATTTGGCAACAAAGCTTCAAAATGCATTTCTCCTTGCAATTTCGTTGAGAATAACACCAAAAATTTAAACTAAATTATCCCAATATTGCAGCGATGAATAAAGGGACCCAAAATGAACAATCACGTCGCCTCTTTATTTTTGATAAACATAATAATTTAAGATTTTTAATTGATACCGGTGCAGCAGTCTCGGTAATTCCTGCATCTAAATATAGTAAATTCAAAAACAATTCAGATATAGTACTATCTGCAGCTAACGGTTCTATTATTAATACATATGGAACAAAATCATTGATACTTGATTTAGGTCTTCATCGAACTTTCGAATTCATTTTCATTTTAGCTGATATTTCTCATCCTATATTAGGAGCCGATTTTTTTGAAAAATTCGGTATTATTATAGATATAAAAAATAAACTAATTAAAGATTCAAATACAAATATTTCTACTATTGCTTCATTAGGAATTTCAGAAATACATTCACTTAAAATCTTACCAATTAAGGACATTTACTTGAAACTTTTAACAGAATTTCCTTCAATTACTGCTGAACCAGATTATTCGAAACCAATTAAACATAATACAGTTCACAGAATTGAAATTAAAGGAAATCCTCCTTTTTCAAAACCTCGCAGATTAGATCCTTTAAAATTTAAAATAGCAAAATCCGAAATCAAATTTTTGGTAGAATCTGGTATTTGTAGAACATCACATTCATATATATCTTCCCCCCTACATCTCGTTCCAAAAAAGGAACCTAACGATTGGAGACCTTGTGGGGATTATCGTAGATTAAACTGCATTACAATACCAGATAGATATCCTTTACCTCATATTCAAGATCTTACAACAGATTTTAGAGGTAAGAGAATCTTCTCAAAAATTGATTTAGTAAAAGCATATCACCAAATTCCCATGGCTGCAGATGATATTCATAAAACAGCCATTACTACACCTTTTGGGATGTTTGAATTTACCAGAATGCCTTTCGGTCTTAGAAACAGTGCACAAACATTCCAAAGATTTATCGATGAAGTTTTCTTTGATATAGATTTTGTATTCACTTATATAGACGATGTGTTAATTGCTAGCGAAAATGAAGAACAACACTTGAAACATCTTAAACTAGTTTTCCAACGACTTGACGAATATGGTCTCAATATCAAATCATCAAAGTGCATTTTTGGCGTATCAAGTCTCGAATTTTTAGGTTATCAGATTTCGGCTGAGGGTATAAAACCATCCAATGCAAGAATTAATGCAATCCTTTCATATCAGAAACCAAATTCGATAACAAAACTACAAAAATTTATTGGAATGATAAACTATTATCATCGATATGTACCAATGGTTGCCAAGTTTCTTTCGCCTCTTCATGAAATAATAACCAAAGCTTCTAAAACGAAAAGCAAAGAACTAGTATGGAATGTTGATGCTGAAAAAGCTTTTGATTTACTGAAAGTTAAATTTTCCGAGAAAACTTTACTTACTCATTTTGATAAAAACGCTTACCTAACTTTAGCTGTAGATGCTTCTAATTTAGCCATTGGAGCTGTTTTACAACAACGTAAAAACAATAAAGTTGAACCACTTGCATATTTTTCTAGAAAATTAACTCCAACTGAGTGCAAATATTCTACATTTGACAGAGAACTTTTAGCGATTTATTCATCCGTAAAACACTTTAGACACTTCTTAGAGGGAAGAGAATTTTCAATTCTAACAGATCACAAACCCCTTACATATGTGTTGGATTCTAAAGTTGAAAGATCACCACGACAAACACGTCATTTAGAATACATAGCCCAATTTACTTCAAATATATGTTTTATAAATGGAAAGGATAATATTGTAGCCGATACACTTTCTAGACCGCCTGAAATCTTTGCTTTTTCTAACCAAAATATTAACCTTGAAATACTTTATAAAGAACAACAAGCAGATGAGGAATTAAAAAATCTT
Organism: Lucilia sericata; assembly: GCF_015586225.1. Lineage (NCBI taxonomy): Eukaryota > Metazoa > Arthropoda > Insecta > Diptera > Calliphoridae > Lucilia > Lucilia sericata. The sequence continues at coordinate 972,168 of NW_023994080.1, read as the reverse complement.
ATAAGTGATAAGAAAACGAAAAATAATTTGAAAGAAGTTGATATTCCATCACATAATTTTAAAATATGGTGTGATATTTTAGATAAAACTAATCGTCCCTTTGTTCCACTCTCTTTAAGAAAAACAGTTTTTCATAATTTACATTCTATATCACACCCAGGAATTCGTGCAACACGAAAACTGATACAAAGTAAATATTTTTGGCCATCAATGCGAAAAGATATAAATTTTATGGCTTCTAATTGCATTGATTGTCAAAAATCAAAGATCCAAAGATATACCAAATCTGACATTGAGAAAATAAATATTCCCCAAGCAAGGTTCGAACACATACACATGGACATCGTCGGACCTTTTCCAGTTTCAAATGGAAATAAATATATTTTGACAATAATTGACAGATTCACTAGATGGCCGGAAGCATACCCAATTAAAGACATTACAGCCCAAACAATAGTAAACACTTTCGCATACAATTATATCCCTAGATTTGGCGTTCCACTTAAAATTACGGTTGACCAAGGAACACAATTTACATCTAAATTATTTAACGATTTAACGAAGCTTTTAGGAACACATAAAATCCATACATCCAGTTATCACCCGCAAGCGAATGGAATGATTGAACGCTTTCATCGACAATTAAAAACTGCTTTTAAATCTAGTAACAATATGAAAAATTGGTCTGAACAATTACCCATTATTTTGATGGGAATTCGATCAACCATAAAGGAAGAACTCAAATGTTGTCCTTCTGAATTAGTTTATGGTCAAACATTGAGACTACCTGGTGATATGGTAGTTAAAAATAATAATATTCCAACTTTTGATGAACTACTCCAAAGATTAAGATCACATTTTAATACAGTTCAAAGCAAAGTTATTCATCATAGTAATAGTAATAATTGTTTTATACCTAAAGATCTTTGGAATTGTGAATATGTTTTTGTTAAAATACTTAGACCGAACAGTTTAGAATGCCCTTATGAAGGACCCTTTAAAGTTATTCAAAAGAATAAAAACACTTTTAATATCCAATGTGGTAATGTTATTAAAACTCACTCAATTGATCTACTAAAACCAGCACATATTGACAAATCAACACAACTATCAAATAATAAACCTAACACAACCTTCCACATTCAATAATAAGTTATTTTTCTTTTAATTCTATTACTGGTGGGGGAGTAATGTAGTGTATCACTACATACTTCTATTTCTTTTAAAAACTTGTATTATTTACTTTATGTTATTATGTTTTTAAATCAAGTTTTATATTTTTTTATTTTCAAACTTGTCTTTATAATTTTTTCATTCAACAAATAAATTTTGTACAAAGAAGTTATTATAATAAATAAACCTTTTTATAAAATAAAATAACTTCAATAATATTAAGTCTATAGATCAATATATGCAAACTAACATGGACTTTGCTTTTTACTCCTGAAATTTATATGGCTAAATTAAAATATACATTCAAAGGCTTGAATGGTAAAAAATTACCTTTAAAATTTTTAATTTAATAAAGCTATAAAAAATACTAATACTTAAAATTTCTGATTTCTAATCATTTTCTCCTTTAAAGCATGATTTAAACTCTTCAAAGCATTTGAAAAGCTACTTTACTAAAAATTGAGAAAGCTAAAACCAAAATATATTTTCTTAAGGGGCCTTCGCACGATAACACTTTACGTGCGTAAAATCTAATGAAAAAGTAAGATGAAATTCCATCCGTATTTAAAAAAAAGAAAATAAAAGTCGTATTATTTATACTTTTTGTGTTTACACGATTGGTATAAAACAATAACAAAGTAAGATGGAAACAGCTGTTTCACTTTTGAGTTTACATAAAAATACATCCCTGATCTAATGCGACGAAGAGAGCCATACGAATGTCAAATTTTCCAACCGTATTTTGTGTAAATGTATGAATGTTTCATTACATATTTGTTCAATTCACAAACAAGTTGTACCTACTAAAGTGTAGTAACAGTGATTGTGAACAGATCTTTGCAGCAAGTCATAAGCTTATGTTCTCAATGAAAAAAACAATCAAAACAAATATACATAAGAATGTCAAAAGATAAAAAAATCAAAAATATTAAATTAATTAAACATGCGAAGTAAACCAAATTAATTTCTTTGAATTTTCAATTCTTTTATTTTCTTTATTCCACATTTTAAACTTATAAATAAACAGTTTTTAATAAAATTTAAGTTTTTTTGTTTTGGTAAACAGCTGTTTGTTTTTGATTTCAGTGTTACCACTTTATCGTTTTTTATGCTAAAATCGTTTGAATTTTTTGTTTATATGTTGAAATAAACAATTGGCAACACTAAACTTTCTTACAACATTCGAAAAACATATGAAAAATTGTCGTAGGAGTTGTATAGAGCTTTTGCATAGAAAATACCAACAACATTGTTATGACTATTGTAGCAGCTGCTGACATACAACGCATACAACGCTACAACATCGATTGTGAATTGAACAATTGTGTTTAGATGATCCCATCCGTATCCTTCTAAACAAATTTTGGTGTTTGGGGTTCAAATTTCATTAAATTTGGTTCAGTCAGTCGTTGTCATAATAAAACGTAACTGCATCACAAAAAGTAGCAAAAATACAAATATTTCCTTTGCAGTTTAATTTGTCAAAAATATTGATATTTATAAATTTAAAATATTGAGTATAACTTTTCACAAATTCACAAACTTCATATCATCTTAAAATTACAAAACAAAATTCGTTCCTTTTATCTGTAAATTTTTAGTTTATTAAAATATTAATATATAAAATTTTAAATATATAAATAAGTAGAAATTACTTTTGTTTCTTCATTTAAAAAAATAATTTTACCGCGTTCCGTATTTTTTCCCTTTCTGATTTATTGGAATATAGATATAACCAATTGAAACTCTGTTTAAAACTTCTTAAAGTCGGCCCAGCCATTTAGGTGTGGACTTTATTTTTACCCAATTTAATTTAATTTTTCTAAAATATACCTTTTGACTGATTACAGCAAAATACTTCTCAAGTAAACCACACATAATTACCCGTTAAGTTTGAATTACCCACATGCCTATTTCCCCCTTCATGTGCAACTTTCACAACAACCCGGGTATGTCATACAATTTATATGGCTATTTCATCTTTTTATACGTTTCTAGTGTATAATTCAGATAATTATTAAAACTAATTTAATAAAACGTCTGTATATATAAACTAAATAGTTTTTGATCATAAACTATTAAATTTTAGCATTTTTTTTTAAGTTTTCTTATTTCTTTCCTATTAACAAAAATATCATATGCAAAAACCTAAAGAAAAACGCCTTCATAACGTATAATATACATACATTATGCAAAATTTGACTCTGTAAAATTTTAACTTCAAGAAGCTATTACTCAGTGACCGGGAAAGATAATTGAACGAAACTTTTTATATATTATTTATTAAGGTGTATATAATTGATTACCATTAAAGAAATTGTTTTTGCTTTCGTTAGTAGGGAACTTTTTTGCAAAAAAAGATTGCAAAGTCATGGTCAAAAATTCAAATTTTAAAATTTAAACTTAAATATTTTTGTTTATATGAGAATAAAATTATTATAATCAGCATAATTTTACTTTACTAAAATATACAAAAAAAACTTGTTTCATCAAAATCGGCCCATATTTGTTAATGTTACAGGGTCCACAAATATTTCTCATTCAAATTTATGAATAAAGAACACATGACTCTGTATTTGAAACTAAATTTGTTGTTTAGTTGAATTTTTTTCATAAGATACAAGAATATTCAAAAAGTGCTAAATCAATAAAGTCTAGTTTTCAGGAAAGTAAAAAAACTATTTTATTCGTGAAATATTGCACTAAAAGACAATATTTCTTCCAGAATACGTTTTTAACATCCTTACTAATTCTTACCTATGAAAAAATTTTAATATTTTGCACATTTTAGCGACTTATTTAAGATACCACTTTTTGGTCGACAAAAAAACAAATATTTGTTCTAAGTTAGCATGTTTTGTTCAAAGAATAGAACAAAAATTTCTTCTAATAATATGCGTTATTTTATAATTTTATGAAATGTTTTTTTTTTAAGGGATATAAGTCAAACCAGTAAGTCCAATAAGATGCATTTACACCATTTAAGTAGAAAAACTCATGGCATATCTGCTTGTTTACTATTCCTTATTCTCAGTACAAATATTTTAAATTATGAAAAGTTTTTGAATATAAAAAGTACCAATATTTTTTGAATAATACTCCATAATTTGCACATTTAAAGACTTTTTTATAATCAAAATTCCATTGTTCAGCAATTTGTTTGCCTATATACAAATTTTTTCTACAGCTATTTGTTTTTTTTCATTTCCTCTTCTTCTTTCCAAATAAAAAAAAAATTGCCTTTTTCTTACAGTTGCCACCAGTTTCATGTGCTTCTTCTTTAATTTGGTAGCTCTACTACAGGGTGCACAGGATACATCAAATCCGAATAAATACACCTATACCACTAATTTCGGGTCTGTTGCGATCTTAATGAAATGCAATGACCTTTTTCCGTTCATTTTTTGTTACATTTATAATGCTCATGATATATGCTTCTTATTGTATATCAGAATTATTATTTAGGTAGTTAAAATTTTAATCAAAAATTTATTTTTATTTGAAAACTCTTAAACGTTTGAAGGCCCTTAACTTACTTTACGATTATGTAAAATAAAAATCTGCAATCAATTTAATTTATTATCAAAAATCGATTTTCATCTAAAGCGTAAAATCGGTTGTAGATTTGTATATTTTCCACCGGAAAACTATTCTTATTTCAAAACCTGTAAAACTATTTTAAAACAGAATCGGATGTAGTTTACTACGATCGAAAAATAGCATATGAAATTTTTTTTTCAATGTTATATTGTAGTAGATCCGTATATATTACTCCCATCGCTTATATTTTCCACCTACGATGCCACTTTGGTATGCAGAATAAAAACTACTGATCACCGCTCCTAAAATAGGGTTAATAATATATTCATATTACATTTTTCACAAAAATTCGAATTTTAAACTTAAATCTACAAATCCATCTAGAAAGTCGTTCATATCTCCCTTTAAAATTTATATTTATATAACTTTCAATTCGAGAAAACAATAAAGATCCGTTAGGTTAGGTTGATAGGTGGATGTATATTACATCAAATCCGAAGAAATACATTTACATAATAAAAATAATATTTTTAAACATACTTTTTTATAAATGGATGTATTTTTGAGAAACGATGACAAAAAAACAGTGGTTTTACTCTTTAATGAACACCTCAAAATTGTTTTCCAAATTAAAAGTAGTTTTGTTTTCTCTGCCAAGATCAAGGATTCTTCATATTTTCCTAGGACAGAAAAAAAAACTAATTTTGTTCTTTTTAAAGGAATTTGAAATCAATGAGCGCAATTTTTTTTATGATTTTGTGCAGAATTTCTTATAATCGTTTCAGAGTTTTTCAATTACATGTACTTTTTCAAACAGCAAAAAAATCGCTTGAAATTTTGTACGGTACCCCTGAAGACACCAGCACTACAATTCAAAGTACACCAGCACTACAATTCAAAGTACGGTGTGACCTAATTTAAATTGAACAGTTCTTTAAATCTACTGCATATGGAAAAAATAAACAAATAATTTGAAAGTGTCCTTAGTTCCCTACCAGTGATTGAAAATGCGAATTTCAGTATAATTTCTCAAAAAAAGTTTCTTAAGTTGTTCTACAAATTAGTAAAAAATTTCCTAATTTAAGCTCATTTTCAATTTTACATTTTTAAGGGACTTTTTGGTCTAGAAACTGACTAAGGATTAAAAAAGGCAGAAAAATATAATAACTATTTTATCGTTATAAGCTAAATTTTGATATCTATTTCAAAAAAAGTCATTACAGATAGAAAAATATTCTCTTTACTTTTAGAAGAAACCCGGGCAGCGCCGGGTACTCGCAGCTAGTAATAAATATTTTGGGTGAATTTGGTTGATTTCCTTTGCTTAGTTTTAACGTGAGTTACACAGACAGACGAACATAGCTAAATCGACTCAGAATTTCATAAGGACTCAGAATATATATGCTTTGATGAATATTTCTTGGTGTTACACACGGAACGACAAACTTATACAGTGTCTCTCATAAGTATTCGAATTTAGGTAAACTACGAAAAAAACCAAATTTAATAATATATTTTGTGTGGAAAATAAATAAATTAATTTGTTATATTGTCTAGATAGTCCTTAGATTTGATATCACGCCCCTTAAAACTTGAAAACTTTACATTTACTTAAATTAGTTGTGCTTTTTTAAAAAAGTCCATGAAACTACTTCACAAAAGTATACGAATTTTTCCTGTATTTCATATATTATACGATACACAAATTCTAGAATCGCGTGGTTTTATGCTTAATATTGTTTTAAGGGGTAACTATCAACCGCATGGATATATTTTTGACCCATTTGGTCCACAATTTTGGGGGATTTGTACCCTCTTTTCATGTAATATCATTAAAATGGCGATTTTTGGCTATATTTGTAATGTTTTCACCCTTTTTCCAGAGATAAAACTAAAATTTAATATTGGAATTTAATAGAACCCATAGGGTATCTAAAAATAATATTTTTTGTTATAAGGATCTGTACTTAAACGTTCCAAGATGTATTTTTGGTATCGTTTTTCAGTTTCTAATTGAATTATCTGGATCATAAGTCCCTTTTCGTACCTCTAGGGACGATATTTTCCGACAAAGTTGTCTAGTGTATATTCATGTACATATTGGCACTAATATATTTTAAATTTTCAATATATTATAGCGGTATACAACCCCAAAACATGCCTTAATAAAACGTCATCCTATATAGTAGATTTCAGTTTTTACTACTCGTAACTTTCACGCTTATGTTGCCCGTTACAATAACACTGTAAGTCCAAAATTTTGGTTTTAATTTGATCATAGTAAATAATATTTAAACATATATCAATATTTTTGAGTTAGATCATAATGATATTGTGCCATGCAGCATGGAGGCCATTGGTATCTAAAAATAATGATTTTACTATTTTGAATGGTGTTTCTTCGAGGCATGTTTTGGAGTTGTACACTTCCACAACACATTGAAAACTTAAAATGTATAAAAGCTGATATCTAAAAGAATATATACCAGAAAACTTCCCCGAAAATAGTTGATCCTAGTATTATAAAAATGGACTTAAGTTCCAATATATTGAATTAGCGACAGAAGAATGATCCGAATAATTTATCTTGGAACGTTTAAATACAGATTCTTGTAACAAAAAATATTATTTTTATATACCCCAAGGGGTCTTATAAGTCCCAATATCAAATTTTTGTTTTATCTCTGGAAATAAGGAGAAAAATTTACAATTATGGCCAAAAATCGCCATTTTAATGATATTACTTGAAAAAAGGTATAAATTCCCCAAAATTGTGGACCAAATGGTCCAAAAATATATCCTTTCCGTGGATAATAACCCCTTAAAACAATATTACGCATAAAAACCATTCGATTCTAAAATTTGTGTTGCGTATAATATGATCAAATATGAAATACAGGAAAAATTCGTATACTTTTGAGAGGCAATTTCATGGACTTTTTTTAAAAATCCATAATTAATTTAAGTCAATGCAAATTTTTCAAGTTTTAAAAGCGTGATATCAAACATAACGACTATCTAGACAATATAACAAATTAATTTATTTATTTTGCACACAAAATATATTATTAAACTTGGTTTCTTTTTATAGTTTACCCAAATTCGAATAATTATGAGAGACACTGTATATACCCTCTATCACCACTGATGGTGGTGGAGGATATACAAATTGACGTTTATGTTTAAATTTGATCAATAACATCTCCCGAGCTGATTTTTAAGAGTTTAAAAGATTATAACTTTAGATCTAGTCGTCTGATTTACATTATTTCTTTAATGTAAAAAATGGAAAAAGTGGAACACTTCTGTTCAACATTAGGAACACTGTTACCAGATTTTATCGTAATTTTGACGATTTTCAGTGTCAAAAGTAGCCTGTTGACGATTTTACATCTAAATTTGACGATTTTTTAATAAAGGATTTTTATACAAATTTTCAAATTAGTCGGCAACGAAAGTGCGAATGTAATAGCTTTAAAGGGAAGGGAGCTCGGTAACAAAAGCTGAATTAAAAATATGGATAAGAGAATCATTATGGGGTGACCCTGATGAGAGCAAGACGAGAAATCTGAGATGTACGTATTCTGAGTGGAAGCACACAATTACGAGCACATCTATACAAAATTGAAAGTGCGGATTCAGACGAATGTAGAGCATGTGGAGAGGACAGTGAAACTCTGGAAATAACCAGTGTTTACTTTTACTAATATATTAGTCAGCATTTGCCGCAAAATACACATTTTTATCACTAGTCATACTAAAAATATTTAAACTTTTTCAGATTTAAAAAACATTGCTACTAAATATTGCCACTCTGTTTTTATGTTTAACTAGAAAAATTGCGACGTTACACTGCAATCTCTAGCAGCAGGAATGAACAGTATTAATCTCTTGTTTTTGTACAAGAAAAAAAAATATATTTTTGTGCTATAGCAGCGCACACTCACATCTGTTAAACTAATATGGCTAGTATTGATGATATTTTTATTTGCGCTGAGTTTTTCCTAGCAGCAATTAAATTTTGTTTTGCAACTGCTAGCTGCAAACTTATTTATTGTTTTTTTTATATTTTATTTTATGAATAAACAGTTATACCAGTGTTACCACAATCTCTAATTAAGGATAATTCGCAACATAAAAAATAGTTTGTAAAATATACATAGTGGCACCTCCCACATGAATTAAATACAGAAATCGTTTTTCTCGGAAACTATTAGAGTCAGAATCTTCTAATTTTGACGAAAAACTTTAACTTCATTATGAACATTGGGAAAAAATGAGCAGACTTTTATTAGGGGGCTTGGAACCTCCATATGAATTAAATAAATATGTATACAGTAGTTTTCCGATTTAACGACCATTCAATTCTACGAACATCGCATTTAACGAACAAGCTAATTTTTCCTATTGACTACCTTAAATAACAAACAAAACTTGTTTTTTGTACTCTGTTTAACGAACTAATAAAAATATTATTATTTAAATGAAGATAAAATGACATTTATCAAAAATAACAAATAACCTAAGTTGTAGCAAGCGGTGCTTTTATACCCAAAACTGTAACACATTCTGGGTTCTTATTAAATTTTAGTTCGATGTAGCTATGTCCGTCCGTCCTTCAGATAATGACTTTAACGCTCAATACTCGCTTAACAATACGAGTACGCCGATGAAATTCGATACAAACATGTTCTATACTAACCGATATCTCTAACAAATTTTATGGGAATCGGTCCATAATTGACCTTACCCTCCATATCAGGCCCCCTTAAGAAAATTACTTCAACGCTCATTACTCGCTTAAAAATACGAGTAAAGTAATGAACTTCGAGAAATAACTTTAAAGCTCATGACAGAATTAAAAATACAGCCATTAAATTCGACACAAATATGGTTTGAAGGTGGGTATATAAGATTCGGAATTTTGTGTTTTGTGCTATTTTTATAAAAAAAGAATTAATTTTTATAAAATACATTTAAAAAATATTTTATGTACTTATTTTTAAATATTTTCCTACCAAAAACCCACGTTTTAGTTAGTACTGCATATAACGAACTTTTCAATTTTACGAACAGGCCTGACAACATATGGGTTCGTTAAATCGGAAAACTACGTATGTTATTGAAAATATGGCTACCCCATAAAACACAACTCAAATTAAAAGCGTTCTTTAGATGTTTTTATTATTTTGTTCTAATGAATAAACATTTTTGAGCAATGTAGTTGAAAGATAATATGCTTGTACTTATAACAATTTTATAACCAAATGATAGTTTTAAATATTTTTTGTTGTAGAAATTAATAAATTTATAATCACCTTGTATAAAACAGGGTAAACACACATAATTAAAATATTTTTCGTTCAATTCTAATGAGCTTACTTTACAAATTATTCAAATCACACTGTTAAAATGTGGAAGATTATTATATATTTTTTTTTGAAGAAATGTAGTTAATATTATTGTGTAATACATTAAGGAAAAAAACAAACAAATATCAAGGTAGTATTTTCTGTATTACATACATACATACATACATGCATACATACATACATACATACATACATACATACATACATACATACATACATACATACATACATACATACATACATACATACATACATACATACATACATACATACATACATACATACATACATACATACATACATACATACATACATACATACATACATACATACATACATACATACATACATACATACATACATACATACATACATACATGCGTACAAATGTGAAGTGTAATCAGTGATGCCAAGTGTAGGGATTTTTCCCTTTTTGTAGGGATTTTTTTCAAAAATTTCACGTGTAGGGAAAAAGGGAAAGATTTCTTACTATTAGGGATGCCAATCGGGACTGATATTTAGAAATCCCGGGATTCGGGATTTTTAAATAAATCCCGATTTCAAAATCCCGAAAAATATAAAAAAATTCAAAAAAATCTTAATAATTCACCGACAAAAATAACATTTTCTATTTCATATTGCAATATGAATACACTTAGAAGGTGTTTACTTTCCAATAAGCATTTTGTGAAAAGAAAAACAAATTAATTCAAAGTACTTATAATAAAAATCTTTCCATCCCAGGTACTGAATAGTAGAATAAAAACCTACTTTTGAGCAAAAGCTTTTTATATCTTATAAATATAAAATAATACCCATGATATCCAAATTTACAATGGTTTCTAAATTTACAATTTGATGAAACCTAATATTTAGATAGTATGCGTAATGAGGATCCATACGAGGCTACATAAAGCTCCTGTACTGCACCTATGTACTCATGAGACCATTCGTCTTGAGATGAATATCAGATATATGGTTTTTAATGGTCAGTAGAGAAATGGTAATTCCATAGTAATTCCAGCTTTTGCCGTGTTCTCTAACCCAAATAAGGGAATTATCATCTCGCCATCTTATTGACATCCATTATAGATTCTAATACACCCATTAGATATCCGATTATTGCCCTTTTTATACCCTATACCACCTTAGTGGGGAAGGTATATTGGGTATCTTCGGAGTATTGCTTTTGTTTTATACTGTCCTTAAATACCCTGATGAATTTTGAAGTTATCGGGCTTCTTTTCATCCTAGCCTAGTGTCCACATTTCGCTTAAAAAGAGAAGTGCCGTAATGAAATTCAGCATAAATAAATTTTATGTAACCGTAAATTCTTCCTCCAAATTTTATGAGGATCGACTCATGTGAAGGCTTCCCCCAAGCATATTTCAGAAAATAGTTTTTTAACAATAAATTGCTAAAATATATCGGAGGCGAGGTATAAATCAACTTAAATGATTTATTATGAAAACTAAATCACATTTTACTCTCATAACTGGTGCAGGGGGTTATATGGTCGTCCTCGCCCGCCAATAATTTCTTACTTGTTATTTTTATATATCCGATAGTATCTATGTCTATTTGTTGCCCTTTTTATTTTTGATATTTCAGCTTGTAAGTTAGTATAGTCATCTTAAGTCCAAAAACTTTTAAAATTCTCTTATTTAATAGTTTATAATGTATAAAATAGCGTAAAAACACTTAAAAATTCGGGATTTTAAAATCCCCAAATTTCCCGGTATTTCATTTTTTAAAATCCCGGTTTTCGGTACTTTCAAATCCCGAAAATCCCGGGATTTTCGGAAATCGGGAATTCCCGTTTGGCATCCCTACTTACTATTGTCAAATTGTAGGGATTTTTCAATTTCATAGTTTTTAACAACTAAAAATATACTCTTTCATGTATTAAACTTTTAAATTAAAAATGAAATCAGTTTTAAGTGTATCGTTAGTAAAAATTCCGCTTGTAATTTCTACAATATATGTACCTACATATCGCTACAAGACTGGCATAATCCAAAATTCGGCTTTCTTGAACTAAGGTCTTCAAAACATGCGACATACTAAAATCTTTCATATAGATTTATGAAATTTCAAATATGTCGATTTTTTGTAAACGTAAAAACTAAAACCCACGTTTTTGTGAATATTAGACAACTAAAAATTTAATTTCAATTTAGATGAGAAACATATTAACCTCAACTATCTGAATCTGGATTTTTAAAACCCCTTGATTTGTTTAAAAGTTATTAAAAAAATAGTTAAATGTCATTAAATATTCATATCCATTTTTCTTGAAACGACTTTTTGGATTATGCCAATCCTGTAGGGCGATATATTCTGACTCCTTATAGATAGAGTAGTCGGGGGCTTAATGCAGTAACTCAGGATTGAAAAAATGAATTTAATGTTCTGAAAATTTATAAAAGTAAACCGCAAAAAGTAAACGCAAAAGTAAAGGCCCAACTATAATGTGCATAAGCTTGCTTAAGGTAATGTAACAATCGAACGAAAAGTCTCTCAAATGTTTAAGAAAATCCGAGGAAACTTTTAGGTGGCTATAATGTACTTACGTGTATTCAAAACAATTTAGCTCCATTTACACATTTATGTGACACACGTAATAAAAAAAATACATATTTCAAAATATTTTATTGAAATAAATTAATTTTCTTTTAGCTTTCCATTTTTTTCTTTATTTTCTTTGTGTATAATAAACAAACAATTGATTCCGTACGTAATGTGCTGTCAGTATCGCTCTTTGCTTAAGCAAATAAAATTTGACGAAACTTGACGAAACTCTCTTAAGTACATTATAGTTTGTCACATACATTTTATATGTGTTCGCACAGTTGCTTAAGCTGACTTCAGTTTGTTTAAGCATATTATAGTTAGGCCTTAAACCTTATTTTAAATAATTATTTTATGAAAATTTTTTTGTTGGAGGCACATAAAATAAATTTTTATCACGATTCGATATACTGCCATAAATATTTCAATTGTTTTTTTTTAATCTTAACTGAAGAGTCAGGGTTGGAAGATTTGTATGATGTAAAATTGAAAGAAAAAAAAATTAAAATTTAAATTCTAGAAATTTCATTCCTAAAAATTAAAAAAAATACATACATATATGTATATTATAAAACGGAGCTAATATTTTAAATATTATTTTAAAAAAATGGAAAAAAGTAGTGTAGGGAAAAATGTAGGGAAAATAAAAAGTGGGTGTAGGGAAAAAAGGGATTTTTTCTCATAAGCGTAGGGATTTCTGAAAAAAATCTCCTGGCATCACTGAGTGTAATACTGAATTTAAGCTCATGAAATGTCATAAAACTGTCTGTGTACTTACATATATATACCTACATAGGTATGTTTATTTACAAATTGCAGCATTAATATTGCCAAAAAATAATAAATAAAACTACAACTGGCAGTAGCAAAACTAAAAAGTTACATTGCTGCTAGGAAAAACTAAACGCAAACAAAAATAACATCAATACTCGCCATATTAGTTTAACAAATTTGAGTGTGCGCTGCTAAAGCACAAAAATATATTTGTGTTGGCCTGCAATTATGTCTGCCTGCTACTAGAAATTGCAAACACGAGTTGCAATTTTTATATTAATACGAATATATATGACTGCAATTTTTAGTAGCAAAGTGATACAAAAATTATAAACTTTCATATTTATTTTATAGCCATATACAAGAGAGGTGGTGCTAGTGCTGCATATTTAAACGCTGGAAATAACATTCCTGACTAACACTGATTGGAAAATTCTTAGGAATTTCGTTCAGGAAATTGAGTTTCTGAACATTGAAGAATAATACATTCAGTGAAAAAAAAGTTCATGAAAAGGAGAACACAACAGGCCCGATAGTGGCCTAGGTGTATTTCTTCTGATTTGATGTAGTAAACACACTTCTATCAACCTAACCCATAAGAGCATAATATACATGATTCAATTTTAATAGAATATTTCAGGCATATTCGAGTTTTTTAGATCATATTTTATTCTTAATTTTTTTTAATTTAAATAAAAATTATGAAAAAAAATTCTCAATAAATATGTATGTATATTAAAAAATTCATGAAAAACATGTAAAAAAGTTGAATACGAAAATATGTATCTTATATTCATATTTACTGTATATCATATCACATATCGTCACCTAAAACGCAAACGGCCCTAACATTTTTAAAATTTTACAGGAGAAGCAAAAAACTATTTAAATTGAAAAGTTTGTTTCTATCAACACGATTTATTTGTAGTAAATGAACAAATTGTTTAATAGTGAAACCTATCATCTGTTGTGATAGTTGACAATGGCGTATATAAAAATGTATAAATTGGTAGATAGGGCCTTTTGTTTTTTGTCAATAAAATCGATAATTTTTGTCGGAGAACTCCAATTTTTGGTGTGGACATTTGTTTTGATGCAATATATTAGAATCAACAATAAAATCGATTTTGAATTTTTGGTTAGTTAGGGCCATTTGCGTTTCAATATTAGGTATTTTGAAGCATAATTGTTAAATTAAGCAGATAATGATAACTAATATCAATCGAAATTGATAAAAACGCCTTGATAGTTAAACTATATACCATCAAATATGTTTATTATCTATAACAAATAGTTTTGACGATTTAATGACGATTTCCAAAAATCAATTGACGATTTATTTCCTTGAAATTTGACGATTTGCATCCAAATCATCTGGCAACTATGATTAGGAACTATGTAATTCTGGCATATTCTATTTAGACAATTTTCATAGGCATTACAACACTTCCGTAATATTTAGCCGCAAATTAATTATTGTAATTGAATCTTAAGATTAATACAATTTTATCAAAAGGATATTCCAATAAATTTTACAAATAAAAATCGATAGAAAAATATACTTTAGTTCCTGGACTCCAATATTTTTATTTTTGTATTTTTAATTACTTTAAAATTTAGTTTTAGTAATCTTTGAATAAAAGCAAATAAAAGTATTCGAAAACGGTTTTTAAAAAGTAAAAAACCGTGTTATTCGATATTCGAAAAATCAGCATTTAAAAAAACCCGACACTGGTATAACAGGAAAAATCGGATTTAAAACCGGTTGCAAAACCGAGTCGATCGCCCTAGTATGTATACAAAAATGTTATTTAAGAAACACATTTTTTTTTAATTAAATGTTAACATATTAAACAATATTGTTTTATATTTTATTTTAATGCTGATTAACGTGATTAACTAAAAAAGTCTGTTCCGGATTACCTACATTATATAAAGAATCTGTTCCGGAATGCTTTAGTAACAAACCGCATATGAAATATTTACCCGGATAGCAGCAGCTATGATATGGTTAAACTTTGAAAATTGATAGCCGGAGTAGAATTATCCATTCGCAATAAAGATTCATTCATGCGGAATATCTTCTTTTCGTGAATTTGTGCTAATTTATGTTAATTTTTCACAATAAAATAAGTTTTACATAATTTCAAGCACTTATTTAAATTTTGAAAATTAATCTGCCGGAATAGAATTTTTCATTTGAAATAAACATTATTCAATTCAGGGGGCTAATTCTCACATTCGTATACGTACGAATTTATATTCGATCGTACAAGTTTTTTTTTACTTTTTGGATTCTCTTATTCGATTACGAATAAAACGTATCGAAATTTCTTATGATGGCATTTGATAACGAGCAATCGTTTGTGAAAAAAAATTAATGAGAAAGAATATGAATTTTATTAAATCCGGGGAAAAAATAATAAATCGAATGCTTTTAGGTCAAAAATGAATTATGCCAAAATAAATCATTGGCAATTTAATTGCAAATCACAAGAGGTTAATGTCATATACATACTTAACAAGTTAGAGTGCTATATTCGGCTGAGCCGAATCTTAAATACCCTCCACCACCTACTTTTATGTTAATACTTTTCTAATTGATCAAATATTTGTAGTAATAAGTTTTCTCATGTCTTAAATAGAAAAATCCCAAGATTTAAACAACTTAAATATATTACAATTCCAAGATTTATTGAACATTGCAAACTCCATGTTCTTTTATATTTTTATAGCGCTTAGCAATATTTACTAATTTGCATGTATGCAAATTAGTAAATACATATATATTACATATATATAATTTTGTTCTACACAAATGATAATCTGAAGGTAACCTTGTATGGACCGATCGTGAAAAAATCTTGAAATAGAATTTTCAAGATTTTGTGCAAAATTTTGTATCAATAGCTTTATTTGGTAATGAGTAATGTGTGTTTAAGAGATTTTCGTAAAAGGACTTTGTTTGTATGGGAGCTATGACCAATTATGTATATAAAGACAAAATTTCAAAATTCTGTATCTATATCATTATTTGGTAATGAATATTGTGCATTTAAGTGATTTTCTGAAGGGGACCTAGTATGAGAGCTATGACCAAATATGGACCGATCGTAAAATGAGTTATGTGCCTTTAAGTGTTTTTCTGAAAGAGACCTTGTATAGCAGCTATGATAAATTATGGACCGATAGGAAAACAATTTCACAGTAATATTTCTCTGTATATGAGCAATACTTCTGCCAAACTTTATATGGATACCTTAAATTAGTAATGAGTTATATGCGTTTAACTAATTTTCGGGAGGGGACCTTGCATGGGAGCTATTAGCAGTTATGGACAGATCGGAAAAAAATGCTCAGTAATATTTCTGTGTAAATTTGCAATACTTGTACCAAACTTTATATGGATATCTTAATTTAGTAATGAGTTATGTGCGTTTAAGTGATTTTCGGGAGGGGACCTTGTATGAGAGCTATGACCAAATATGGACCGATCGTAAAATGAGTTATGTGCCTTTAAGTGTTTTTCTGAAAGGGACCTTGTATAGCAGCTATGATAAATTATGGACCGATAGGAAAACAATTTCACAGTAATATTTCTCTGTATATGAGCAATACTTCTGCCAAACTTTATATGGATACCTTAAATTAGTAATGAGTTATATGCGTTTAACTAATTTTCGGGAGGGGACCTTGCATGGGAGCTATTAGCAGTTATGGACAGATCGGAAAAAAATGCTCAGTAATATTTCTGTGTAAATTTGCAATACTTGTACCAAACTTTATATGGATATCTTAATTTAGTAATGAGTTATGTGCGTTTAAGTGATTTTCGGGAGGGGACCTTGTATGGGAGCTATAACCAATTATTAACCGATCGAAAAAAATTTCACAGTAATATTTCTCTGTATATGAGCAATATACGGTGAGCGTATTTTACACAGACAGACGGACATAGCTAAATCGACTCATAGCAAACACGGAATGACAAAGTTATATACATATATCCTCTATCACCACTGATGGTGGTGGAGGGTATAAAAAGGGAAATAACTCTATTTCGGCGGGTGTTGACGGTTATAATTTTATTGCAGACATTCCTTGTTTAAGTTTTGAAATATGGATTTCTATGTGGTAAAATATGTCATATGATACCCTACACCAGTGTGTAAATAATTTTAATTATTTTAAATAATAAACCATTTAAGTCGTTTATTGGTAAAAAAAGTAATTTTCTGAAAGAGAGCTAATAAGGGGGCAAGGGTAAATATGGGCCTATCCTTATAAAATTTGATAGAGGGATTTAGATCTTCATTAAAGTTATTTATGCAGAATTTCTTCGTGATATTAATGTTTATAAGTGAATTTTGACCTTTCAAGTAATTTTCTGAAGGGGACTAAGGGTCAAATGATTTCCGACATTACGAAAATCTGCAGTATCATTTAGACTTGTATAAAACTAAGTATTACCGATTTTTGCAGAGATACAATAATATTTAACATTATTATGA
The DNA here is from genome assembly GCF_015586225.1 of Lucilia sericata. NCBI lineage: Eukaryota > Metazoa > Arthropoda > Insecta > Diptera > Calliphoridae > Lucilia > Lucilia sericata. The sequence goes on along the minus strand of NW_023994080.1, from coordinate 954,227 downwards.
GCTCTAAAGCAGTATTCGGGGGGTACGATTGTATGAGGGCTAGGCGAAATAATGAACCAATTAACACTTCAATAGGCTTTGTCCTTGGGTCAAGAAAAGAGTATATACCAAATTTCATCAAATTATCTTGAAAATTGCGACCTGTAGCGTGCGCACAAGGTTTACATGGACACACAGACGGATGGACGGACATACCTAAATCGACTCAGAGCCGATTCGTATACATTAAGGAAGGTGTAGGACCAATATTTTTGGGTGTTACAAATATTAGCACAATCGCATAATAGGGTAGGTATAAATATGATCCATTATTTGAATTTCTCGCGATTCTCTCATGAAACGTCCATTTGAAAAACCCTTTATTTATCCGAATTCAGAAAATAATTTTAATAATAATATCACCTAGATTTTGATGTGGAACTACAGTGCAACGATGGGAACAAATGTTTGTGACCCACCAATAAAAGATGCCTATAATTCAAAATGGGTCCAATCAATACGGAAAATATCTGCCAAATAAATAAAAGTTAATAACTAAAAAAAAACACCATGTTGTATTTACATATCACTTGGAATACTATATCGAGGGACTATATTCAATAGTCTCTATCTAAAATAACACAAGTTTCCAAGAGAGCAAAAAAACTGTTTATTTCGTTGGTACGTGAAGATGTTTGAGTTTTTTTCTTCTACAATATATTTTTACGACCATATTCTAAATCGTTATATAAAAAGAATTTAAAATTTTGCATTATCTGCAAAATTATTCCTAAATTTATATCAGATAGAGCTTTTTTTCTACGAAAATTTTTTTACAACCTTCAGATAGAGAGTTTTGCATAAAAATATAAATTTTTTATTTGATTTAATACCAATAAATATTATATTTTATGCAATTTAATGAAGCAATATAAACCAAATTGTTGAAAAAGCAACCGATTATATGGTTTTGGTCCAAAATCAATGTTATATGGTTAAACACGGCAATAAAATTAATCAAATTAGTTTCATAATGAGCAATATCTCGAAAACTATTAAACCGATTTCAAATATTTTTGTGGTTTTGTGTTCAGCATGTCCAAATTAGTAAAAACACTTGTTTTGCAAGAGAAAATTATCCAAAATAATAGAGTTTGAAGCAATTTTTGGATAAGATAGAGAGTTTTGCATTCAGAATTTTTCTTTTTTTAATATAGAGAAATTTAAAAATTGCTATAAAATTGCCAAAAAATATATTTTTTGCTGGATATTTTGCCATCAAAATCTAATTTTCATGAAAATTACAGATAGACACTATTAAATATAGTCCCTCGATATTTTGCATGAAATTGAATTTTTTTTTTTTTAATTTTGCTTTAAATTTTTGATTTTTAATGAAACATATGAGTTTTGTTAACATTTCGTTCAGTATTGTAAAACATATTATGAAAGTTTTTACAACACTGAAGCAACAACTCAATTCGTTTCGTATCGAGTAACATCATAAGAAAATTACGCACTATCGAAATTAATTTCGATTCGAAATTTATATATAATATTATTTATATATTGTATATTATATATAATATTATTTTCAATACATTTTTGATGAAAAACTGAGTTTTTGAGACGCTATATGTGGGGGCTAGGGTCAAATAAGAACCCATCCTTACAAATTTTGGTGGAGGGATATTTGTTGACATAAAAGTTAATTATGTGAAATTTCATCGAAATACATGTGTTTATAACGGAATTGATAAAGTCTAATGAAAAAGTAAGATGAAACTCCACCCGTATTTCAAAAATGAGAATAAAAGTCGTATGATTTATACTTTTTGTGTTTACACGATTGGCATAAAACAATAACAAAGTAAGATAGAAACAGCTGTTTCACTTTTTTGTATGTGTTTACATAAAAATACATCACTGATCTAATGCGGCTTACTTGTTTTTTGAATCATTTCAAAAAATGAAGAGAGTCATACGACTGTCAAATTATCCATCCATATTTTTTCTCAATGTGTGATGGTTTCATTACATATTGTGTTTAGACCAGCGCTTCCCACAGTTTTTTACTTCGCAGACCCCTTGAGGAATTTATTTAACTTCACGGACCCCCATACATATTTTGATATCTAAATGATTTTTCGCCCAAAAATTGTCCATAAATATCCAGCTCGAATAATAGTAGAGATGTTATATCTTAAATATTCCCGTACTTTGAGATTATTTAATATTTCAGAAACGTGTGAATTGCATCATTTTGAAGAGGAAATGTTTACATTATGTTTAACTTTATTATCAGTAAATAGAGGCACTATTTACATATGTAAATATGATTAATTTTATACAGTTTGTATGGAAAATTTATTTAAATTTTATATTTTTAATGGGGAAATAAGTATGGTTTTAATCAAATATTATTCTTTATGTTTTGAATAAGTGTACCTTTCATTCTTTTTTGATAATATATATGTATATGGGTGTTTAATTTTAATTAAAACTTCTAAAGTGTTAAAAAAAATTAAAATAACGGAAAAAAGTAGAGTGTATTAATTCATCCAACATTCACATTTTGATACCGATAACCCGAGAAACCAAGTATTTGATACTCATTTGTTAGAAAGTCCCGTTATAATTTTTTTCTTCATGTTCAAGTTTGTTGTTCAGTTTATGTTCTCTTATTTTATCATTCTGGCATCTAAAACCATAATGGAACCTAAAGATAAAAAATTTAACCTTTTGAGCGTTTCGTCAGTGTCTCGGTAAGAAACTATGAATTTTTTAGAAGATGAATACTACTACTACATGCACAAATAAGATATTTTCATGACCTGGTTGACAACATTGACTCTGATGAAGAAGAAATGGCAGCAGACGTTACGCCACCAGTTTCCACAGATGAGAGTAATAACCAATAATATTTGAAGAAGTGGAAAATGAGGCATCTGTTTTGAAACCACTTCATATCCTGTCGAGTGGGGACACGGGGGTGACTCCGACAATGAGAATGAAGTCGAAGAAAAAAAATAAAGCTTGTATACCCTCGGAGTTCAAAGCATCACCACAGCGACCAGAATATACAACATTATTCGGATATGGGGAAAACAGAACTATTTGTTCCTATGTATCACAAAAGAACAAATCGGTTATATTACTATCGACAATGCCATGTGACAACACAATATCTGATATAAAACAAAAACCAAATATAATATTGTTTTACAATCAGATAAAGGCCTTGTGCTTAAACGTTCACGCTTCGCTTCAGGTGTTTCCATACTAAGCTTTTCTTGACGTTTAATTTCTTCATTGTCAAGTCTTCTTTTTCTTTTGGTAGATGTTTCATTCGTTTTATACATATTTATTTATTATTAATTTTATTTAAATTAGAAAAATTATTGAAAAAGTTCTTGACCGATAGAGCTGAAAATTTGTTTCTGACTTATTATCCACTACTACTATCCTTGGTTCAAATTCATCCAAATCAATTTTTTAAGTTGGGTCACTTTACACGAAATTGCCCATATAGTAAAGCACAATTATCTAGTGTGCTTTTACGAATTGAAAAATTTGGATATATTTATAAAAGCAAAATATAGTTATTCTTTCTATTTTTTTCGATCATTTTTGCGGAGCCGCTAGGATATTGCTACGGTCCGCGTAGTTTAATGACGTTCAAGAAATTTCAGAGGGGGCTAGGGTCGAATAAAAGCCGATCCGTCGACGAAAAAATTTTCGGCTTCAGTCGGCTGACGTAATAACAATGAAAAAACTAAAAATATGAATATATTACTTTTTTATATTGCTTAAAAAGTATTAAAAATAAATTTAAAATTTTACTTGGGTCGACTTAAACCTTTAATTTTTTACCCTTTTCGGTTTTGGGGTTGGTTTTAACTGTACGTTATTTTTTATGAGATAAAATAAGTTTAACCAAAATGGCGAGCCAAAAAATTACATTTTTTTTTCTAAAATAATAATGTTTTAAATGAATCTAATTCAGAATCCAATTCCGATGACCACCTGGATGTTTTTAATGGATTAGATAATGAATGAATACGAAAAAAATATTATCAAGTACAAACCAAATAAAAGAAAAAAGTAAAATTGTTTTAACAAAGAAATCCTCAGGAGGATCAGTGGTTTGGCACTATTTTGGTCAATTGGTAATTGCAAACAAACCTGTGCTAAAAAAGTTCCAACTATGCAAAGTTTGCTTTGATGAGACTCCCATGCGACTAAAGGGGTGAGTAAATATATTATTTCTAGGAAGGCGTTTCCACCTCTACCACAAACCTGTGCAACCATTTAAGAAGTTCACGCGGCTTAAGCCCTCTTCACACGAGCACACAAGTAATATGATCTGTCAAAATTTTGTGTAGAAGAGAACGAATGGGATCGTCTAAACGCAATATGTAACGAAATCATTACACATGGAGAGAAAACGCGGATATAAAATTTGACAGTCGTATGGCTCTCTTCATTTTTTGAAATGATTCAAAAAACAAGCAAGTCGCATTAGATCAGCGATGTATTTTTATGTACACTGAACCAAAAATTTACCTAAATACTGCAAAATGGGGTGTAAATATGAAGAAATTTTGTTATTATACAGCCAACGAAAATTTTATTCCAGATTACAGATTTGTTCGTTAATTTTTTGTATTTTAGTAAATAGTTAATATGAAGAAATTTCTTCATATTTACTAATATCGTTTCGTTGTTTAGGGGTGGTAAATATGAAGAAATTTCTTCAATTTAACTAATGTATTTAGTTCTTGTAATTTTTCCTTACTGTTTATAAGTTATATAAAGTTGTCATTTATAATGAAATAAAATGTTATTGACAAAATAAAATTGAACAAAGCAAAATTTTATAATTAACATAAAAGTAAAAATTTATTATAAAAAATTAATATTATTGATATTTATAAATATTTAATACATGCATGAATAGATATTTGTATTCATATAAATAAAATAAATAAGCAATACGATTTTAAGTTTGATAGGTATGAACTATGCTTTAAACATAAATTATTTTTAAATATTAATCAAATTAAAAATTATTTGTAAACATAGAAAAATTGTTCATAAAAAATTTATTAACAATTAATATTATATAAATGCTTTAAATACAAAAAATATTTTAAAACAGATATCAATTGCACTTAATGCGGTATTTTATGCTTTCAAATAAATTACGATTTCTTTTGGTTCTAATGTTGAATAGTGGCTAAATTCTAAGGCTTGTTTGATATTTTTTCATCAATTCTTCTTCACAAGTGACTACTGTGTTTCTATCAATAAAAAGCTTCGCTGAGATGGCACCAAAAAACTATGTAAAAAAATACCAAAACAAATAATAGTAAAATTATGTTTAAAGATATTTTTGGATAAAATATTTAAACACTTACTTTGACTTATGTTATCCATTTGTTTCATATTTAGGAATAAATGTTTACATGATTGGCCCTTTATGGGATCTGCAAACACGGAGTCAATTTTTAAGAAGAAAGTTTCAAAATTGTCATGAAAACACTCTACTTTTTGATATAATTGATGAAAATCCACGTCTATCTACAAGGAATAAACAAATAGACCACGACAATAAATGTATACATTTTTTGTTGAGATTTAATGAATAACTTACCAATTTATAAATCAATGGCTTTTTAAACTATGACAATTTATTTAATACTAGCTATACCCAGTGTGCTTTGCTACCCTAAAAGGAATATGTATAAATAAATACCAGATTTATTATATGTTACATATGAAAGATGTCAAGCAAATTATTGCAAGTTCGCCAGTTTCTATCTATCGCCAATTTCTATCTATCTATAAAAAATTTGACTAATATAAGAGTTTCCAAGATGTACGAAATTTTGTATTTAATTCATATATGTTGTGCCAAGCCACCCATTGAAAGTCCGCCCGTTATGCTCTAAATGTTCACATGAATTTCAAAGTTCTCCATGTAAAATTTGAAGATTCTAGCTCTAATAGTTTCTCAGATATACGAATTTTTCTATTTGATTCATGTGGGGGCTTCAAGACCCCCCAGATGAAAGTCCGCTTTTTTTTCCTCCAAAATGTTCAGATGAATATTTAAGTTCTTCGTGCGAAATTTGAAGAATTTAGTTCCATTAGTTTTCCAGATAAACGAATTTTTGTCTTTAATTAATAAGGGAGGTGCCGCTCCCCTCATGGGTAGTCCGCCAATTTATTACCCAAAATGTTTAGATGGATGTTAAAGTTTTTCGTGCAAAATTTGAAGATTCTAACTGTAATAGTTTCGAAGATAAACGTATTTTTGTATTTAATTTATATGGGAGGTGCCACGCCCCCTAATGATAGTCCGCCTATTTTTTGTCCTAAATAATTATATTGACACTAAAGTTGCTCCGACAAAATTTGAGGACTCTAACTGTTATATTATCTAAAATATACGGATTTAATATTTTCTTAATATAGGCGTGGCTCCACGCCTACTTGGAATTTCAAAATAAAAAGTAGCCTATTACCTATTCCAGAGATACAGAAACACCCTGTGAAAATTTGAATAAAATCGGTTCAGCCGTTTAGTAGTCTATAACGTTCAAACATACAAACAAACACACATTCATTTTTATATATATAGATAGGAATATACAATTTTTTGTAATTACTTCACGTGAGAGGCACCAAAATTGGGGACTCTAGCTGTTATAGTTTTCTAGATATACAGATTTTAATAATTAGAGTTTAGTATTTACTTCATATGGGAGGTGGCACGCCCGCTTTTGCTGAACACCCTATTTTTGTCCAAAATATTTGTATTTAAACAAAAGTTACTTGTACAAAATTTGGGGACTCTATACGTGGGACCTCGCTCATCTGAAATTTTAACATAAAAAGCATTTATAACTCCTTCCAGACATACAGGAAGATATTGTGAAAATTTCAAGAAAATCAGTTTAGCCGTTTAAACTGATTAAATAAAAAACCCACTTAACGATTTTGAAAATTCTAACTATAATAGTTTTCCAGATTAACAATATGTTACATATGAGAGATGCCAAGCAAATTATTGCAAGTTCGCCAATTTCTATCTATCTATCTATCTATCTATCTATCTATCTATCTATCTATCTATCTATCTATCTATCTATCTATCTATCTATCTATCTATCTATCTATCTATGAAAAATTTGTATTTAATTCATATATGTGGTGCCAAGCCCCCCATTGAAAGTCCGCCCGTTATTCTCTAAATGTTCACACGAATGTCAAAGTTCTTCATGTAAAATTTGAAGATTCTAGCTCTAATAGTTTCTCAGATATACGAATTTAATTCATGTGGGGGCTTCAAGCTCCCCGGATGAAAGTCCGCCCTTTTTTTTTTCTCCAAAATGTTCAGATGAATATTAAAATAATTTGTTCAAAATTTGAAGAATCTAGTTCTATTAGTTTCCCAGTTAAACGAAATTTTGTATTTAATTCATATGGGAGGTACCAAGTACCCCATTGGAAGTCCGCCCGTTATACTCTAAATGTTCAGATGAATGTCAAAGTTCTTCAAGTAAAATTTAAAGATTCTAGCTCTAATAGTTTCTCAGATATACGAATTTTTCTATTTTATTCATATGGGGGCTCCAAGCCCCCACAGATGAAAGTCCGCTCTTTTTTCCTTAAAAATGTTCAGATGGATATTAAAGTTCTTCGTGCAAAATTTTAAGAATTTAGTTCTATTAGTTTCCCAGATAAACGAATTTTTGTTTTTAATTACTATGGGAGGTGCCGCTCCCCTCATGGGTAGTCCGCCAATTTATTACCCAAAATGTTTACATGGATGTTAAAGTTCTTTGTGCAAATTTTAAGAATTTAGTTCTATTAGTTTCCCAGATAAACGAATTTTTGTATTTAATTAATATGGGAGGTGCCGCTCCCCTCATGGGTAGTCCGCCAATTTATTACCCAAAATGTTTACATGGATGTTAAAGTTCTTCGTGCTAAATTTTAAGAATTTAGTTCTATTAGTTTCTCAGATAAACGAATTTTTGTTTTTAATTTTATAGGAGGTACCACGCCCCCTAATGCTAGTCCGCCTACTTTTTGTAATATCAGTGCTTTCATCCAAACATATAGAAAAGAATTTGCAATTTAAAATTCTATTCTTAATATTTGAGTAGATGAACTCACTGATATTTTCAGTCCGTCGAGAAATCGTCCGAGAATAAAGGGGAATGTCATTAATAATTTTCCGAACTTCAGTTGCCTTTTCCGCAAGGCACCCTAGTACCTCATTGCTTACCTCCTTATAAAATTCACCATCCTCGAAAGGACGACAACGTTTTGCAAGGTAAGAAGCAATAATGTACGAGGCTTTCCTCTTCAAATCATGTTCTGGTGATTCTTCCATTTTGGATTCTTCGGAATCCATAATCATTTTTTTGAAGAAAGCTTTTTTTAAATTTAAAATCAGACACTTTCTTTCGTCTCCAGCAATATTTGCATATTCGCTGTGGAACAAAAGAAAATGTCTCTTCAAATTACCAACTTTATATAAAATGGTACGTTGGCATACCAAACATTCAAGTTTACCAAAAAAAAATTTCGGCAAACAAGAACTCATCTTCATAGTTGTTATCAAACATTTCTCTATGTGTACCAGAAAAAAACTTTAAAAATAGCAACACAACACTTGCATGAAGTCTCAACCGAGAATGATTTCTTTTCATTGTTTTGTCAAGTACGTACGTGTGAAAGAAAATGAAACCAGAGAGCTCTTAAGGTGGCTCTTCGCGTATGTCTGTTTTATACCAATCGTGTAAACACTAAAAATATAAATCATACGACTTTTATTCTCTTTTTTGTCATACGGATGTAATTTCATTTTACTTTTCCATTAGACTTGTCGTACGTAAAGTGTGATCGTCTGAAGGGACCTTTAAGGTGAAATCTAAAAATATGGAAACTTCAAACACGAAAACCAAATCCGTTTTATCTGGAAAATAAAAAATTTTTGAAAAATCAGATACAGAAAATTTTGTTAACGCACGTCTGCTTGTACAGATGTGCCTTACTTACGGCCATTCAATCTAGTAGAGCAACCAGGATTTATTGACATTGCCATCGTCTACAACATTTAGTCGGTCTGCTCTTGAGGATGTTTATAGAACTTATAAAACCACTATATCAACATTTTTAAATAACCAATGTCCAGCAAACATTTCGCTAGTCCTTGACATGTGGACCTACTCCTATAAGAGGCGAAGCTATATAAACATTCGAATTTTATTTTGCCAAAATTTTGAAACAAAATGTATTTCATTAGAAACTGAAATTTTTCCCCATCCTTATATAAACAATTTGTATATGATACTTTGAAGAACTTAGAACTAGAAACAAGTAAGGGTGCTATATTCGGCTGTGCTGAATCTTATATACCCTTCACCATTGTGTATTTAAAATATATTAATTTTATAAAATTTATATAATTTTTCCGACTATATCATTATTATTTATTCATATCTTTCAAAATTTTATTGGACAACGAATGTTGATGAACAGATCGAATAATGCTGAAATAAGACAAATTAATATTAAAAGGGGATATTACAGTTGGAGAAATTAAGCCTCCAACAGTAATAGTATAAAAATGTCACATAAAATCTTCACTTTTATTGATTTTTTTAACAAAATAAACGCAGATTTCTGCAGAAAACGATAATGAAATAAAAACATAAATTTTGTTTTCTTTTATTAGAATTTTATGTTCTATTTTTACAAAAAATCGTACTATTTCTATATTATTATCAATTACCAAACAGTAATCTACGTACGAAATCCAGAATTTAAAAAAAAAATTTAATTTTGTGAACTTTTTGTGTTAAATTTAACTTAATTTAGCATTATTCTACCACTTCATCAAGATTTTTTGTTACAGTTTTTAAACGATCTACCAAGACTATAAACCGAAAGTGTAATATCTTTCAAATTTACATTTCTATGAATAATTAATGGTATGCTCCCACTGTTACATTGTAACTTTTTAATATTTTTTACTAAGTCCGATATCAAATAAATCAAAAAGTAACCTATTCAGGACATCTCGATTGGTATCGCTTCTGCTGAATTTCCTCGCATAATTCGTAGGATTACAATTTTTGGGCACTTGCTACATTCAGTTTTAAAAATCTTGTGTGTTTTGTTTTTTCGGTAGAAAAAGTTTATTTTTTCATTTTTCAAAAAAAGTAAAATTTTCAATAAATCGCCAAAAATAATTGCTCAAATTTGCGCAATCTTATAGATTTCGTATTTTATTTCAGTTTTAAAAGTCTTGTGTGTTTCGTTTTTTGGTAGAAAAAGGGTAAATTTTTTAATTTTTCAAAAAATCGCAAAAAATATTTGAGCAAATTTGCGCATTTTTTTTCTTTTTTTATATTTTTGGCAGAAATAAAAATCATTAAGGTAATATAATTTTTGTTTATTCATTTGTTTGTTAATTCGCTTGATTTTTTTTCTTTGCTTATTTGTTTATTTGATCTTAGATAGTTTCTTTGTTTGTTCGTTAGTTTGTTTATTTGTTCATTCGTCAATGTCTTTGTTTATTTAATTGTTTGTTCGTTAGTCTGTCTGTTTGTTTATTTATTTGTTCATTATTTTATTATAAGATCAAATAATATAAAATACAGATTTATTTAGTTATACATTTTATTATTTATAAAATTGTTTTTATTTTATTTTTTTTTTACATATTGTACATATTGATTGAAGTAGATAAGTGAATAATATCTCTAAATAGTAATAAGATGAATCCAGTATGCTACATACTGGATTCATCGATGAACTCTTCCTCTATTGAATTGGAATTTGTCTGAAGTTCGGCATTTTCCTAAAATTTATCAAAATTGATATGTATATTAATATTAACAAGTAAGAATTTATAGTCGGGCATGGCCGACTATAAGGTAATAAAAAATTTTATTTAATTTTTACCTTAATTTTGAAATAAAGGTTGAGCCCACCAAAATCTAAAAATTTTTAATCGTTTGTATCTACAAAACTAATTGACCAATTCAAATAAAGTTTTGGGTTTGAAAAGCCTTTAGTCTCCTAATTTTGCTCAAGTAAATAGATTTTTGATATTTCATGTAGTTTTGTAGGAAATGGCTTCATAGCTTAAACGAAAAGTTTAAAAATTCTCTTATAATTAACCAATATTTGTTTATCGGACGTAATAATGGTTAATTTGTGAGATTATTTTCCTTCAGTAACAAAGACGATTTTTTTGTTCATTTTAACTCATTTGATTACGAAGATCAATTAATTGTGTCTCTGGAATAACGACAAATGGATATGTCTGGACAAAATGACGGGTTGGAAGTGTGAAATCATACAAATGGTAACATCCGATTTTCAAAGCATTCTTCTCCATGAATTTCGCCAAGATTTTACCATTTGTAAAATCAAATTTTGATTTTAGAATACAAGAACAAATTGCTGGCTTAACATGGTCCTTTTTGGAAATTTGGTCTTTATTTTTGTTGACAAAAAAGGAATTTTCTAAATGATGGGTTATATGGGGACAGGGGGTTAATATGGTGATATTCTTATAATATAGTGGTGTGGGGAATAAAATGTATATGAAAAAATTTAAAACATAAATGTTTTTAATACTTACCTTTTCAAAGTTTTGAATTTGTAAAAAAAAAATTTCTTCAAATGTTTATTACCAGTTTCCTTTTTTTCAGACGATAATAACCGTCGAAATCGTGGATCAATATATAGAGCTGCATACATGGTGTCGTTTTCTAATAACAAACTTTGGCGCTTTTCAATTCGATCTAAAAGTGTTTTGCTGTCTTCTGTGTTTATGTGTTTCAAATTGAAAACCATCTGCATCCAGTATTTGTAAAAATCGCTTAAGAGCATTTGAGAATTTTGTAATTTTAAAGTTAGCTCATGTACTGGAGCTAATACTGATACTAAATTTTCAATTTTTAACCATTCGTTGTTATTTAATTGGTGGGAGGCAGGTAGATTGTTGAAGTTTAAATGTTGTTATTGAAGGTTTAAATAAAAACCCTTAATATGAATTAATATTAAATCAAATACATAAAACTTTAATATATCTATGAAAAGCCCATTTTATAAAGTAGGTAAAATTTTTCTTTTAAGCCATATTCTCAATGCTAGCAACAATTTTGTATTTTTCACATCCCTTTCTTGTTCATTATTTGTCATATATTTTTCTTTAATTTTTAGTACAAAAGTGTAACTGACGTTCTTTAAGAAAAGTTCAACATGTAATTCAAATATTGATATTATGGCTGAAAGATAATCGCGAGTTTTGGTTGCTAGCATTGTGAATCCGGGTTCTTAAATATAAATAATGAACATTTTTATAAAAAATTATACATAAGTAAAACTTTGTAGAAAAAATAAATTAAAATTTATTTTGGCCACTTTAAATGAGTTTGCTTTTGTCAGAACTTAAAATTAACAGTTCTTACAGAAATTGGGAATTGTCAGTTGGTACCTAAAGGAGTTGTCATTCGGTACCTAACTTTAAGAATGTATACTTGCATAAAATCGTACATAAAAATTTTGGGAAAAATAAATAACATTTAAATTTCGACATTCGCATATTTATACCCTACACCACTTTAGTGGGGAGGGTATATTGGATTTGTGCTGATGTTTGTAACATATAAAAATATTCGTCCTAGACCCACCTTAAAGTATACCAATCGGCTTAGAATCGTTTTCTGAGTCGATTAAGCTATGTCCGTCCGTCCGTCTGGCTGGCAGTCCATGTAATCCTTGTGCGCAAGCTACAGGTCGCAATTTTCAAGATAATTGGATGAAATTTGGCACGCATGTTTTATTTGACCCAAGGATGAAGCCTATTGAAAATGGTTAAAATCGGTCCATTATTTCACCTAGCCCCCATAGAACAGAACCCCCCGAAAAGGGCTTCTGAGCTCATAATTATGTTAAATATACAGATATATCGATAAAATACGGCATAACTAAGTTTTATAGAAGTCTTGATAACCCTGCCAAATTTCATAAAGATCGGGCCCCATTTGACCCTAGCTCCCATACAAAGTCCCCTTCAGAAAATTACTTGAATGTCCCAAATTAACTTATAAACACAAATATCGCGATGAAATTCAGCACAATAAAATATTATGTAAATATAAATATATTCACAAAATTTTATCGGGCATGGTCCATATTTGCCCCTAGCCCCCATATAAAGCCTCTTTCAGAAAATTAGTTTTTCATCCATAAATTGCTTAAATGTATCGGAACAAGGGAATATTGAAGATAAATGCGATATTATGAAAAATAAATCACATTTAATATTCATAACTGGTGTAGGGTATCATATGGTCGGCCACGCCCGACTATACTTTCTTACTTGTTTTTAATTTATTTTGCACACATCTGATCAGTAAACACACAAAAATTAATTGTCAAAAAAGTTTAAAAAAAATTTTAGTTTGTGAAAAATAATAATATTTCGGGTTTTAATTGTGTAAAAAATAAAAAAATTTGTGTTTGTGAGAAAATGTCTTTCAAGTCCTATTATCCCATTATTTTCGCAAAAAGGTTTTGAAGCATTGTGAGAAAATTGAGTTCTCACAATTATGTTGAATTTAAGCTGGAGATCCACACTACACGTCTTCGCGGCAAAGCATTTCGTGCTTTTCATACATTCTTTGCATCCTACGTATCAAGTTACATGCTACGCTTCTTAAGCGTCAAATTTTTGCGTTTTTTTTTTAAAGTTTTTTGTTTATATTTTAACAATTTAACTCGTTTTTATTAAAATTGATAAATACACATTAAAAATAGAATATAAATTGTCAAAATCAGCCGACATATTCGTGCGCCGCTTATGACGCTTACAAAAGTAGGCATCCAACGCTTTTGTGCTTGTAACTTTTAGCACACAACAACATTGATTCAACTTTTTGACAGCCGCGTAGAAAGCGAAGAAGCGTAGAACGCGTGGTGTGGACCTCCAGCTTTACAACTGTCTGTGAAGAGAGGGAAATGTTATTGTTGTAAAACAATGTCGTAGTCCAACATCTTTATATTCTTTGGTTCTTTATTGATATATGTACATTAGACCGACTCATTCTATATGGAAGGCAAAAACGCGTTTTTGTTACCCATCTCAAAATTTACCTTGTTTTGTTTTATGATGATTCCCAAAATATTTTAAGTCTAGCGATGGCCGTTCGTGAGCTGGACAAAATTTAAAAAAGTATTTTTTTTAATAATTTTTCTTAAATTTTAGTTTTGTTTTGAAACAATGTATAAAGTTGTTTTGAAACAATATATAAAGTTGGGTATCATTTGAAAGGGATTTTTGTACCGCATCCAATGATGTACTAATCATAAATAGCAGTCTGCTCATAATTGTCATATTCCAAAAATTTAAAAAATATTAGGTTTTTCATTAATATATATATAAAATTTATGCACTATTTTAGTACACCGTTAGACGCGGCTTCAAATGATACCACATATTGTATACTTTGTTTAAGAAAAAACTAAAATTTTAAAAAATAACTAAAAAGGTCCTTTTTTGTAACCGGTCCAGCTCAAGAACGGCCATCGATAAATTCAAAATATTTTGGGAATCATCATAAAACAAAACAAAGATTTTTTTAAGCTGGGTAATATTTTCAATTGAGCATGAAAAATCGTGTCTCCCTTAGGATATTTTCTTGTAAACTGTCCAGCTCACTAAACCCAAAATATTTTGGATAACATCATACGACATATTTTATAAAGGGTAACTCAAGCACCATTTTTTGTGAGTCGGTCTAATGTACATATATTACGAAAATTTAACATAATTACAAATTTTTCCAAGTCAAAATGAAGTCACTCCACATACGTTTTACTCAAAGAATTATAAAAAGTAAGTGGTGATAGATGATATACAAATTTTTCATATAAAAAAGAATTATAAATTTAGAAAATTATCATAACAATGGAGTTCTTAGTACTTTTACTGCATTTCGTGCTCGATCAACATCAGAAACATAATCAAGAAGATAGTCTTTTACTGATAATTGGAGGGTATGTGCAGCACATTTAGTTGACTTAACATTTTCGAATCTTATATTATTTATAGTGTTATCTAACAAATAATCATTTTGAATTTGGTTAAAACTTTCAGATTCGCTTTTACTGTCACTTTCATTTGATGATAAAAGTCTAACGGCTTTTATTAAATTTCGACCGTTGTCAGTAGTAATAGCATATAACTGAGTTTTTTTAATTTCATATTCTTGTAATATATCTTCAATTTTACATTTTATGTAATCTGCCGGGTCGCTGTGTCAATTTTTAAACATATAACTTTATTTTTTAATATACACTTAATTTTTGTTTTTATATCATCAGCTTTTTTTTGCACTAAGTTCATCACATTTCATGAAGTAACTTTTTGAATTTTTAGACCTTCAAATATTGGATAAGCCAAAACTTTAAACGAATTTGAATCGAAGAACGACATTGGAAGTGAGTCTTTTGTTACCATATCCACACAGGCATTTATAACCTCTTCTTCATTCATTTTTACAAAAAATGATTTTTTTATTTTCACTTCACTTTCATCTTCGTTATTTTAGTTTTTTGTAACAATATCTTGAAATATTTCGATATGCTTCTTTTCCAAATGTCTTTTTAAATTACTAGTATAATTACTAATCATTTGAGCACATAATTTACACTTCACTTCGCCATTTTGATCAATGAAATATTCGCGTAAATAATAGTTTCGTTTACGACCCATCTTGCAAGAAACTTATAAGAATTAATGCTTTTGTAAGCCAAGCCAACCACTTGACAATTTTCACATCAGTGTTGGAAAATGTAATTAAAAATTAATAATTTATTGTGACTTGCGAATTATTGTGAGTTATTAAACAAAATAGTGATTTTATTTTTTATAATCATCCAGCTTTTGGTTCCTAGAGTTAAGTCATTTTATTAAGCTAAAATACAAATTACGTTGACTAATATAAAGAAGAAGAGCTATACTTATTTTTTTTTTTTTTTTTGTAATTATACATTTTCAATTAGCTACTTAAGACAATGTGTCCTAAAATATAAATGTATTTCATATTTTGTGAACTTAAAAGAAAAAAATAAAGAAACAATTTTATAAATAATAAAATGTATAACTAAATAAATCTGTATTATATATTATTTGATCTTATAATAAAATAATGAACAAACAAATAAACAAACAGACAGACTAACGAACAAACAATTAAATAAACAAAGACATTGACGAATGAACAAATAAACAAACTAACGAACAAACAAAGAAACTATCTAAGATCAAATAAACAAATAAGCAAAGAAAAAAAAATCAAGCGAATTAACAAACAAATGAATAAACAAAAATTATATTACCTTAATAATTTTTATTTCTGCCAAAAAATCAAAGATAATAATTATTCACGATCCCTGCTTTAAAATATTTAAAATTGTTCTTTATCACGACCTTAAGGCAAAAAAAGGGACATTTTTATTATTTTTAATTTTTGAACAAATAATTTTAACATTAATATATATGTATATAGCATATATAAGTAGCAGTTGCTCATACCTTTCAAATCAAAAAATAAATATAAAACCTCTATTCGTTTAGTCACAAAAAATATATAAACCTGCTAAAATTTCAACAAAAAAACACCAAGAACGCATTTAATTTTCTTCACTTTCCTGACTTTGACATCGTCTCAACTTTACAAAATCTGAAAGTCGTGAAAATTCACTATATAGAATTTTGTTGTCTATCACTTTCTTAAATTTCTTTAAATTCGTTTTTGCCAGCTTTCAGGGTAAATGCAGCTTAGTGTGGCGGTAACCCAGCTACTAGCACTTTTTGAAATTTTTGATCACATTCGAGTCATTTATGACTCTTCTGCACGATTAAAATGATCATATATGCGCTCATTTTCTGATTATAAATGATACATTCGTCGGGAGAAAATGGTACCCTACCCGCGACTCTTCTAAATGGGTCATTTATCAGCCCCACTTCTGATCAATTATGACTCATTTTTTAATATTTTTTGAGTCATTAATGAGCCAAATAGCTTGTCGTTTTTGAGTTATTTCCGAATGAAATTATAGTCATTTTTGAAGTCTTTTCTGAGTAATTTTTATGTTTGTTGCAGACAAATACAACAGATAACAGTTTTTGATCTTCCGACTGCGTGAAATTTAACTACAAACTAAATTTATAAACAATCATATTTCAAACATCTGGATGACCTATTTATGATTGGTAAACATTTCGTTATTGTTTTTCAAATAAATCAGATTTTAAATATTAATTGGAATTATTTGGACTTAGTTTAGTGATTAGTCGCCCAACTATCTTCCGTAGAACATCATTAAACATATAAAATTATTATAATTAAAGCATAATATAATTTCAATTTCCTTGACAGAAAATCGACTTTATAAATATCACATAAATTCAAATACTTATACATTCAATTTTATAAACGAAATGAGAATTATATCAACTCATTTCAGGCCACACAAAATATTTTGCTAACGCTTCCAAAAGAGTCTTTTCTAAGCCCCATTTCTAATCAGTTTCGACTCATTTTTGAATCGTTTTTGAGTAATTTTTAAGTGTAAGTGTTGATGTTTCATTACAAATAAAAACAATTACATAAGGAACAATTTTAGATCTTCCACCTGCTTTAAATATGACCACAAAATAAGTTTTTGAAACCATCATATTTTAAACACCAGAATGATCAACTTATGATTGCTACACATTTTGTTATTGTTTTTCAAATATTCAGTTTTCAGTCATATATCGGGATCATTTTCGAGTCATTTTTTAAGCGCTCAACTTATTAATCACTTTTAGGTCATCAAAAGGAGTCAAAAATGACTCAGTTTACTGATTAATCATCCAACAATCTTCCAAATGCTAGCTGGGAAGTAACTTACTGTTTCTTAGAAAAAGTTCATTTGCACTTAGAGGAATATTACTTAATTATATTAGTTTTTTTATTTAAATTATATTTTGTTTTTTTTTTTAGAATTATAACAAGTGCCCAACAATTACAACAAGGTCCCGCTTAGGGCGCAAAATTTATGTGCCCCTCGCCAGGCCTATCCAGCACTACTAGGCTATGCGGCATCCAGAACCACAAACAGGCTATTAAGCCAACTCTGAAGGCTGTCCAACACCACAAACTGGCTATCCACACCAACAGGTTATCTACCACCACAACATCCAGCATCACAGCATCCAGCACCACAACCACCAGGTCAGGCGGCTATTCTGTTTTTTTATAACAAGTGCCCATATTGCTTTAATGCAATTAAGTTTAAAAAGGTCCCGCTTAGGGCGCAAAATGTATGTGCTCCTCACCAGGCCTACCCAGCACAACTAGGCTATCCAGCATCCAGAACCACAAACAGGCTGTTAAGGCAATTAAGCTGTCCAACACCACAAACAAGCTATCCAGTATCACCAGGCTATCCAAGAGGTAATCCAGCACCACAAATAGGCTACCCGGCCTCAGCCCTTCTGGCAACAATCCATCCCCTACGGCCCACGTAGAACTACCAGGTCCGGAGGTCCGGTAGACTACTCTGTTTTTATTTTTATTTATTTTGAATTAATTTATACTTTACTGTATATGTATCGAATTTATTTGTTATGTTATTTAAATACAAATAACCAAAAATTCACTATATTATGCAGAATTCTGTTTTCTATCGAAAAAGTTCATTTGCATTTAGAAGAAAATTATTTAACTACATATATTTGTTTCTTTTTATTATACCCTTCACCTTCGTGAGAAGGGTATATATGTATGTCATTCCGTTTGTAATTTCCAAAATATAATTTTCCGACCCTATAAAGTATGTATATATATTCTGAATACTTAAGATAGCGGAGTCGATTAAGCCATGTCCGTCTGTCTGTTGAAATCAGTTTTCTGAAGACCCCAGTTATCTTCGGGATCCAAATCTTCAATATTTCTATTAGACATGCTTTCGATAAGTTTCCTATTTAAAATTAGCAAAATCCGTCAATAAACAACGGAGATATAAGAAAAAACCCGAGACAACCTCTGAAAATTTCATAAAAATTCATGCTTTGATAAATAAGCAACAACAACAACACTGCTTATTCAATGCGTTGTGTATTTTGTTTTTTTTTTGAGTATTTCGTTTCATATGTTTGGATGGCTGTGTGTTTCATTGCCTTGTGTATATTGTTTTTTATACCCTTCGTATGTTTGGATGTCTGTTGATTTTACTGCCTTATGTATTTTGTTTTTTTTTGTGTGTTTATTTCGTTTATCGTTGTTGTTGTTCATTATACCCTTCACCTTCGTGAGAAGGGTATATATAAGTTTGTCATTCCGTTTGTAATTTCTAAAATATAATTTTCCGACCCCATAAAGTATATATATTCTGGATCCTTATAGGTAGCGGAGTTGATTAAGCTATGTCCGCCTGTCTGTCTGTCCGTCTGTGTGTTTAAATCAGTTTTTAGAGGACCCCAGATATCGGAGACATCCGAATCTTCAACAATTCTGTTAGACATGTTTTCGAGAAGATCGCTATTTAACATCAGCAAAATCGGTCCATAAATACCGGAGATATGAGCAAAAATCTGAGACAACCTCTGAAAATTTCATAAAAAAGACCATTTTTTCATGCTTTGATATAAGCAACAACAACAACACTGCTTATTCATTGAGTATTTCGTTTCATATGTTTTGATGGCTATGCTATGTGTTTATATTGTTTTTGTTTCTTGGTGCATTCAGTTTCGTAAGTTTGGATGTCTGTTGGTTTCATTGCGTTGATTATTTTGTTTTTGCATTTTATACCCTTCACCTTCGTGTGAGAAGGGTATATATAAGTTTGTCATTCCATTTGTAATTTCTACAATATAATTTTCCGACCCTATAAAGTATATATATTCTGGATCCTTATAGACAGCGAAGTCGATTAAGCCATGTCCGTCTGTCTGTATGTTTGTTGAAATCAGTTTCTAGAGGACCCCAGATATCGGCGAGATCCGAATCTTCAATAATTCTGTAAGACATGCTTTCGGGAAGATCGCTATTTAAAATCAGCAAAATCGGTCCATAAATACCGGAGATATGAGCAAAAATCCGAGACAACCTCTGAAAATTTCATAAAAAAGACAATTTTTTCATGCTTTGATATAAGCAACAACAACACTGCTTATTCATTGAGTATTTCGTTTCATATGTTTGGATGGCTGTGTATTTCATTGCCTTGTGTATATTGTTTTTGTTTCTTGGTGAATTCAGTTTCGTATGTTTGGATGTCTGTTTGTTTCATGTATTTTGTTTTTTTTTTTTTTTTTTTTTTGAGTATTTCGTTTCGTATGTTTCATTGCCTTGTGTATGTATATTGTTTTTGTTTTTTGGTGTATTCAGTTTCGTATGTTTGGATGTCTGTTGATTTAATTGCGTTGTGTATTTTGTTTTTTGTGTATTTCGTTTCGTATGTTTGGATGTCTGTTGGTTTTACTGCCATGTGTATTTGTTTTTTTTTTTTTGTGTGTTTATTTATTGCTATAATAACGATATAAATGGGAAAATGAAATAAATTAACATTTTATAGAATTCATATTTTTTAAATACACTGTGGTGAAGGGTATATAAGATTCGGCACAGCCGAATATAGTACTCTTACTTGTTATACCCTACACCACTTCAGTGGGGAGGGTATATTGGGTTTGTGCTGATGTTTGTAACGCACAATAATATTGGTCCTATACCCACCTTAAAGTATACCAATCGGCTCAGAATCATTTTCTGAGTCGATTTAGCTATGTCTGTCCGTCCGTCCGTCCGTCCATGTAAACCTTGTAATCAAACTACAGGTCGCAATTTTGAAGATAATTCAATGAAATTTGGTACATGATCTTCTATTGTCTCAGGGACGAAACCTATTGAAAATGGTTAAGATCGTTCCATTATTTCACCTAGCCCCCATACAACTGAACCCCCCAATAGGGATTGTAAACCTTGTAAACAAACTAAAAGTCGCAATTTTGGAGATAACTCAATGAAATTTGGCACATGATCTTTACCGTAGACGAAGTCTATTGAAAATGGTTTACATCGGTCCATTATTTCACCTAGCCTCCATACGACTGAACCCCCCGAATAGGGCTTTTAAACTTTGTAATCAAACTACAGGTCGCAATTTTGAAGATAATTCAATGAAATTTGGCACATGATCTTTTATGGTACCGTAGACAAAGTCTATTGAAAATGGTTAACATCGGTCCATTATTTCACCTAGCCTCCATACGACTGAACCCCCCGAATAGGCCTTTTAAACTTTGTAATCAAACTACAGGTCGCAGTTTTGGAGATAATTCAATGAAATTTGGCACATGATCTTTTATGGTACCGTAGACAAAGTCTATTGAAAATGGTTAACATCGGTTCATTATTTCACCTAGCCCCCATACGACTGAACCCCCCGAATAGGGCTTTTAAACTTTGTAATCAAACTACAGGTCGCAATTTTGGAGATAATTCAATGAAATTTGGCACATGATCTTTTATGGTACCGTAAGCGAAGTCTATTGAAAATGGTTAAGATCGTTCCATTATTTCACCTAGCCCCCATACAACTGAACCCCCCAATAGGGATTGTAAACCTTGTAAACAAACTACAAGTCGCAATTTTGGAGATAATTCAATGAAATTTGGCACATGATCTTTTATGGTACCGTAGGCGAAGTCTATTGAAAATGGTTAACATCGGTCCATTATTTCACCTAGCCTCCATACGACTGAACCTCCCGAATAGTGCTTTTAAACTTTGTAATCAAACTACAGGTCGCAATTTTGGAGATAGGGCTTTAAAACTTTGTAATCAAACTACAGGTCGCAATTTTGGAGATAATTCAATGAAATTTGGCACATGATCTTTTATGGTACCGTAGACAAAGTCTGTTGAAAATGTTTAACATCGGTCCATTATTTCACCTAGCCCCCATACGACAGAACCCCCCGAATAGGGCTTTTAAACTTTGTAATCAAACTACAGGTCGCAATTTTGGAGATAATTCAATGAAATTTGGCAAATGATCTTTTATGGTACCGTAGACAAAGTCTATTGAAAATGGTTAACATCGGTCCATTATTTCACCTAGCCCCCATACGACTGAACCCCCCGAATAGGGCTTTTAAACTTTGTAATCAAACTACAGGTCGCAATTTTGGAGATAATTCAATGAAATTTGGCACATGATCTTTTATGGTACCGTAAACGAAGCGTGTTGAAAATGGTATACATCGGTCCATTATTTCACCTAGCCCCCATACAACTGAACCCGCCGAATAGGACTTTTAAGTTCATAATTATGTTTTATATACTCATATCTCGACAAAAACCTGCAAAAAACAAGTTCTATACGAGATTTAACGACTCTCACGAATTCCATAATAATAGGTCCTTATATGACCCTAGCCCCTATAAAAAGCCCCAATCAAGATTTCACTTAAATGTCCACAATTTTATTCAACAATAAATGGCTTAAGTATGTAGTATATCTGAGGCAATGTACAATTCAATTTAAATGCTTTATTATGGCAAATAAATCACATTATATTTTTGTCAAAGGTGTAGGGTATTATATGGTCGGCCTCGCCCGACTATAATTTCTTACTTGTTTTTTAATTATATTTGTTTTTTTATTACTTAATTATATCTGTTTTTTATTTAAATTATAATTTCTTTAAACTCATTTTTGCCTTTTGGCCAGTAATATACCGCCTGTTTCTTCGAAAAATTTCATTTGCATTTAGAGAAAAATTATTTAACTATATTTGTTTTTTTAATTATATTTGTTTTTTTATTTAAATTATATTTTTTTCAGAATTATAACAAGTGCCAAGTTGATTTAATGCAATTAAGTTTAAAAAGGTCCCGCAGAGGCCGCTAAATTTATGTGCCCCTCGCCAGGCCTATTCAGCACTGTGATGGTGACAATCTTTTTCAAAATTTTTAGTTTTACTATTATTTTATTTTGGGAGTATAATTTTCATACTGAATATGGATTTGAAATTTTAGTTTTTTACATTTTATTTGAGTTGGCTATGGTTTTTACTGAATTTGAAAATCCGAAAATATTTTAAAATTTTTCATTAAATTGAAAATATTTGAAAAGAAAGGTCATAAATCCGGAAAAGTTGTGTTGATTTAAATATAAATTTTAAAGGGAAAAAATGAAAAGAACATTTTATTTTATTTGGTGGAAGTGCCTTACTAGTAATGGATATTGAATTTAATTTTGTTTATCCTACCATAGGGTTAGTTAGCAAGCACACCATTTCCTTTATCTGGTCTTTTGTATAGGATCGTTTATTATTGCGACTATAGGACCAGATTTAGCAGTAGTTTGTTAATTCCTGTGTCAGTTTTGTTAATATTAATATACATTTTTGGACATTATTGTACATGTTGTTTAAGTAAATGTAAATTTCATAATTTTTTGTCATTTTAAAAAACGTAAATATGGTTACATAAATTAATTTTTTCGGATATAGATAAATATTATAACAGATACATGACTATATTTTAACCAAAGCTTGGAAAGAATGAATTCTATTTGGAATTACTTCCCTTATATTTTTAATTCGGCTTTAAATTTTTGAATGTACCATTCTTTAAAATCATTCTTTGAATTTAAATTCTAAAGCTTAATTCCTTGGCTTTATATTCCATTGAATTAATTCCTAAGAGAATTCATTCCTTATAGGAATGAATTCAATTGAATGATCATTCATATTTGTTTAATTCTTCTATTACAAATTGAATAAAAGAAAAAAAATTTAATTCAATTTTTAATATACAGAATGCTTTTGAATTATAAAACAAAACTTTCATTCAATCTATTTCAAATTGAATGGTTGAAAAATTTTTAAATTCAATTTGTAATAGATTGAATTCAAACAAAATTTATATCATTCAGAGGGAATTTAAAAATCAATAGGAATTATTGAAATTTATTTTAATTCAATTTGTAATAGATTGAATGTAAACAAATTCAATTCAAAAAAAGAATTAGGGAATGAATTCTTTTAGGGCTTTGATTTTAACGTATACAAAAATACTCATTTTGCACTAGACACCCATAAATACCCTACATTCAGACATATGAAATAACCCAGCACACAAACATAGGACAAATATTTAAAATTACACTTTTCCTTATAATAACTAACTTTACATATGGTTGAGTAAAAATTATTCTTCGTTCCACTGTCATCCGGCGCCTGCTGCTGCTGACTATGTTGAACCATCAAAATGTAAGTTTTTGGTTAACACTTTTTATTAAAATCAACCATCTTTGTTTATTACCCTATATAATTGTATAAACGTAATATTAATATTTACATATATTTTTTAATGAATAAAATAACAAATAAAGTTGTTTTTAGTGCTAAATCTGTCAATTAAATTTTATTCATGTTGATATTACGTTTATAGGAACACACAACAAACATTTTAATGGCACCAAGCTTCATATCGCAAATTTCATAAAATATAATGATATTTTCTTCTTATAATTTCTATATTCATATCTACGTTTACTTTAATTAAAATATAAATGGTGACCAAATTGTATTTTGTTATTTAAATTAAAAAAAATTAATTTGTTAGTTAGCTAAGGTATATTAATTTTATAAGGTAGTGTCATCGGCGAATACAGAATACCAAGCGAATTGATTATATTTTTTATATGTAGTTTGACATTGTTCCTGCACTTGAAGGTGGATTGGCTGTAAGGGAAAAATTTCAAAAACAGCTGATAAATAAATCAAAGCGAATTTATATTAAACAAAAAATGTTTATAAATTTGAATCTGTTTATAATTTATTTTGATGTTTAAACTTTTAAAAATTAAAAACACAAAAATACACCCTAATCACACAATTTCACTTTAATCACAAAATTAACAAGTTACACACTGTAGTTACAACCTACAGTGTGTAACTTGTTAAATGAAAATACACTATTTAAACTTTTTTGACAGAAGCCTATAACGCGTGTTGTGTACCTACTTCCACCTTCATTTTGGCAAAATAATTATTTGATCTTGAAAACCAAATGTAAGATTAAACAGCGTCAAATAACTGTTCTTTGTTTATTTTCTGATAAATAGTGTTATCACCTGATACAAAAATGTAAATAGTCGCTTAAATAATTTTTTTTATTTTGGGCCTAATTTCGTAAATCCCTACGCCTCACTTCACGTATCAATTTTTAAATTTGTATTTTGTAAAACACTTCATTATGACAGGTGATTGTTTGAGTTGAAACAAGTGAACAAGCTTCGTTATTTGCGAAAAATGTATAGAAAATGATATACATATTATAAAACTGAAAAATACACACTTGAAACTTCATATCGAACAGGCGTTCGCTTTGAAATTTTATTGAATAAATCAATAAAATAAACTTTTTACTATCTTTATGGAAAAGTTGTAGTAATGGAGCTACTCGACCTCGTACGGGAAAGAACTCAAATTGGTACATATGTATTTCTTTCTATTGATACTACAATTGAATTCGCTTCTCTGAAATTAGAGCACTTATATCCATATACGAATTTTATCCAGATTTTGTAGCTGAATGGCGAGTGGACCACATTACACAATCTTCATATACATAGATAGCTAAAGTCATTCCATTGTAATATCGATAGAACTCGGCGACGGTGCTCCAATGTATCGATAAAGTTGGAATCCAGATTTAACCTAATACGCGATCGAGTAGCTCCGTATGTGGAAAAAGCTTCCTTCAGAAATATTTTGTCAAATAGCGGAAATACTGGTCTTGTTCAAATTAACCATTTTTCCAATCCATTTGGACTAAAATATACGTCAAAAATGTATTTTTATATTATATAAGGGTTTGTGATTCTGATAATTGGTTTGTATATGCGATTAATAATTTAAATCCAAGACACAATTCAGTCGTTAAAGGTGATAACCCAACGCAGTATCGAAATGATTTGTAAAATTTACCTTTTTTGATAAAGCGTTCACTTTTGAATGTGAAGTGTAGGTGATGCGTTCAACGCAGGGGATTTACGAAATAACCTCCTTTATTTTTTATAAAATAGAAATCTGAGACAAAGTAGTTGTGATATTTTTTCAGATTTACCTACTTTTAGAATCGGTTCATACAGAAACCCAGAAACTTTCAGATTCCTAAAAAGAAATCTTGGAAATAATGACATCGCCTTTACTTCTTCATCAAGTTTTGAGGAACAGTGTTGTGTTTCTTAAGTATTTCAAATAAGTTCTTCAGCAATAGTTATACAATAGTTCATTGGAGCGTATGAACTCTGGAACTCGTTGAAAAATCTCAAAAACATAAAATTAATTAACTTAAGTCTAGTCTATAGTCTTGTCTATACTCTATTATATATATAGTCTTGTTTATAGAAAAATTTATAAATTATTTAATTAATTTATTACTCAATTTATTTAAACAATTATTTATTATTTTAATGAATATAAAAATATATTAATAATAAACAATTCTCTACAATTTTAAATTTTATTAGATAATTTAATGAAAATTATTTATAATTTGGTTATTTCCCGTTCTAGTACCAGTATAGTCAACGTATCGAAAAACCATGGTTATTTGGAACGGTTTATACTATAGAATAGACTATAGTCTAGATTATAAACTAGACTATATACAATACTATGGACCGGACTATAGACTAGAATGTAGATTAGAGTATAGACTAGACTATAATCTAGAAAAGACTATAGACTAAATTATTCTATACACTAGACTATGTACTAGACTACAAATTAGACTATAGATGCATGTATTATGTAGTATAACTACATACTTATATATGTATAGAATGTTGATACCAACCAATTAATAACAAAATAAACAACAACAAAATAATATTCTCTAATTTACGCAATTGCTTAAGTTTCTATTAAATATCAGAACTACCAGTCGTTTATGCGACTATTTACATTTTTGTATGAGGTGATATCACTATTTAGCAGAGAATAAACAAAGAACAGCTGTTATTTGACGCTGTTTGACCTTACATTTGGTTTGCAAGATCAAATAATTACTTTGCCAAAATTATGTAAATTATTTAACTTTTGGTGTTCACGTTGATGCAACATATTTATTAATGTTAAAATTTTTAACATTTTTACAAAGTCCAATATTAAATAAATCACTTTTTTCGGACACTTTTCTATAAATTGTTCTTATTATGTGTATTTGAACTACTTACCTGCACACACTGAACACGTTGAAAAAGCTCCTATAAATAGGTTGGGGTTACTCGATATTGCCCAAACCGTCACTTCAGGGTTGAGCATACATTTTCATTGGATTGAGGTCGTGGATTTAGCTGAGTTCTACATCATTAACAAATTTTGCTCGGAACATCATCCTGTGCGATTTTTACATGTGCTAAGTATATGTAGCTTTTTCATTGAAAAATTACTTTTATCACAGAACTGGCACTCTTACCTACCACATGGTGATAATGAGTCTACAAAATCGGTATGAGTTTACAAAATACTCAGATAGTCTTCTTCCCAGGGCGGAGACAGCCATTATAAAAGAATTGATGCATTTTGCAGACTCATCATACCACCTTTGAAGATTTATCATCCCAAATTAGTTGACTCATCATATTGGTCATGTAGATAAGATCGCCAATTCTGCTGAATAAAGAATATTTCAGTTGGATGGCGACCCAAAGCACGCTCTAACAATCATGAAAATTAGCGAGCAAAAATTTCTATTTTTATATTGTTACCAGTATCCAGTTCAAAGTCTGGAGCACAATACACAGTCTTCTTTGTTTTTGAAGATTCGTCGTTTAGCTTTTGTGGATAAGTAATTTTTATTGTTTGAAATTCTTTTAATTTAATTCACTTCCCATACTTGGTGAGTGCATATAAATCAGCGAAACCCAATGAGCTCTCAAATGAGCGTTCTTGTACTCTTTAATTCACGCAATTGTAAAACATAGAAATATATATAGGAGATGGATCCACAAAAGTAAATATATTCTTGGTCCTTACTCAATTCTAAGACGATCTAGCCATATAGTAGCATATAGGCGAAAGGGATTGTCAAAGACCTAAGTCCCCTGTCAAAAACCTAACTGGTGAGAATGTATTAGTAGAAACAAAAATTAACACAGTTGTTCAAAATGTACTAAATAATAAATGTATTTTTAATACGTTATTTTTTGTATGTTATTACTGGGATTTCATATACTAGGGTATGAAAATATTAGATAATTAATTTTTTCAGAAGATATTTCATCTTAAAACATATTATAAACACGTCATTTTGTTATTTTTTTCTGCACTTATGGAAAGAGAAAAAAAGTATGTGAAATACTTTTCTTTTTTTCAGTTTTAATTAAAATGAAATGTCAAAGAATAAAAAATATTTTTTTTTCGTTTGTAAAATATAAATTATTTTCGGGGTTTTAAATACAAAAAAGTGTCGCAAAAAATAGTAAATATTGAGTTTAAGTGATAAGAAAAACTATTAAGTGCTAATATCCTCGCATTTTCGCGAAGAAAATTTGAAGTTTTGTGAGTGCGTTTAGTACTCTCAAGTGTGTTTTATTCTCTCAGAACTCGTCTGTGAGAATAACAATTTTGTTTGACAACCCCTTCAGTTTCGCCTATATCCCTACTATATGGATCTAGCCATGTCCGTCCGTCTGTCTATTGAAAGCATGATAGAGACCGAACGGAAAGAGTTAGAGGGTTGCAATTTTACACAAATATTTCCTATAGGCAGGTTTGTTTAGTATTGAAAATGGGCAATATTAGTCAACGTTTTGCATAGCCCCCATACAAGTGCCCTCCAAATAACAGACATATACCCATTTTCTCAACGTCTGGTTATATTTTATCGAAACGGTAGATTGACAGTTTTCATACAAATACCTGTTTATATGTATCATTCTTTAAAAATGTATATCTCCAGAAAAACAAGTACAGCAATGAAATTCGACAAAAACTCATTTTATACTAACCGAAATCTTTTTGCTAAGTTTTTATATGAATCAGTCCATAATTGGCCTTTCTCTATGTAGAGGTTCCCCTTCAAAATGTAAGTTTAACGCTCATAACAGTCTTTAACTTTTATGGAATTCGAAAACTGGATACCAAATTTTATGAGGATAGAGATTTAATAAACCCATAAAAAATAAACAAATTATGTAGGAACCAAAATCTTTTTACCAAATTTTATGAAGATCCTTTTATAGTTGACACTACACCAATAGGAGCTTCATCTCCTACTGAAAATTACTTTAACAATCATGCAACTTTTCGAAATTCTCCGACGGTAACGCTGATTCAGACTGCAAAGAAAATACTCATTTTCTGCACAATAGAGTCATCTCTCTATCTCCCATAATTGAGTGAAAAAAGTTTGCCAGCCAGAGTTTTTGATCCCCGTTTCTTTAACAAAGTAGTTTATCAAACTACTCAATTTTCAATCAAAGAAAAGAGAGTACCACAAAAAATTCTCTCTTGCAGACTGTGTGCAGACAAAAAATTGAGTTTTTCTTGCTTTGCATTAGTGCTGCCAAGTTTTATATGAGTTTTTACCAACATAATGAAATCGCTGTAATGCAAGTATTTTTTTGGGCTTTATCTAGCAACATAATCAATTTGATTTAACTAAGTGGATGCTAAATTCTTCTTCTTTTTCATATATGGGAGAGGAATTTCCAGTTTAACAAACTACTTAACAAACTAAATAAAAAAGAGAGCAATTATTAAAAAGAATTATCACTAATTAGAATTGTTTAATTGACAACAATTTAAAATATAACTAAAAAATAATTAGTAAATGAAAAAAATAATGGAAATAAAACAACGTTTAAAAAGTTCACTCAAAATTGTTTTTTGAGTTTGGGGCTGAATTTTGGACTTCTGACAAAGGTTGATATATTGGACGTTGTACCTGGTCTAATTCCCTACATTTTGGTGTGTAATATGTTTTGCTCTAAAGTTTTTCGTAGAACAAAGTTTTTAAAAAAGTGTTCTTTAACATTTCACTCAAAATTGTTTTTGGAGTTTGGGGCCGAATTTTGGACTTCTAACAAAGGTTGTTGTATTGGACGTTGTAGCTAGCCCAATTCTGTACATTTTGGTGTATAATATGTTTTGCTCTAAAGTTTTTCGTAGAACAAAGTTTTTAAAAAAGTGTTCTTTAACATTTCACTCAAAATTGTTTTTGGAGTTTGGGGCCGAATTTTGGACTTCTAACAAAGGTTGTTGTATTGGACGTTGTAACTAGTCCAATTCCCTACAATTTGGTGTATAATATGTTTTGCTCTAAAGTTTTCCAAAAAAAAGTATTTTTCAAAATTTCACTCAAAATTTATTTTGTCAAGAAATTGCAAATAATTTCAAGATTTAGCTGATTATTTTTTCTATGAGGTGATGCTAAGTCTGGAAATGTCGTTATGTTGCTATCTTTGAGCGTTATTTTATGTTATATTGCAAATGAGCATTAATTTTTAACAAAACATATATTTGTGTAAGAAATAGGAAACACAAAATATATTTACGCAACTTAATAAGAAAATATATTCATATATAGTTTGTGAAAAATCACAAAAGAAAATATGGCAACATTTTTAGAACCAACATGTTGTTAACTTGGCATTACTTTTAAATGTCATTTTTATTAAATTTGTGTTTACGTTTTATACAGGTGTCCCGCATTTTTCTTTAAATTGACTGGAACTATTTTGGATGGAATTTGGCCAGGAGACGCATAAGATTTTGGACAATTGATTGCAGTACGCGGTAAGTTTATTGATTGTCCTACAAACAGTTGAAGTCAAATGACAATAACAATAATAATAACAATTTTTATTAAATTTCTGTTTTTATTTTATGCAGTGTCGCACGTTTTATACTATTTGATCAGGATTTTGGACACAGGTTTGGCGAAATATTATAAACCATCAGGGTAAGTGAATTGATTTTCCTATAATAGCAGTTATAATTGTTTGACTGACTCCATTGATAAATATATTTATCTATCACTAAGAATAACATAGTTTCTATAAAGTTCTTTGAACATTTTCATCAATAGTGCCAGTCAAATGATTATCTTTGTTCTTGTAGGATTGTGTCTGTAACGAGAAACATTATTCAAACAAAATATAAAAAAGTTTATTATCAGGCCTGTCACAGAATTTCATTCCGATCGAAAGTGGAATTATTTCCGTATTTTTGCTTCTTCTAAAAAAGAAAACGAAAAATTCTTTCGGAATGAAACCACTTTCAGTTTTTGAAGTGGAATTGATATTTGTATATAATTAACGCTTTTCTTAGTTTTAATAATAAGAACCTTTATTAAAAACATGGTTCTTGTTTTGATTAGCTAAACAGGAACAATTTTAAATGAAATCTATATAATTTTATTCATTTTTTGTCAATTTACGAAATAATTCGGAATTTGGAGAAGCTAAAACAAAAATGATCGGAATAATAATACGGAATTGAAACCATTTCGATCGGAATGCACAGTGGGGCAGAATGGAAATTTTTTGGAAATAAATCTGGCATTTCTAAACGGCTGATCCGATCGGGATAAAATTTTGCGTGAGCGTAGCCAAGGAGTATTCGAGTTTAAGTTTTGAAGATGAACCCTGCAGATGCCCCAGGGACGCTGTGGCGGCTCAACATGTAAAATTTTTAAACTCGTGCCATTTTTTTGTTTTTCACCCAAATACAAAGATTTTTATATTTTCTGAAAGCGCTCGACGAGATACTACTTATCTCTTATAATATCCGAGTTATAGGCATTTAAAAATTTAGTGATACAAAATTTACCATACCTTGGTCCGCCTTTTTTTGAATACCAGGCGTAATTTTGGACCAAATGGACTCAAAATTTCCAATAATATACGTTTTTTAATTTAAAAATTCAAAAAATTTTAGATTTTTGCCGTTTTTTTGCCAAAAATATGTCTTAACTCTTTTATTAATAAAATAAAATTTTCTTTAAGAACATATAACAATTTTATAGTTTTCTAAAAGGTATCTTTACGCAGAACGCTTTGGCGTAAAAAACTTGTCCTATTTTTTGAAAATGTTGCCACTGCGTCCTTCCGAATATGACCTATTTTTTATCAAAACTTCAACTTTGAGCGACATGTTCTAAAATCCCAAAAGCTGGGATCAGAAAACTGAAAGCAGTTTTGGAAACCTCAATATGTTTTATATTTATTCCAAAAGTATTTTCCCAGCCCTGAAAGAAATGTGGACCCTATGGGCAAAAATGAAAAAAATCCCATTTTTGGGATTTTCATTCCTATTTTTGGGAATTGCGGGATGCCCTTTGACCTCTTCAATTTTTTTTTTTTTGCATTTTCTTATTTGAAATGACAAATTTAACAAGCGTTGAAAATTTCATTGAGTTTTGTTCATAAATTTTGTCTTATATTACATATTTGTTAAATTTCTAAAACTATGATTTATATCAAAATTTTAATAGGGTCGCAGATAGCTACAACAATTTAGTCCATATTTATCCCTTAATATTATTTTTTAGTTAGATATGGAAATTCACGACCCTTTACAAAAAATTTCAAGCCAATATCTCAATTACATTCAAAAATATGTTCATTTAAACCTGTGTCCTTTAATTTCATCTTTTTCATATTTTAGTATTAAGTATGACAGAACATACATTTGGTGTTGAATAAAATATTTGGACAATTTTTAAAAATTATTTAGTTAATTATTTTATTAAAGACTATAACATTGTATATACAATAAAAAAATTATAATTTTATTATGAGCCACGCACAACAACACCTAAATCACCCCACACAAACCACCTTTCCCGCCCACCGAAATATAAAACACAATTTAATACAATATCATCAGTTAGTATAATAGCTTTTTTATTTGAACTGTTTATCTTAAATATAATACAATTAATTCTTACAACCTACTTATATAGTTAATTCCTAACACTACTTATTTTCTATAAAATAATCTGTCATATCGGTATACATATCCAGAAGGTAATATAAGTCCTTTATATCTTCCTTGTTTTGAGATGATAGAGTTTCATAACAAATCCATCTTTTTCGCATAGTTGAAAGAACAGGATCAGAAGATAGAAGTAAACCATTAAAAATATCTTCATTCTGTGATTGCCTGGAGCTGAATAGTTGAACATGCTTAAAATCTCGATTCCTCGCTTCCTGGGCTTCTTCTGTTAACTCTCCAAGTGGAAGAATATTCGATTCAATTATTATTTGACCATGACACAATACTTTGTGTACTGTTGGTGTTAGTTCCCTCCATGAATACAGAGATACAAGTAATTTAGAAATTTCAGATGTATATTCCCCAAATCGATTTCCATTAATTTTATGTTTACTATTCAGTGCCATTAAAATAGTGTTAACTCTTCGAAGCAACTCCTTGTCGATTCCAGTTATTTTTGAAGTAATTTCAAAATCACGAAAAAACCTTCTCGCCGTATTACCGTCATTTGTACTACCGCAACTTGGAAGTGGTTTGTCAATGTTTAATCCCATCTGAACTTTAAATTCTTCTTGGATTCTGCTTTCTTCCGCAGCTCTCAGTTCTTTCAATTCTTCATTATTTTTTGTTGATTTAGTAAGATTTTCTGGCACACTTCTATATTTGAGGTCGTATGCTATGTGTAAAAAGTAATCCAAAAATCGTATTCTGGCATGAAGTGGAGAAATTCCGAAAGACAGGACTTCTTCATTAATACTTCTGCTTTTGTTTATATTTGAGAATTGCGACTTTTTCTCATTACATATTGAGCATTTCCAGAAGGAAGAAGTTTCTGTTATGGCATTGCTGACCTTTCCATCAATCATTGTTAAGCTTAGCTGATATGATACGTTAATAGAGAATTCCTTTATTTTTATGCAAATGGGCTCCAGTGCATTTATTTCATCTTTTAAATATTCCACTAAATCTTTTGTTGTTTTCTTTGACTCCTTTATATATTCAAATCCAATGGTTCTACAAAAATTTTTTGAACCCGGAGTTGTATTGATCCATATATCTTCAAATGAAATTCCGATGCTTGACGATGATGGATTAAGGGAATATGAACGAATTCGTAATGGCACTAATGATGACATAAATACACTTTTGTAGTCTGCTAATGTCCGACTTCCACAAGCTTGTTTGTATTCTGGAAGTGCTGATAAACCGTCACATCCCCACTTACACATTAAGACAACATCACAGTTATGAATTTTCCTTAGTTGGTCTTCTGAAAAGTCTGACACAATTCTTGATGCTGTGTTTTCGAGCAAAAATGATATATCAATACAAGCTTCCACATCATTAACTGCAATAGGTGATGGTAGGATAGTTTGTTTTTTTTCCTGGATCGCCTTGTATGATGGTAATATATTGTGTCCTTTTTCATGCAGTGCTTTCCTTAATATTTGGTACTTATTCCTCTTCAGTAAAATTTGATTGTGATGTTGGAGTTGGTGAACTTTCCACAATTTGCTTAAGTCGTTTTGGTGATGCATTAGGGAGAATAGTTGCAATATGTACGGCATCCATAGGTTGGTTTTCCTTTTTCAGCATTTCGTTAAATGTATCAGCAATTTCCTCATTTGAGATTGAAAAAAGTTTTTGTGTGACCCTCTTTTTTTTTGACCTTGAACATAAGTCTTCGTATGACTTGCAAGGCGCTCCTGTTGATGTGTTGAAAGTTGAGATTTCCGTAGTAGTTTCCATCCAACTACAAAATTTTAATCCAAATTTCTTTTGATTTCCATCCACAGACTTACTTTTTACATCAAAAAGTTTTAAAAAGTTTTCAATTTTTGATATGCCTGTTTTGTCTACTTTTCCACTATATGTAGTTTTTATATAATTTGAAATGTCTTCAATAATTTCTGGCCCTTTTGAAGATACACTCCATAAAACGGAACACAACTCTTCGTACTTTAATGTAATCTTCATTGTAGATTTATTAAATATGGTACTTAAAATCTGAGAAGTTTACTTATATACCAATTCTTGTCATTTCCGATACAGGTATTCCAAAGTAAAAAATTACGAATTGTCTACCTATTAACATTTAGGATTATATTACTATAACCTGCAATTCAGTCATTGATATTTCTTATTAGTGAATGAATCGAAATTATCAGTACCTGTATATTTTTACCTACATGATCATAAACGAAATGATCTGTCGAAAAAATTTTGATAAATAGTTATAAATTTCTGAAAATTTAAGCATAATAGGACCTTTCAATTATTAGGATAAGCAAACAAATAGAAAATAGGTAAATATAAGATTTAAATATGTTCTGTCATATTTAATACTAAAATATGAAAAATATGAAATTAAAGGATACAGGTTTAAATGAACATATTTTCGAATGTAATTGAGATATTGGCTTGAATTTTTTGTAAAGGGTCGAGAATTTCCATATCTAACTAAAAAATGATATGAAGGGATAAATATGGACTAAATTGTTGTAGCTATCTGCGACCCTATTAAAATTTTGATATAAATCATAGTTTTAAAAATTAAACAAATATGTAATATTTATGAACAAAACTCAATGAAATTTTCAACGCTTGTTAAATTTGTCATTTCAAATAAGAAAATGCAAAAAAAAAATTGAAGAGGTCAAAGGGCATCCCGCAATTCCCAAAAATAGGAATGAAAATCCCAAAAATGGGATTTTTTACTTTTTTGCCCATAGGGTCCACATTTCTTTCAGGGCAGGGAAAATACTTTTGGAGTAAATATAAAACATATTGAGGTTTCCAAAACTGCTTTCAGTTTTTTGATCCCAGCTTTGGGATTTTGGAACATGTCGCCCAAAGTTGAAGTTTTGATAAAAAATAGGTCATATTCGGAAGGACGCAGTGGCAACATTTTCAAAAAATAGGAAAAGTTTTTTACGCCAGAGCGTTCTGCGTAAAGATACCTTTTAGAAAACTATAAAATTGTTATATGTTCTTAAAGAAAATTTTATTTTATTAATAAAAGAGTTAAGACACATTTTTGGCAAAAAAAACGGCAAAAATCTAAAATTTTTTGAATTTTTAAATTAAAAAACGTATATTTTTGGATCTGAAAACGATATTGATCTGAAATTTTTTGTATATTATTGGAAATTTGGTCCAAAATTACGCCCGGTATTCAAAAAAAGGCGGACCAAGGTATGGTAAATTTTGTATCACTAAATTTTTAAATGCCTATAACTCGGATATTATAAGAGATAAGTATTATGTCCAAGCATGTTTTTTCAAGATCTCGTCGAGCGCCGACCGTAGAGCAAAAAATGGCACGAGTTTAAAAATTTTACATGTCGTAGGTACCCTACTTTGAGCCGCCACAGCGCCGTCCCTGGGGCATCTGCAGGGTTCATCTTCAAAACTTAAACTCGAATACTCCTTGGCTACGCTCACGCCAAACGCCGACCGGATCAGCCGTTTAGAAATGCCAGATTTATTTCCAAAAATTTTCCATTCTGCCACATATATGTATACTGAAAATTTTAGTATGTTTTGAAATAAAGCAAAATCAGGTACTTCAAACATAATTTTCAAGAAAAAAAACTACATGAATATAATCCTTAAAGAGTACAGATCTCGTTAGTTTAAACAAATGTATAAAAAGTTTGATGGATCTAGATTAAAATGCAAAAAGTTTAAACAAAGGTATAAAAAGTTCGATGGATCTGGATTAAAATGCCAAAAGAAGTCTTAAACTTAATTCTTCAAAATTATTTACACAAATTTTTTGTCTTTCAAAAGTACAAATACCGAAACAAATAACAAAAGCTGATAAAATGGTAAAAATAATGGAAAATCCTGTCGAGTCTCTATTTTGGGTTATGACGAAATTTTAAATTGGAACTTCACCATTATATTTAAAAGAGAGTATGGATTATATTGAAATCAGTCTTAAATTAAATAAAAGAGAAAAAAATTTGCGAAAGCTTTTAATATAGAGTTCAAATTGGTCAAAAATATGTGACAAGAAAAATGCACACAGTTTATATCTTCAATATATTGGTGAAAATGCAGACCTATATCCATTTAAAGTTGATGCCGATAAAGAAAACATCATTGCGAATCATGTACGTGCATCTGCTATTCTAAAAAATTCAAACCAGATCTCCAAATCCGTTGCATGAGACTCATTTTCAAAATTATTTAAATCACATACAAAAAGTATATGCTTATTATCAGGGAAACCGAAAACATGCTCTAAAAAAAGTGTTTTAAGCGCTTTAAATATGTCGTAAAAAACTAAAAATATGCTCTTAAAATTTAAAAAATATGCTCCAAAAATAATTATTTTAAATTATATTTTAACATTGAAAAGCTTAAAAAGACTGAAATTGTACTGAAATAATAAATATTTAATGTCATATTCCATCCTACTAGATTTTTTATAATTGATTAATCTGTTAGTTTGAAGAATTAGTTTAATAGAACTCTGTTTTACGTTCAGATAACCAATAAATAACATGAAGCCATTTGGTCCCCAAAAAAACATATTTCAAACGACAAAGTTTGACACATTTCTTCCAATTGTATTCATAGCTTCACACAGAAAAACGCCGAAACACGTGAACTTAATTTTCGGTCGTAGAATCTAGTGGCATACTCCGTTTTGAAAAGTTAGGTCAAAATCGGGAGATATTGGATTTTAAAGTTTACACTATTTCTGAGGTGTTTTTTGATTATTTAAATTAAAAAAATTTTCACGCATAGAAAATTATGAATTAATTATGCATATACATATATTTAGCTTTTAATAATTAGTTCGTATGTCTATGCGTGAAAACTTTTTTCAAAAATTTAAAAATTACAAAATCACCTCATAAAGAGTTCATACTTTAAAGTACAATATCTCCCGATTTTGACCTAAATTTTCAAAACGGAGTAAGCCACTAGATTCTACGACCGAAAATTAAGTTCACGTGTTTCGGCGTTTTTCTGTGTCTTTTTGACATACTTACCTTCAATAAACCATTGACAATTAGAAGAATTTTATTGTAGGCTCGACCCTTCTTTAAGCCAACAATAAGTTGATTTTTAACCATTTTTTTCTCAGATAAAGATTTTTCCGGTAATTTTAGGTTGATTGCGAAAACTAATTATGGTTTCTTTTAAAATAAAATTTAAAAATTCTAATTTTAACGTTTACAAATTTGTAAATAAAATCCCAGAAAATTTTTAAACGATTATATTTTGAGGAAAAAACTCAAATCTAGGCATTATTGGATTAATGCATGAATATTTGACAATATTCCAATTGTCCAGCACTATTTTTAGGCAATTTGGAAATGCCCGTCTGTCAACCAAATGATGGACAAAATCATTTGATTTGGCTTTTTCAAAGTTTGTTGGTTAAATATAATGCCATAAAGTAATTAACCATGTAAATTATATTGATTAGTGTTATACTAATGCAAAATATATTCGCCAGCATTAAAATTAGTCAAATATCAAAGAAATTTATCAATATTTGCAAAAGATTTATCAAAAATTACAAGGAAAATAAGTAAAAATAAGAAAATGTGTCATAGTGATGTATATTTTGTCGCAAAATATCCGTTATTCGGATACTTTTAATAATAATTAGAAATTATATGTTATATTTATACATGTGAACTAAATAGACATTTATTAAAGCCATATATATTTATTTTTCTTAAAAGTTTGTTTTTATTGTCAAAAATCTATTATAAACAAAAATATGAAATTAAGAAAACCGAATCAACGAATATTTTATCCTAATTGTACGCAACACTAACACATAAAATGACAGCCATATTGTACAGTGCTGCCAACTTAAACATAAATCAGCACAATAGTTAATATACGTTTATTATTTGTTTATGAATATCACAATTTTATTAATGGTTTTTAAGGCTAAAGTGTGCTTTAACTATTGAGTGTATTAAAAGCAAAATAAGATTTTTTTATAAATACAAGCGTTAATCTATGTGCATTTTTCTTGTCACATATTTTTGACCAATTCAGACCCTATATTAAAGATTTTCGCAAATTTTTATTCTCTTTTATTTAATTCAGGACTGATTTTAACATAATCCATAATCTTTTTTAAATATAACGCTGAAGTTCCCATTTAAAATTTTGTCATAACCCAAAAAAGAGTCTCGACAGGATTTTCCATTATTTTTACCATTTTATCAGCTTTTAAAGTGCCTTTTGTTTCGGTATTTGTATCTTAGGAGTATGTAGTAACTATCTGCCAAAAGAATTGACCAATTTTTAAAAGATGGTAGAATTTTCAGCGACTTTTAAAAATGTGTAAATACTTTTAAAAGACAAAAAATTTGTGTAAATAATTTTGAATAATTAAGTTTAAGACTTCTTTTGGCATTTTAATCCAGATCTATCGAACTTTTTATACATTTGTTAAAACTAACGTGATCTGTACTCTTTTAGGATTGTATTCATGTAGTTTTTTTTCTTGAAAATTATGTTTGAAGTACCATAATTTTGCTTTATTTTAAATGTCTATGACTGTATATATTATATATATATTCTTGGCAATTGTATATCATTTCTCAATCTTAAAAAAATTCTGAATGCAAAACTCTCTATCTTCTATTCTATTCCAAAAATGACTTTAAATACAATTGCTTTGTATAATTTCCGTTTGCAAAACAAATTTTCTTAATAATTTCGAAATGCTGAACACAAATCCGTCAATATATTAAAAATCGTTCAAATGTTTTTCGAGATATCCCTCATTATGATATTAATTAGTTTAATTGTAATGTCGAGTTTAACCATATGACGCTGATTTTGGACCAAAATATTATAATCTCGTGCAATTGAGTTTCTCTTCAAAAAAAAAAAAAAAAAAACACAATTTTTGGCGTTTAAAGGATTAAGCAATATAAATTTATGTTTTTGTTTAAAATTAGAATTCGTTTCTGTTTTGAATATTAGTGCTAGTGGGTTTTAACAAAGTTTTCAGAAAATCAAAAATACGGTTTAATTTAGCTGTATCTTTGTTATATCGCGTTACTCTTGAAAAATATGTCTCTGCGGATGCGTTAACTAATGTAATTATTTACTAGATTTTAGTAAAATAACTAAATTTTTAACGCGTTTTAGAGCAATTAAAAAAACTCCACATAGGACTTTTTGGAAAACAGTTTTTATATTGAAATGTTCTTCCCATTTTATGCACTGGGACTTTAAGGTGTATATTTACCCAGTACCATTTCTTCAGCGATATTTACTTTGGAAACGTATTTTTTTTTCAAATTAGCGCACAAATTAACCAAAATGAAAAATTTATGAAGATAAAATAAAAACTGATATTCAAATCTTTGCATATATGTATTTCGATTATTGTTCGTCGTACAACTAGAGATCTTATTACAATTTTTGTAGAGAATAAAATTTTCAATATTTTTGTAAAGATTATTCATGCATTGAATTAGCAAATTTTGAATTAATGCTTTTCACACAAAAAATTAATTGAATGAAATTTGAGTCAATTCAAATGAATTTGGTAAAAATGAAATAAATTTAAATTCATTTCCAATTCAAATGTATTTGTTAAAATGAGTTCCAATTCGTTTTCAATTCAAGTGAATCTGTAATATGAATTGCAATTCATTTCCAATTCGTTTGAATTGAATTTAGTTTGAATTTCAAATGAATGAAATCGAAAATGAGTATCAATCAAATTCAAAAGCAGATCTAGGGGAAAACAATTTCTCTACCAAAATGAAAATATTCAGTACAAAAATTGAATAGTCTTATTATGGATCGAAAGGGTCAAAATGTAAAAAAGTCGAAAAATCTAAAAAGGTAGAAAAAATCGAAAGGTTCGAAAAGTCAAAAAATCTAAATAGATCAAAAAATCGAAAAAGTTCAAAAAATCTAAAAAGATCAAAGAATGTCGTAAAATCTAAAAAAGTCGAAAATTTTAAAAAGATAAAATAATTAAAAAAAGCCAAAAAGTTGAAAAAAATCTAAAAATGTATATCATAAATTTTTATACCCTACACCATTTTAGTGGGGAGGGTATATTGGATTTGTGCTGATGTTTGTAACATACAAAAATATTCGTCCTAGACCCACCTTAAAGTATACCAATCGGCTTAGAATCGTTTTCTGAGTCGATTAAGCTATGTCCGTCCGTCCGTCCGTCTGGCTGGCTGGCTGGCTGTCCATGTAAACCTTGTGCATTTGGCACGCACGTTTTATTTGACCCAAGGACGAAGCCTATTGAAAATGGTTGAAATTGGTCCATTATTTCACCTAGCCCCCATAGAACAGAACCCCCGAAAAGGGCTTCTGAGCTCATAATTATGTTAAATATACAGATATATCGATAAAATACGGCACAACTAAGTTTTATAGAAGTCTTGGTGACCCTGCCAAATTTCATAAAGATCGGGCCCCATTTGACCCTAGCTCCCATACAAAGTCCTCTTCAGAAAATTACTTGAATGTCCCAAATTAACTTATAAACACAAATATCGCGATGAAATTCAGCACAATAAAATATTATGTAAATATAAATATATTCACAAAATTTTATCGGGCTTGGTCCATATTTGCCCCTAGTCCCCATATAAAGCCTCTTTCAGAAAATTAGTTTTTCATCCATAAATTGCTTAAATGTATCGGAACAATGGAATATTGAAGATAAATGCTTTATTATGAAAAATAAATCACATATAATATTCATAAATGGTGTAGGGTATCATATGGTCGGCCACGCCCGACTATACTTTCTTACTTGTTTTATTTTGTTTTTCTTGTATTTTCAGATTTATTGAGTTAACCCATTTAAAAAAAGGTAATTTAAATGAATAATTAGTTTTATTTAAAATTCTATTTTATAGAGCTGATGGTCGCAGTAGTTGTGGTCTATAATCTTCTTTCTTGAATTTATTCTTAAATTTAAGTTGAAATAAATGAATTTAGTAAATTTTTAAATAAAAATTTCTTCAAACAAAAATATATGAATTTGTTTCATTAAAAAAAAAACATAAGAATATGAAAATTTATCACTGTAAATATAATTAAATATCTGATTGGTATCATAAATGTTTTATGCATTTTTGACACAATATAAGCAATTATGTCTTCATGAGGTTATTTATTATTTCAATCAGATATAGTTTTACGTGTTTAGTTGTTTTCTTTTTCTTATGTAAGAATGTTTGTGCGGTTTACACAGGGAAACTTTTGATTTTGTGTGTGGGAGAAAGTTTCCCAAAAAAAGTTTCCCTGTGTAAACCGGCAATTTGTAAATGATAGGTTTAAGTATTATATTTATTAGCTAGCTATTAATGTTTCTTTTTATTTGCAGGATACCAAAATGGGCATTAGTCGTAAGTTAGGTTATAGTGTTAATGATTTAAAGTCCATAATACTAAAATGTTCCTTTTTAGAGGACTTACAAAATATTTCCTCTGAAAATTTTGAATTATTTAATAAAATTATTATATCTTTAAATGCAATTTGTAAAACAAGCAAATATAATAAAATGAAAAATAATTTAAACAAGTAAGAGTACTATATTCGGCTGTGCCGAATCTTATATACCCTTC
Source organism: Lucilia sericata (assembly GCF_015586225.1). Classification (NCBI taxonomy): domain Eukaryota; kingdom Metazoa; phylum Arthropoda; class Insecta; order Diptera; family Calliphoridae; genus Lucilia; species Lucilia sericata. Next base: position 911,530 of record NW_023994080.1, on the reverse strand, counting down.
ACCATGATGTGTTAAAAAAACAGTCAGTACGAATTTTATTACAAAAAAATCAAAAAATACCAATTGTATCCCATTTTATACGTTCTAACTTAATCCGGGCTCTTCATGCTTAATTTCATATTTCTAGGTTTAATATTATAGAAATTTCAAAAAGTACCTTTTGTAAAACGAAAAAGTACCAAAAAGTCCCCTTTTATAGGTTCTTACCTAGTCAAGGCCCTACATGCTAAATTTCATGTTTCTAGGTTCAATATTATAGAAAATTCAAAAAGTACCTTTTGTAGAACGAAAAAGTACCAAAAAGTCCCCTTTTATTTGTTCTGACCTAATTCGGGCTCAACATACTTAATTTCGTGTTTCTAGGTTCAATATCATAGAAAATTAAAAAAGTACCTTTTGTAGAACGAAAAAGTACCAAAAAGTCCCCTTTTATAGGTTCTTACCTAGTCCAGGCCCTACATGCTAAATTTCATGTTTCTAGGTTCAATATTATAGAAAATTAAAAAAGTACCTTTTGAAGAACGAAAAAGTACCAAAAAGTCCCTTTTTATAGGTTCTCACTTAATCCAGGCTCTACATAGTTATTTTCATGTTTTTAGGTTCAATATTATAGGAAATTCAAAAAGTACCTTTTGAAGAACGAAACAGTACCAAAAAGTCCCGTTTTATAGATTCTCATTTAATCCGGGCTCTACATGCTTAATTTCATGTTTCTAGGTTAAATTTTATAGAAAACTCAAAAAGTACCAGTCGAAGGACGAAAAAGTACCAAAAAGTCCCCTTTTATAAATTCTCATTTACTCCGGGCTCTACATGCTTAATTTCATGTTTCTAGGTTCAATATTATAGGAAATTCAAAAAGTACTTTTTGAAGAACGAAAAAGTACCAAAAAGGCCCCTTTTATAGATTCTCATTTACTCCGGGCTCTACATAATTTTTCTAGGTTAAATCTTATAGAAAACTCAAAAAGTAACTTTTGTAGAACGAAAAAGTACCAAAAAGTCCGCTTTTATAGATTCTCATTTACTACGGGCTCTACATGCTTAATTTCATGTTTCTAGGTTCAATATTATAGAAAATTCAAAAAGTACCAGTCGAAGTACGAAAAAGTACCAAAAGGTCCCCTTTTATAGGTTCTCACTTAATCCAGGCTCTACATAGTTAATTTCATGTTTCTAGGTTCAATATTATAGGAAATTCAAAAAGTACCTTTTGAAGAACGAAACAGTACCAAAAAGTCCCCTTTTATAGATTCTCATTTACTCCGGGCCCTACATGCTAAATTTCATGTTTCTAGGTTCAATATTATAGAAAATTCAAAAAGTACCTTTTGTAGAACGAAAAAGTACCAAAAAGTCCCCTTTTATTTGTTCTGACCTAATTCGGGCTCAACATACTTAATTTCGTGTTTCTAGGTTCAATATCATAGAAAATTAAAAAAGTACCTTTTGTAGAACGAAAAAGTACCAAAAAGTCCCCTTTTATAGGTTCTTACCTAGTCCAGGCCCTACATGCTAAATTTCATGTTTCTAGGTTCAATATTATAGAAAATTCAAAAAGTACCTTTTGTAGAACGAAAATGTACCAAAGAATCCCTTTTTATAGGTTCTTACTTAGTCAAGGTCCTACATGCTAAATTTCATGTTTCTAGGTTCAATATTATAGAAAATTCAAAAAGTACCTTTTGTAGAACGAAAAAGTACCAAAAAGTGCCCTTTAATGTGTTCTCGCCTTATCCAGGCTCTACATATTTAATTTCATGTTTCTAGCCAATAACAACGTAACGTGATGTTCATTCTTTGCTTTGTGTTTATAAACAAGAATTACAATAACAAATAACAAAAAAAATTTACCGTTTGATACTGTGTTTTGTTTTTGTTTGTTTATTGATTTGCATAAGCATGCACGAAAAAAGTAAATTTTTGATGAAATTTTCAGAGGTGGTCTCGGATTTTTAATCATATCTTCGTTATTTATGGGCCGATTGGGCTGATTTTAAATAGCGTTCTATTCCGATAGAATTATTGAAAATTCGGATCTCGCAGATATCTGGGGTCTTCTGAAAACTGATTTCAACATACACACAGACAGACAGACGGACATGGCTAAATCGACTCCGCTATTTATAAGGATCCAGAATATATATACTTTATAGGGTCGGAAAATTATATTATAGAAATTACAAACGGAATGACAAACTTATATATACCCTTCTCACGAAGGTGAAGGGAAAATAATTTCTAGTATGGCAATATACTTGCTGAAAATACGCAAGAATAAAAAGAAAAATTTGGATTCCCAAATTGAAAATCTTGATAAAGGTAATTTATCAAGAAATATAAATTCATCTGCTTTAGATGAAAATGTAGAAAATTAAAATCTTAATAAAATAAATTTATTAAGAGAAGTTAATTCATCTGTTTTAGATGAAAATCTAGAAAATTAAAGTTTTTAAATGTAATTTATCAAGAAAATTAAATTCACCTATTTTAGATGAAAATAATATTTCAAATTGTATGGAATTTCAATATTTTCCAATGGAACAACATTATATTTCAAAGTTATTGGATGACGCAGATATTTTAGAAAATGAAGATGGTATTAACTATGATTATAAGAAAGTTACTGAAATGAATGCATTTAAAGTTGTAAATACCATTAAAGATTCGGTTCTTGATAAAGAAACTTTGAACGAAAAAAGTAATTTAAACTTATCTTCCTTTAAAAGTTTTCAACTAGAACAAGAACATATAACTGATGTATATGATGATTTAAGTGATATCCAAGAACCACTTAAAAATGTTTCAACAAATATTAAAAATATTGATGGAACAAAGGAAAGTTCTTTTATATTTAACGAAAGAAATATATATAGAATAGAAGCCAATTGTGCTAAAAGTAAATCTATTCAATTAGAAAATAATATTACCAATATTGAATTGCAAAGTTTAAAGAAAGAAATAAAAATCACTTTAAATGCTTCATTGAACAAACTTTCTGAAGATATTTCCAAATATTTAAAATCAATGATATCTGATGGATTTAAATCAAATTTTAACAAGTAAGAAAGTATAGTTGGGCGAGGCCGACCATATGATACCCTACACCAGTTATGAATATTAAGTGTGATTTATTTTTTTTAATAAAGCATTTATCTTCAATATTCCCTGTTCCGATAAATTTAAGCAATTTATGGATGAAAAACTAATTTTCTAAAAGAGGCTTTATATGGGGGCTAGGGGCAAATATGGACCAAGCCCGATAAAATTTTGTGAATATATTTACATAATATTTTATTGTGCTGAATTTCATCGCGATATTTGTGTTTATAAGTTAATTTGGGACATTCAAGTAATTTTCTGAAGGGGACTTTGTATGGGAGCTAGGGTCAAATGGGGCCCGATCTTTATGAAATTTGGCAGGGTCATCAAGACTTCTATAAAACTTAGTTGTGCCGTATTTTATCGATATATCTGTATATTTAACATAATTATGAGCTCAAAAGCCCTTTTCGGGGGGTTCTGTTCTATGGGGGCTAGGTGAAATAATGGACCGATTTTAACCATTTTCAATAGGCTTCGTCCTTGGGTCAAATAAAATGTGCATGCCAAATTTCATCCAATTATCTTGAAAATTGTGACCTATAGCTTGCGCACAAGGTTTACATGGACAGCCAGCCAGACGGACGGACGGACATAGCTTAATCGACTCAGAAAACGATTCTAAGCCGATTGGTATACTTTAAGGTGGGTCTAGGACGAATATTTTTGTATGTTACAAACATCAGCACAAATCCAATATACCCTCCCCACTAAAGTGGTGTAGGGTATAATTAATGAAATTCTTAACAGTTTAAAAACTGAATATAAATGTGGTACTAATATAAGCAATTTTAACGAAAAAAGTTCGGAAAATATAATATCGGAAAGAATTGAACATAAACATACTACTATTAAAGGCAATGTTAATAAGAAAAATGTTACGGAAAATTCCATTGAAAAAATTTCCGATAACATGAAATTATATGACGAAAAATCAAAAAATAAACTCTAGGTCCATTTGAAGTTACTGATAACTCGTTGGATATTTCAAACTTTCTTAAGTACAGACCTTTACCAAATCCTAATGAGAAGTGCAATAGAATTGTTCTTCGAGGAGAATCAAATTGTTCAAATCCAAAAAGGACATTTAAAAAAAATTTTCATGATTGCTCATTTATGGTTAATTTAGACGTTCTTAAAAATGCAAAAGCTACCAAAAAAATATAACAATGTTTGTGTTTTTATAATGTTCTCTATGCAAAAAAAGGTACATTCGTATATGCATATTGTAGATTTAACGATTGTACCACATATCGTTTTGAGATAATTTCTAACGGTCTCGGTTTATAGAACAAAAGAAATACAACATGCAGACGACGAAGTGCACGTTGGCCAAATGAGAGGCGTTAAACGGCAAGTTGTCAAAAACGAAATTAAAAATTGTAAGGCTTGCTTATATCAAAATAAGCAAATTTTGAATGCTGCTGATGACATTGCTGAAAAAGGCAATTTTCAAAACATTCATAATTATGAAGCTTTAAGGAAATGTAGAGCAGCAGCAATTCACGATAATTATTATGATGAAAATACTGTTTATGCTCTTATATTGATGAGAAATGGTCCATTCAAAAATTATATACATTTGGTAGCTTCCCCATTCACTGTTTATACATGGGAGAAGTATACATTTGATACTCTTGCAAGTAATGTTAAAATTCTTGAGGACCGAAATTCACGTTACATTAGACGCTTCAGGCGAAACTCTAAGACGTGTGGAATGTGCCGAAAAAATTGTTTTAACCTATAAGTTAGTTATTCGAAATTCGAAACTAAAAAAAGTTCTGCCTATAGCGGAAGCAATTCTTTCTCGTCATAATCTCACCGAGATTTGTAACTTTTTAGACAGAATAAAATTGTCTATTAATGCGAAGAAAACAAGAAATCAATTGAGATGGCCTAACTGTCCTAATCCTAATGATGGCCTAATCCAAAACTTAAACCAGATTTTGTTGTTTTGCAATGGTTCATATGTCATTACATACACATAATTTGTAAAGATATAAATTCAAGATTGGGCAAAAACAATTTTTTGAGACACTTTCTTAAGAATGCTTTAGTAGCAGCATTCAATTTTACCACAATGGAAGAATGCCAGCGATGGTTTAAACATATTTTTATTATTTTGTTGTCACCATATAAGTCTACAGCTTTTGAATCAAGTTACGAAATATTGCGTCAATTTGCAACAGAAAGTGATGGCGAAAGCGGTAGCATCTGGCGATGATAAAATTGATTATTTAGAATCAATAGCACTGAATAGTCCATTTCGAAAAATGTTTTTGGAAATTCATAATGAAAAAAAAACATACTTTGAAAACAGTTACGACTGGTAGAACCTTAAATCCATATCGTAACGAAAACATATATGTATATGTTTTTAGTTAATAAATATTGCGCATTCTTTGGACAAACGTAATGGGTACACATGTTGACCCTTCGGGAGAACATATAAGTAATGCCCCCGTTGAATTTGCATTCTTTATGCAAAAAAAAAAAAAAAATAATAATAATGGCCGAAAAAATGTAAGGCCAGATGTCTTCGTAAGTAGTAGTAGAATAAATAAAGAGCATTCCTATTTATCTTCTACTCCTATTGATAAAAAAGACATTTGCTTTATTGACTCAAGTGTCGAAATAATAGAAAAAGAACACAGTTATAGTTTAACAGACACTACAGCTAAAACTGAACCTGAGGAGACATGGGGAAAAGTAGACCTAATTAAACGAAAATCAATTAAGCCTACGAAAATGCATGCATCTCAGATAGAGAAGAAAATTGCAAAGTTTCGAGAAAATAACCAAAATAATACTTTCGGAAAAAAGGACGATTTTTTTCTGTTTAAATTTGATATATTATTTTCCGAAGTTAATAATGTTAATTCAATTAATATTGGATTTTATGACTATATAGAAACATCGGATTGGAACTGTTTCAATGATGATCAATTGTTGACGAATTTTGTATTAGACTCTTGCCTTTTAGCAATCATAAAAGAAAGTAGGACTACTGACTGTTATAGTATGCCAGTTCAAGTAGACAATATACAGTTTGACAAAATGCAAATGTTAACAAAAAATCAGCCAGATTTGTTATTTGTTCCCATCTTATGTTCTAGTCATTTTACATTGTGTGTTCTTAAGTTTTCAACACATGAATTTATTTATTTAAATTCCTTTGTAAGCCAAAGTGTTGGAAAACGCATATATAATAGTTTTCTGACTACTTTAGGAAAAAATGCGACCTTGTGGAAATATAAAGAAATTTCTAACAGGGACTTACAGAAAGCTGCCGTTAGTTGTGGAATTTTTGTTTTAATGTACTCGGCAAAAATTCTCAAAAATGAACCTTTAATTAATTTAGCTAATCCTAATGATTTCAGAAAGGAAATGAAAAGATTGTTATTGAAACATCAAGGAGACAAAACACGATTTTTTGTCAATGTGGTTGCCTAAAAAATTGTCTGAAAAAATCTAAATACTTTTAAATAAAATCGTGAAAGTTCGTTTGAAATGGAAATATATTGTAAACAGAATGCAAAAAACTTGAAATAAACCCGCAGAAGCTTTTAATTTTTTTTAATTTATATAAGTAAAAAAATTTTGAATTGCACCAATTAGTATCTTTTGATATATCAGAACTTGACAGCACTGCAAGTTCCGTCTGCAAATCAGAAAATTAAGTTAATCGGTCTGGCATCACTCTTCTGCACAAAAAAGATAAAGCACTCAATTCGCTGCAAATTTGAGTAATTCTCTCTTTGCAGATTGAGCGAAAAAAAGTAGTTTGATAAATTACTTTGTTATTTTCTCGCCGGCGGAGATTGGTCTAGTGTTTCAATCACTTTTGGACAATTATAAAGCAACCATTCGGGGATAACATGCCTTTGAAGTTTAGGGTCGTTAACTTGATATAATTTAAATGTAAATTCTGCTGATTGCTTTAAATTATCCCTCAAAATGGTTAAATACAAATCTTTGTTCATGTTAATGTCGATAAAAGCTAGGTTTCCGACTGCATTTGATAATATAGAGCCCCAAACCATCACATGTCCTCCTCCGTGTTTTACTATGAGAGTAGGGGAGACTGGGGTAGCTTCGGCATTGGGGTACTTTCGGCAATGGCGTTATTGATGTAAAGCTCTCATTGTACATCACTAGGTTTGATGTATAGGTATCGAATATCAAAATAAATAACTGCCGCAAAGTTTGCCACTTCTAGCTAATAAGCTTATTTAGCTGTTCGTGTTTTAATATTTTTACAGGTGTTTTTGTAATATTTCATTTCATTTGGTAATTATTTCGTATATAAAATTTTTAAACTCTTAAGACAGCGCTATTAAAAAGTCATTAAATATTATGTATTTTCTTACAAAAATAAGTAGAATCATAGTGTTTTTTGAAGACTAATAGAAAAAAAGGAAAAACTAAAGAAAGTGCTTTCGGGGTATAATCAGCGTTTTAATTCCTATAATTATTTTTTGGTTTGTCTTTAAAAAATCCTTTAATATGGTTCGAAATTACAAGCCTAAGACCTAACGCGCTTCTATTGACGAAAATGCGATGGAAAAAGCTGTTTCTAATGTTTTGTGTGGCCTTGAGACGCCAACGTCCGCCGCTAGAAAATATAGCCTTAATAATCAAACAATTGAATCGCTTATTAAAAGAATATATCCCTTAGAGGATCTAAATTCCAACCAGACTGAAAGCAATGATAATTATAAAGTTTACTTCGAGGGAAGTATTTACCAAAAAGGAAGTGCTTGAATTGGTCGAATATATAAAGAAATGTGTGTAATGACTTATAAGGCTTTCCGGAAATTAGCTTATGAATATGCCAATCTTAACGAAAAGTCTTTTGCTGAGAAAAGAAACATTATGAAAGAAGCAGGCGAAACCCAACATTAACGCTTCGAAAACCAGCTTAGCAAGACAATATATTTTACGTTTAAAGAAAAGAAATGTGTTCATTTTATATTTATTTTCTTCAACTTATAAATAAATACTGAATTACCTGTGTCTAATTTTTTATAAAATGGAGTTTTACTTTATAATCCTCTTTGGGAATGTGGGCGACGAATGTGCCCCATCAAATGCTACAGCTACCCCGGTTAGGGGCACCTTCGGCGAATCTGACTGTTTTGACAAACTCTAAAAATATGTAACTAATACTAATTAATCATAAGTTTTTGGTACGAGTTTTTATCATTCATTATCTTAGAACAATAACCAGCGACAAAATGTTTATATCTGTTGAATAAGTACTTAGATATAGAGCTGTAAACAATCTGCCCCAGCCTCCCCTAACGTGTTTTCCATTCAGCTCTTCATTTAGTTTCCTCCACACCATTGTTCTTCCGATACTTCATATATATTAAATATGCTCTTATCAAAGAATATAACGTCGTCCCACCAAATTTTTGTCGGTACGTTCCGTCCTTATTATTTACTTACTAGACACTCGGCCGCTATATCCTTGACTTTTAATCGTTCGATGAATTGTTGTTTCTGAAACAGTCTTAATGAATTACTCTTTCATTTCTTCTATATTTTTCAACTTATTCGGCTATCCCGTTTTTTTAAATGAATGTGGAATTCATTTTTATACCTTTGTACAATATTACCGACAGTATTTGACTTCATATTTAATATTTCACCAGTATTTTTATAGGTTTATTAATTTTCATAATGCAGAAATTCAATTTAATTTTTTCTAAAGATATTTTTTTCCATACGATTGTTTTTTATTTAAAAAAATCGTTCCTAAAATTATTGCGCGTGATACACGAACTTATTTGAACATCAGAATATAAATTCGTCCATTATTAAAAAATTTGGTATGTATAAAAAGCTTTTAATATGTACAACAATAAGTACAAAACATTTTATTTACCGAATATTAATGTATAAGAATTTTAAAAACATTTTAGTTAGTGGTGTTTCAGTAAGCACTTGTACATGTCTTAGCATCCTTCCTCTTGCCCTATTATATTTTGTAAAGATATTTAAATAGTAGAGACAGTAAATTTTAACCCTTTGGAAAAATGTGATCCTATTTTTGGACCTATTTAAACACAGGCCTAGTTTAAATATTAAAATTGCTCTATGTAAAATGCTAAAAACCCCAAAACGTTGCTACACTTAGGCAATTCAATACTAACTGGGATCAAATGGATCTTAAAATAAAGGGCCAGAGGTATTTTATCATCCCGAGATCCAATATTGATGAACATTTCATATAACAGTATTTTATTTCCAATTTTATTATAAATGCGATATAATTTTGAATCAATAACTTCCAGAAAAATTGATTTTGCTTTGCCTCTTGCGCCTCTAACGCACACTCTCTACCGAAGGGAGTATCTTCCGCAATACGAGTACGATTGTTGTCGCAACAAATTTTTTCTTCCCAGCTGTAAGAATTCGTATCAGATTTGTATCACCTTGCTTTTAGGGAATTTTGGTATATTCTTATATATGTACAATTTTTTTTTATTTTTATATTTTTTACGGATAACAATGTTACATCGACGTAGGTGTTAATAAGTTCAAAACATAATCAAAATGTTCCTATTAGTGTGGTGTAGGGTGCATTTAGAATTAATTTGGGCTGCATTTTATTCATTAAGCGTTAATTTAATTATTAGCACAATTCTTTTGGCACAATAAGCCCTGCTGCTGCAATAAAAATTCCTAAAATTTGTGTGTTTTAATTTGTCAGTTGCCAAAATGAAATTACAGATGACAAAAGGCAACCGACAGCTGCAAATTTCAGTTGTCATATTGACAACTAGGAATTTGTTGTTGCTAAGATGTTTTAAAGCAATTGTGTGTAATTTTGTAAAAAGAAATATTTTTATGTTGATGCAATGGATCCATGTCATTTTTATTGGGCCCGTGTCATTTTTAATGGGTCTTTATAATTTTTTTGTGTGTCCGGAAACTTTTCAAATTTAAGAACTCTTTTTAAAAACAAAATCCTAATCAAAAAAGATTGATTTCGTCATTTCGTTTGTAACACATCGAAATATTGATCTTATATAAAAAGAATTTAAAATTTGTTATTATTTGCAAAATTATTCACAAATCCCAATCGATTGCGAATTTTTGCTGAATCGTCTAGTGGCGATTGGGGCAATGCCGATTATGCCGAGGAGCTTTGACAGCGGGTCCAGCTAGATTGGGAAAGTTTTCAACATAAAGTAATGAAGTATTGGTGTAAAGTAAGCTAAAGCATATAGGTAGTGATTTATGTCAAAAGGATTTTAGAAAAAATATAAAAAATACTACCATTTCCTAAAGATTGCGTGACGTGCAAAACTGAGTATATGCAAGTTATTTCAGATTTGTTTGTTTTTTATACTTTTGTACTGATGCTTTTGATGTAAATTGTAATTTATTTTATTAAATATTAGACATAAAATAAATTAAATTTTTGGATTTGCTTTTCTAGTTTTATTTTTATATCATAAGAAGTACACAAATAACAAACATGTACTCACTTTTGCTCGCCAGTGTATATTCTGGGTCCTTATTAAAATCTAAAACGATCTAACCATGTCTGTCGGTATGTCCGTCCATCTGTCCGTTAAAAGCGCGATAGAGTCCAAACGGAAAGAGCTAGAGAGTTGACAAACGTGGTAAGCTCACTATTGACAACGGATTTTGAGCTTACCACGTTTGTTAACTTTTAGACAACTGATGTGCATAAAATTTAGATTGTAACAACGAATTGTTGCAATGTTAACAACGTTGCGTGGTCAACATTACATGTTGTTGTATGTGACTTCAATCTGCTGTGATATTTGTTATGGTATTAAGTGATTTTTTAACTGTTAGCAGATAAGCGAACACGTCCAAGGTTTTTAAAATTGTTCGCGTACTTTTTAGGAATTTATTTTTTTATTGAGATCAAATGAGAAATTATGGAATATGTACATATCGTCACCTGAAACGCAAACGGCCCTAACTAACCAAAATTTCAAAATCGATTTTATTGTCGATTCTTATGTATTGCATCAAAACAAATATCTACACCAAAAATAGGACTCCTCCGACCATAATTATCGATTTTATTGACAAAAAAGGCCCTATCTACAAAAACATTGAAATATTAAAGGTAAAAAAGTCGCGTTGATAGAAACAAACTTTTCAATTTAAGTAGTTTTTTGCTTCTCCTGTAAAATTTTATATTTTTTGCGTTTTAGGTGACGATATGTATGTTTTAATGAAACACTCCAAATGTTCTAAGCTATTATTTTATTGTTTATGAATATTTTTTTTTTTTAATTTTCATTTTCCTAACATTTTCTAAGGAACTCTAGTTAGGATATTTTATCCCACTCTATTAAAAAGTGTTATGTTTTTTTTTGCCTGTTTAAAGTTCATGATCAAACAATGCCAACACTTACAACAAATTTTATTGATAAACTCGTACGAGTGTTCATGTAATGAAAAAAAACTTTCATACTAAATATTTCTATTATTCCAATGTACGTGTGTTCGAAGCAAATGCTATGGCTAAACTGACAAGAACCCGGATTATTAATCGACGTTTAATTAATTTATAACCAATTAAATAGCAACATTTTGCGGCGGTAACCAAACAACGAAATAAGTAAACTATGGCTGTATGAGAATATACATACATACTTATGTATGTATGTAGTCTGTAGTATTTACTTACATGGGGCGACATAAAGCCATCAACTACCCAAAGCAAAAGAAACAAATAAGAAACTTGTAGATCGGATAGATGGGTCATATGTTTCTATATAGACATATAGAAGACCAGGCCACATGATGACGTTGTAAGTTGCCAACAAACAAAACAGTATAGTGTATTCTATTCTACTATGTAATACCCTATTGATTGTCTTTAGACTATGAGGCTTTAATTTTTAGAAAAGATACTAAGAGTCGTATGTATGCTTTATATTTTTTGTGTTTACTCAATTGTTATAAGAGAATAACAAGGTAAAATGAAAACAGCTGTTTATAAGTTATATAGAAATACATCCCTGTTTTTTTGGATCATCTATATATATAAAAATGAATGTGTGTTTGTTTGTATGTTTGAATGTTTGAACGTTATAGACTACTAAACGGCTGAACCGATTTTCTTTTTATTTCGAAATTTCAAGTGGGCGATGAGCCACGCCCACATTAAGAAAATATAAAATCCGTATATTTTAGATAATATAACAGTTAGAGTCCTCAAATTTTGTCGGAGCCACTTTAGTGTCAATATGATCATTTAGGACAAAAAGTAGGCGGACTAGCATTAGGGGGCGTGGTACCTCCCATATAAATTAAATACAAAAATTCGTTTATCTGGGAAACTAATAGAACTAAATTCTTAAAATTTAGCACGAAGAACTTTAACATCCATATAAACATTTTGGGTAATAAATTGGCGGACTACCCATGAGGGGAGCGGCACCTCCCATATTAATTAAATACAAAAATTCGTTTATCTGGGAAACTAATAGAACTAAATTCTTAAAATTTTGCACAAAGAACTTTAACATCCATATAAACATTTTGGGTAAAAAATTGGCGGACTACCCATGAGGGGAGCGGCACCTCCCATATTAATTAAAAACAAAAATTCGTTTATCTGGGAAACTAATAGAACTAAATTCTTAAAATTTTGCACGAAGAACTTTAATATTCATCTGAACATTTTTAAGGAAAAAAGAGCGGACTTTCATCTGGGGGGCTTGGAGCCCCCATATGAATAAAATAGAAAAATTCGTATATCTGAGAAACAATTAGAGCTAGAATCATTAAATTTTACTTGAAGAACTTTGACATTCACCTGAACATTTAAATATAACGGGCGGACTTCCAATGGGTTACTTGGTACCTCCCATATGAATTAAATACAAAATTTCGTTTAACTGGGAAACTAATAGAACTAGATTCTTCAAATTTTGAACAAATTATTTTAATAATCATCTGAATATTTTGGAGGAAAAAGGGCGGACTTTCATCCGGGGGGCTTGAAGCCCCCACATGAATTAAATTCGTATATCTGAGAAACTATTAGAGCTAGAATCTTAAAATTTTACATGAAGAACTTTGACATTCATGTGAACATTTAGAGAATAACGGGCGGACTTTCAATGGGGGGCTTGGCACCACATATATGAATTAAATACAAAATTTCGTGCATCTTGGAAACTCTTATATTATTCAAATTTTTTGTAGATAGATAGAAATTGGCGATAGATAGAAACTGGCGAACTTGCAATAATTTGCTTGACATCTTTTATATGTAACATATAATAAATCTGGTATTTATTTATACATATTCCTTTTAGGGTAGCAAAGCACACTGGGTATAACTAGTTTAAAATAAATAAGATTACTATAAAATTTTCATTACTCTCAATATCTGACGGTTCTTTTTCATCCATCACATACGTGAAAAATTGGATTTTAGTTTTCACTCCTACAGCGAACCTAAAAAACAAAAAATGCAGGAGTTCTCACATATTAATTACGTTCGTTATATTCCATATATCTATATAAATAAAAATCAATTGTCGTTCGTTGGTAATTGCATCAGTTGAGAACGGCTAGACCGATTTGGACAATTTTTTTACTGAAATGTTCGTCATAGTCCAACTTAGATTTTTACGGAAAGAAAAATTGACAACGCCCACTTTTACGCACACTTTATTCGATTTATCTAAAATCGGAAAACGGCTGCACCGATTTGGCTAAATTTTTTATTTAAATGGTCGTAGTAATCTAATTTAAGTTTTTACTGAAAGAAAAATTTACCACGCCCACTTTTTTCGAATCGAAAAACGGCTGCACCGATTTGGCTAAATTTTTTAAAACATGTTCGTAGTAATCAAATTTAAAGTTTTACTGAAAGAATAATTGACCACGCCCACTTTTACGCTCACTTTTTTCAATTTATCTAAAATCACAAATCGAACATAAACATTTTTTCTAATTTGAACAGGACAACGTCTGTCGGGCCAGCTAGTTACGAATATATTTTTATTTTTCCCGATCACTTCGATAACTTACTCCTTAAGAGCAAAAGATGTGAAAAAGAGCTATTTTTAAAGTTTAATTATTAATAGTTTCTAGTGTTGCCTTTTAATAAAAAAACGGCCGTCTAAGTAAAAAACTCCCCCGAATTAATCCAGTTGATATGAAAATAGAAAAACTCGTATTTAATTCCTCACTTGTTGTGGTGTAGGGTATAACAATCGCAGTGTTAAGATCTACAGTAGCTCGCGAACAGTTAGCAGTCGACAGCATCTCAAATAAAACTAATGTGATTAAAATCAACTACATACATATGTGCATGCTAAATACATACACACAATAACTAAAGCGTTCAATCACAACATATTAACATTAGGGAGATAACATCTGTACAATATTTAATAATAATTTTTTGTTCCTACTTTAAAACATTCGATCTCTTCATCCAATAATTTTTGGGAAATAGAAAAAAGTGAAAATTTCAAAAATATTTTGTGCATTTTTCCGGGAAATTAAGTAATTGAAAGAGTAATGGGATTTATGATTCAAAAATATTTTAGTAGAATTATCAAGGATTTGCAAAAAGGAGGCCATTGTTAGATAGTTGTAAGAAAGACACGTTAGATTTTTTTTAAATACTTAGTTTTTTTTATTTTTTGATCATAAGCCAAAAGCTAAATGTAAAATTGTGTTCCGTTTTGCAAACTTAGTAAAACTATAAAAATAACATGACCAAGAAAGATCCAAGTAATTGTCCGAATTTTAATTGTTCCCCTAATAAACCATTTACTACGTAAAGTTTTAAAACACAATTGCAACTTCATCGCCTGTAGTAAGTGCGGAGACCTCGGAAATGCCAAATTGTATTCCAGTACACAAAAGCAGGTTCTCAATGTCGTTTAATGAAAAAAAAAGAGTTAAAATTCAAAGACAGTTTGGTCATTCTAAGCTTTTGTGGCAAGCGGTGGAGATGGCGGTAGATATTCTATGTCTCTTGTTCGATAACCACAAACAAAAAAGAACTTATTGTCACAATTTATGGCATTACCCACTGCATACACCTGCTGCAACGGAACAGATACAAAAAAATGAATGAACTTATTACAATAGTGGCCACCGCATTGTAAGGTTGATATTAGGGTTTTTGGTTTGGAATTTGTTTACTTTGCGAAAAATTATTAAGACTTATTGGGGAATTTAATACAAAAATTCATAATTTTAAATAAAAGGCTCTTAGTGTTAGATAAGAGTTTAATAACTTACATTTTAGAATGTTTAGCAGATTGCATCAAGTTATGACACACTTTAAGAATTTTCAATGGACACTATGACACTTTTAAGAATTGTCATAACGTTCACTGACAGTATGACACTTTTTGCTATATCATAATGTCCATGGACATTATGACACGCCACCAAAAGTATAATTTGGAAACAAGGCTGAGAAAAAAACTTAATTGAAATAACCGTTCTTAAATCTTTTTATTTTATTTCTTACAGTTTAATTTAATTTTGCATATGTACATTATATGGTGGCGTGACAAAATGTCGATGGACGTTATGACATACTACATTGAGTCATAGTGACCATGGATGTCATGATAACTTCAAAAGTGTCACAATGTCTATAAGCAAAACTACATAAAGTCCATGGATTTTAAAGAGCTATCCAGGACACTTTTTTAAAGGAATCCAAAACGCAATATACATCAAATTTAGGAGCAATTCTTTTCGGGATAGTTTCCTGAATTCTAAAAAAATGTTCCAATACATTTCTATTTTAAAAGTGTCATAATGTCCATGAACATTTTCGTAAAACTCATGTTTTCATGTGTATGTATATGTACCCAGCAAAAACTCGGTAATGGGTTGTACTTCCATAACCACTCACTTTTCAATGACTACTACTTACCGTCCAGTAATGACTTTCTTATAACCTCATATAAAAGTACTTTATTTTCGGCAAGTACTTCTTTAACTCCCTATTTGTAAGCGATCGTGGAAGTACTTGCCTCCAATGACATCACCGTGTTAAAATACTGACTTAGGTTTATTAGCTTTTTAACTCATTACTTTTCAATGTAAGTTTTTCCTGGGTATGTATGTTTGCTGAAGTATAAATTTAGTTTAAATTGAGCAACGCTGCCTAGTTCAGAATATCGAAACAACATTTTCTTTCTTAAATATAAATGAAAACAAAAACACAGTTTAGATTTATTTTTATTTTCAATATATTTTTTGTAAAAATAAAAATGTTTTTTCGTATTTCGAGAAAACTACAGTTAAACTCTACAGTTGTTATAAACATATAGGACTTTATTTATAACAATTTATCAAAGGTTTTTAAGACAAATTTTCATACAAAATTTGGTCTATTTTTTATTTTTTTAACTTTTCCTGGTAACTTTGAACGAAAACCCCTTGTTAATAAAAATCATATAAACACACATCCATGCATAAATATACTACCAGCCAAAAGAATAAGATTCGATTAGTAAAGGTTCATCTAATAAGTACCCGCAAAAACTCGGTAATGTTTTATACTTACATAATCAGTTACTTTTCAATGACTACTGCTTACCATCTGCATTACTGAAAAGTACTCTAGTAATGACTTTCTTATAATCTGATATATAGAAGTACTTTATTTTTGGCTTTGTCATTTTGTTAGCGCATTTTATTTAATTGTGTGTAAAGGTTTGAAAAAATTTGACTTGATTTTACGTATTTTTATATGCTAAAACGGAATCTGATATCGGTTTCTCTTTATCACCAGCAATATTTTCGGAATATGATATTTAATATTTAGTTCATATAACGGAAATTTTATATAATTATGCGTTTCCGTTTAATTTCGGTTTTTACGATGTCATTACAATTTGTAATTGCATATATTGACTAAACAAATAATAAAAGGACTAAAGTGAAAACATCAAAGATATATGTATATATATCTTTATCAGGAAAACATTACATTGAAAAGTAATGAGTTAAAAAGCTAATAAAACCTATTTTCACTACTTCTTCATTAACATTTTAAGTCATTATTTTAACACGGTGATGTCATTGGAGGCCAGTACTTCCACGCTCGTTTATAAATAGGGAGTTAAAGAAGTACTTGCAAAGAAGTTATATAGTTGTTTTATTTTTTAATAATAAAAAGAGCCAGCTAGAATACGAACCAGGAGCGGTTTGCTAGTCAACTGTTCTGCTCACTGCACCACCGCTTAGCTATTTTATTGCACGTCAAATAATGGTTTTCATATACAAATTTAATTTTGTTTTCTGTTTCGTAAAACACGCAATTAAATAAAATGTTCAAACAAAATCACAAAGCCGTAAATAAAGTACTTCTATATCAGATTATAAGAAAGTCATTACTAGAGTACTTCTAAGTAAGGCAGACGATAAGTAGTAGCCATTGAAATGCAAGTGGTTAATAAAGTACAACCCATTACCGAGTTTTTGCTGGGTAAGATCAAAGAAAATTTTTCGTCAAATGTGAAAAATACCAAACGTAGAATATTGCCATATTTTATTCACTAGTAGTGTATGCACAAACATACATACGTACATATCATGCCATTCAATGTTTTTGTTCCTTTTTTGTTTGTTTTTACTTCAATGATTGTTTTTGTTTTTTAAGCCAAACGATTGCAATCAAATAAAATTGCACTGCACTATACCAAATCAGTATTAAGTAGGGATGCCAATCCCGAAATCCCGATCCCGAAAATCCCGGGATTTTTCGGGATTGGCAAATCCCGAATCCCGGGATTTGGAAAATAAATCCCGGGATTTTTTCGGGATTAGGATTTGTTTCAAAAAACTGTTTTTATTTTCTTTTTTTGAGCCATAATTTTCATTAATTTGAAAATTACGATCTTATTTTATTTTTGACTCATGCAAAACAAAATTCCGCAGAGCTAATTTTATACAT
Organism: Lucilia sericata; assembly: GCF_015586225.1. Classification (NCBI taxonomy): domain Eukaryota; kingdom Metazoa; phylum Arthropoda; class Insecta; order Diptera; family Calliphoridae; genus Lucilia; species Lucilia sericata. The sequence goes on along the minus strand of NW_023994080.1, from coordinate 893,481 downwards.
ATTTGAACCTTTTATTTTTTAAAGTGGTATGAGTCCATACACATAGCACATATAAATTTATTTATTCACTTCGTTTTTATACCTTACACCACTTTAGTGGGGAGGGTATATTGGGTTTGTGCTGATGTTTGTTACACACAATAATATTGGTCCTATACCTTAAAGTATACCAATCGGCTCAGAATCATTTTCTGAGTCGATTTAGCTATGTCCGTCCGTCTGTCCGTCCGTCCGTGTAAACCTTGTAAACAAACTACAGCAAATTTGAAGATAATTCAATGAAATTTTGCATGATCTTCTATTGTACTAGAGACGGATCCTATTGAAAATGGATAACATCGGTCCAATATTTGACCTAGCCCCCACACAACTGAACCCCCCAAATAGGGTTTTTAAGTTCATAATTATGTTCAATATATTCGTAACTCGACAAAAAGCTGCAAAACCAAGTTCTATACTAGCCTTCATGACCCTGATGCATTTTTTGATGATGCGGCCTCATTTGACCCTAGCCCCTATGCAAAGCCCCCTTCGAAATATGACTTAAATGTACACAATTTTATTCAACAAAAAATAGCTAAATTATATCTGAGGCAAGGTACAATTCAACTTAGATGCTTTATTATGAACAATAAATCACATTTTATTTTTATAACTGGTGTAGGGTATTATATGGTAGGCTTCGCCCAACTATAACTTTTTACTTGTTAGCACATTGCAATGTTGGTCGTAGACCGACCCAAAAAGTATACACATTCTGTGTCTGTAAGCTGAAAACACGAGTTAGAAGACTCATTCTATTTGGGCTGCAAATTTGGACCAAAATTGACACAAAAAAACCTAATTAGACCTCCTCTGAAAATCACATTGATGCTGATATTAATATCAATACATTACAATATTTTGATGGTGGGTATTTAATTTCGGCGCAGTCGAATACAAACTTTATTTTTCAATACTAGAGGATTTTACATTTCTAACTTTCTACAAATCTGAATGATACCGGTAAAGGTAAATTACCTTGTTCTGAATGCACCTAAAATTTTAAATTAATACTACGAATATAATAATATGTTCCAAAACTAATATGTATTTTGAGTAAAATTCCAAATATTTTTCAAAGAATAGGTTCTAAATTGATGTTCGAATAATTGAATTGGTATCTGTTATAATTATTAGTTCACATGGAACAGTATGAGGTTTTAAAAAGTGCTTATGTCTAATTTCGGAACTTGATATTTATTTTTATTTAGGAAGTAGTTAGTTAGTTAGTTAGTTAGTTAGTTAGTTAGTTAGTTAGTTAGTTTGAAAGGAGGATGTATATACATCAAATCCGAAGAAATACACCTAGGCCTCTATCGGGCCTGTTGTGCGCTCCTTAACCAGTGCCTCAGGTGGGAATCGAACCCACCACCTCCGGTCTACCAGACTAGAACACTAACCACTAACCTACCGGAGGCCACATTTAGGAAGTAAGTATGTATTTAAAAAGTTTCAGAAATTATGCAATTCTGAAAGTTTTTATTTAAAAATTGGAATTAATTGGATTGTTTTAATTTAAATATATCTTCTGTCTGTTAAATTTCCACAAAATTAAACAATTTTCTTTACAAATATGATGATTTAAAGATTTTCATATATAAAATAATTAAATTCATGTAATCCCGAAATCCCGTAAAATCCCGAAATCCCGTAAAATCCCGAAATACCGAAAAATCCCGGGATCCCGAAAAATCCCGGGATCCCGAAATATCCCGGGATCCCGGGATTGCAATTTTCAAAATCCCGAATCCCGGGATTTGTAAAAGCCAGTCCCGTTTGGCATCCCTAGTATTAAGACAAAAACCGACGACATGTGAAACATTTGTGGAGTCTACTATACTATTTTGGTTCACAATGTTACTAGAGTTCAATGTAAATCTTAATTAGTAAAATGATACATATTTTTTACACAAAGGCAGCCGAAATCAATAGATTTCGGTTTTATTTATTATAAATTTATTAAGGATAACAATAGAGATATTTAGGATCCTAAAAATAGTACATTTTTAAAAATGTATTTGTGTATATATGCAAGTATCTGTATAAAATTTAACCTCTAATCTAAAAAACTCTTCACCACACTTTAAACATTTTTCGAAAAACTATATCAATGCGATACATCATTACTGCAACATTCCGTTAAAAATATTATTATATTTAAAAAAACCAAAAACCTTACATACGGTACTGAAGTTAATTTATTTTATATAAATATTTATTGATTATTATAACTTCTTTTTACAAAATTTATTTCTTTAATCAAAAATTATAAAGACAAGTTTGAAAATAAAAAAATATAAAACTTGATTTAAAAACATAATAACATAAAGTAAATAATACAAGTTTTTAAAAGAAATAGAAGTATGTAGTGAAACACTACATTACTCCCCCACCAGTAATACAATTAAAAGAAAAATAATTTATTATTGAATGTGAAAGGTTGTATTAGGTTTATTATTTGATAGTTGTGTTGATTTGTCAATATGTGCTGGTTTTAGTAGATCAATTGAATGAGTTTTAATAACATTACCACATTGGATATTAAAAGTGTTTTTATTCCTTTGAATAACATTAAAGGGTCCTTCATAAGGGCATTCTAAACTGTTTGGTCTAAGTATTTTAACAAAAACATATTCACAATTCCAAAGATCTTTAGGTATAAAACAATTATTACTATTACTATGATGAATAACTTTGCTTTGAACTGTATTAAAATGTGATCGTAATCTTTGGAGTAGTTCATCAAAAGTTGGATTATTATTATTTTTAACTACCATATCGCCAGGTAGTCTCAATGTTTGACCATAAACTAATTCAGAAGGACAACATTTGAGTTCTTCCTTTATGGTTGATCGAATTCCCAACAAAATAATGGGTAATTGTTCAGACCAATTTTTCACATTGTTGCTAGATTTAAAAGCAGTTATTAATTGTCGATGAAAGCGTTCAATCATTCCATTCGCTTGCGGGTGATAACTGGATGTATGGATTTTATGTGTTCCCAAGAGCTTCGTTAAATCATTAAATAATTTAGATGTAAATTGTGTTCCTTGGTCAACCGTAATTTTAAGTGGAACGCCAAATCTAGGGATATAATTGTATGCGAAAGTATTTACTATTGTTTGGGCTGTAATATCTTTAATTGGGTATGCTTCCGGTCACCTAGTGAATCTGTCAATTATTGTTAAAATATATTTATTTCCATTTGAAACTGGAAAAGGTCCGACAATGTCCATGTGTATGTGTTCGAACCTTGCCTGTGGAATATTTATTTTTTTTATGTCAGATTTAGTATATCTTTGGATCTTTGATTTTTGACAATGAATGCAGTTAGAAACCATTACATTTATATCTTTTCGCATTGATGGCCAAAAATATTTACTTTGTATCAGTTTTCGTGTTGCACGAATTCCTGGATGTGATATAGAATGTAAATTATGAAAAACTGTTTTTCTTAAAGAGAGTGGAACAAAGGGACCATTAGTTTTATCTAAAATGTCACACCATATTTTAAAATTTAGTGATGGAATATTAACTTCTTTTAAATTATTTTTTTCTTATCATCGTTTTCTTATCACTTATAAGATTTTTTAATTCCTCATCTGCTTGCTGTTCCTTATAAAGTACTTCCAGGTTAATATTTTGATTAGAAAAAGCAAAAATTTCAGGCGGTCTGGAAAGTGTATCCGCTACAATATTTCCCATTTATAAAACATATATTTGAAGTAAATTGGGGTATGTATTCTAAATGAAAAATTCTAAATTCTAAATGAAAAAATATTTGCACTCAGTTGGAGTTAATTTTTTAGAAAAATATGCAAGTGGTTCAACTTTATTGTTTTTACGTTGTTGTAAACCAGCTCCAATGGCTAAATTAGAAGCATCTACAGCTAAAGTTAGGTAAGCGTTTTTATCAAAATGAGTAAGTAAGGTTTTCTCGGAAAATTTAACTTTCAGTAAATCAAAAGCTTTTTCAGCATCAGCATTCCATACTAGTTCTTTGCTTTTCGTCTTAGAAGCTTTGGTTATTATTTCATGAAGTGGCGAAAGAAACTTGGCAACCATTGGTACATATCGATGATAATAGTTTATCATTCCAATAAATTTTTGTAGTTTTGTTATCGAATTTGGTTTCTGATATGAAAGGATTGCATTAATTCTTTCATTTGAAGGTTTCATACCCTCAGCAAAAATCTGATAACTCAAAAATTCAAGACTTGATACTCCAAAAATGCACTTTGACGATTTGATGTTGAGACCATATTCGTCAAGTCGTTGGAAAAGTAGTTTAAGATGTTTTAACTGTTGCTCTACATTTTCGCTAGCAATTAACACATCGTCAATATAAGTGAAAACAAAATCTATATCAAAGAAAACTTCATCGATAAATCTTTGGAAAGTTTGTGCACTGTTTCTAAGACCGAAAGGCATTCTTGTAAATTCAAACATCCCAAAAGGTGTAGTAATGGCTATTTTATGAATATCCTCCGTAGCCATGGGAATTTGATGATATGCTTTTATTAAATCAATTTTTGAGAAGATTTTCTTACCTCTAAAATCTGTTGTAAGATCTTGAATATGAGGTAAAGGATATCTATCTGGTATTGTAATGCAGTTCAATCTACGGTAATCTCCACAAGGTCTCCAATCGTTAGGTTCCTTTTTTGGAACAAGATGGAGGGGGGGAGATATATAAGAATGTGATGTTCTGCAAATACCAGAGTCTACCAAAAATTTGAATTCGGATTTCGCGATTTTAAATTTCAAAGGATCTAATCTGCGAGGCTTTGAAAATGGAGGATTTCCTTTTATTTCAATTCTGTGAACTGTGTTATGTTTAATTGGTTTCGAATAATCTGGCTCAGCAGTAATTAAAGGAAATTCTGTTAAAATTTTCAAATATTTGTCTTTAATTGGTAAAATTTCAAGTGAATGTATGTATTCCTAATGACGCAATAGTAGAAATATTTGTATTTGAATCTTTAATTAGTTTATTTTTAATATCTATGATACCGAATCAATAATAACGAATTTTTCAAAAAATCGGCTCCTAAAATAGGATGAGAAATATCAGCCAAAATGAAAATGAATTCGAAAGTTCGATGAAGACCTAAATCAAGTATCAATGTTTTTGTCCCATATGTGTTAATAATAGAACCGTTAGCAGCAGATAATATTAAATCAGAATTGTTTTTGAATTTATTATATTTAGATGCAGGGATAACTGATACTGCTGCACCTGTATCAATTAAAAATCTTAAATTATTATGTTTATCAAAAATAAAAAGGCGACGTGATTCTTCTTTCTGGGTCCCTTTATTAGTCGCTGCAATATTGGGATAATTTAGTTTAAATTGTTGGTGTTATTAACAACAAAATCACAAGGAGAAATGCATTTTGAAGCTTTGTTGCCAACAAAAGTTACGATTTTTATAATTTCTCTGATTTCTATTTTTGTTTGTATGATTTTTTATTTCCAATACCTCAAGAGATAATTTCTCTACATTTTCTGCTAAACTTGAAGATAAGCAGGAAGTAGATGAACTAACGGAAGATATTTGAGGTTTATTTGACAATTCATACATTTTGTAGGCTAAGGATAATTTATCATTCAAACCTGTTAAATTCGATGCTGTGAGATGCATTTGAATAGCAGATGGAAGCTTTCGTGTCCACAATTTTGTTAAGAGATTATTATTTATCATTGAATTATTTATAGCAAGTTTCTTTAAGTCGTGGAAAAACTCAGATGGTTTCCTATCTCCAATTTCTGATTCGTTGAGAAGTTTTTCAAAACGAAGATCTTCACTCATAGAAAATCGTAGAAGTATAATTTGTTTAATATATTCATATTTATTTTCTAAAGATGGATTGTGAATAAAGTCTATTAATTTACCCAAAACTTCTTCAGATAATGAAATAAAACAAGTTGATATTTAGTTGTATCATCTACAATGCCTTTAAAGTTAAATGTTAGCTCTGTTTGTATGAACCAAGTTTCAGGACAGGAACTCCAAAATTGTGGTAATTTTATAGAAACTTGTGATGGGTTATGTATTTGTGTGTTATTAGAAAAAGGAGTTGATTGTACATCTTGAAATTCTGTATTATTTGTATTGTTGTTTTCTGTTGTATCTTGTTCTCTTATTGATCGAGTAATAACCATTTCGAAAATGTGTAATAAATTACTGGTGAAAGGTTTACAAACAAGAACTTATTGTAGATAATGGTAACGATACTTTTGATAAAATTACTATTTATAATAACATTTAACTATATAAATAAACTTATTTATTTATTTATTAATACATATATATGTATATATACCTAATATTTATTCTTTACTTTTAAGGCGTTGATGGAATTATAGATATCTTCTTAAAGCAAACAACCCAGGAAAAACTTACATTGAAAAATAATCAGTTAAAAAGTTTATAAAACCTCTTTTCACTACTTCTTCATTAGCATTTAAAGTCATTATTTTTACACGGTGATGTCATTGGAGGCAAGTACTTCTACGCAAGCTTACAAATAGGGAGTTAAAGAAGTACTTGCAATTTCTCTTACAAAACAGTTGTTGAGTAAGTCGTTTTGTTTTTTAATAATAAAAAGAGCCAGCTAGAATACGAACCATGGACTTCGGTTTGTTAGTCAAATGTTCTACACACTGCACCACTGCTTAGCTATTTTATTGCGCGTCAAATAATGGTTTTCACAAACAAAACTAATTTTGTTTTATTTTTTGTAAAACACAATTCTTAAAAAGCAATTAAATAAAATGTGCAAACAAAATGACAAAGCCGAAAATAAAGTACTTCTATATCAGATTATAAGAAAGTCATTACTAGAGTACTTCTATGTAATGCAGAGGGTAAGTAGTAGTCATTGAAAAGTAAGTGGTTATGTAAGTACAACCCATTACCGAGTTTTTGCTGGGAAGTTCTCTTGATGAAAAATCTTCCAAAAATTGAGATGTTGATGTTTTCTTGAATTTAACAACTTCTCTTGATGAAAATTCTTGAAATTTAATGTTTGTTCAATTGTTACGTTTATGGAGTGAATATTTGATATTTTTCCACTTATTTAATATATTGATCTAAGTCCTACCATATAATTTGAAGACTGGATTGTTTGTAATTGTATGTTGATGTTTTAATGATCGTTTCAGAATATTGTTTTCTAATTAATTCATTTTTGCGTTAATTTTTTTTAATTCTTAATATTGGTTCGTTATTTATATTTCATAAAATTGTTTGCAGGATCGCCAATGAAGTTAATTTATTTTATATAAATATTTATTGATTATTATAACTTCTTTTTACAAAATTTATTTCTTTAATCAAAAATTATAAAGACAAGTTTGAAAATAAAAAAATATAAAACTTGATTTAAAAACATAATAACATAAAGTAAATAATACAAGTTTTTAAAATAAATAGAAGTATGTAGTGAAACACTACAGGTACAATGAAGGTATTATCCAGAGTCCTCTCCACAGGCACTACATTCGTCGGTATTTGTACGTCCACTCAAAATACAACCATCATATTAACCTCAGACTTCGTTGCGTCGAATGGTTTTGAGTCAGGTTAACTATCTCGAGCTCACTTTTCTTTAACGCATTGAGGCCTCTCGGCTGAGAGACCGTATTCGGTTAATGTTCAACTCTTCTACACAAGTAATTTGGATCCTTTCTAGAAGTATTACGATGCATAGCAGATCTAAGTCCTTTCTCTTCTAAGTCCTATATCGTACATCTCACAGCTCCCTTAACATGTAGTTGATCCAGTTGTGGAGCACACCATCAACATGAAACTGGTCTAAGGATTGGATAAGACTATCAGTGTACATGTTATTGAAAGCTTCTTCGATGTCAATGCATACCGCCAGTGTATAAAGTTTGCTATCGAAGTATTCATCTATGTAGTGGACATCTTCTTTGTCTGGTATGTTATTTTTAACCATGCTATCGACTATTTATTCCAAAGTTATAAGTAGGAAGAACGTAAGGTTTATCGGTCGATATAATATTGGTGGTATAACTAGGTTTTCCGGGTTTGGGTATAAATATTACCTTACATCCTGCGATTTAAAATCTTTGACAGATGTACGAAAACCAGTCCCGCCTCCATCTGCAAAAGTTCCGGGAAATAAAATATATCTGTGTTAGCCTTCCCTTCCCCCGGTATCGGTTCATCTATGGTACCCGGTATAACCGTAGACCAGATTATAAATTAGATTATAGACTTGGGCGTCATGAAATAACTCCCCAAAACAAAAATGAAATAACTCTCTAAAAATTTGTTCAGAAAGCAAAAACAACGAAATTTGGGGATTTAATTCGTTTTTTGGGGCATTATTTCACATTTAAAATGGGGGAGTTATTTCATTATGAAATAATTCCTCAAAAGGCGCTGCAAATTATGGCCCCAGGTAAAATGGCCCCAAAACATAAAACGAAATATGACCCCAACAAAGATACAGGAAACAGAAACACGAAAATTTTGTTTTTTTATATATTTTTTTGGGGTATTTCATTTTTACATTTGGGGTAATACTGCATTTTGGAAAAAATAAAAATGACCCCAATCTTGTGAAATGAAGAAATACCCCAAAACAAAACTTTTTTTCCTTTGGGGCTAATTTTCATTCTTAAATTTTGTAAAATACGTGAATATTAAAATATTAAAAAGGGACCTAAAAACCATATAATAATTGGGGGTGATCTTTCATTATCAATATTTATTAATATTTTATAAAAATCAGAACATTATCGCGCGATATTTTATACATAAAATACAACAAATATTAGTACATAAAATACAACAAATATTATTACATAAAATATTTTTTATAAAATCGCGCGATTTAATTTGTTGAATTTTCATAAAATGTTTGTTAATTTTGAACATTTTATGAAAATACAACAAAAATTATTAAATATGAAATTTTATAATATATATTAGCATATATTTGAGGTGGGGTGTCATAATGTCCTTTGTCGTTATGACAATTTTTAAAAGTGTTATAATGTCCATTGACATTGTACACTTTTAAAACAGAACTGTATTTGAGAATTTGTAAAGAATTTAAGAAAGGGACACTCTTACCCCCAAAGGAATTTATCCTAAATTTGGTGTATGTTGCATTTTGGTTTCCATTTAAAAAGTGTTCTGGATAGCCGGCCTTCGGCCGGGCGCAGGGGTTTTAAACTCTAATTGTAATTGTTATTTACGTTCGTAATTGTTCATTACGAAAAATGAACCCAATATTTGGGGCCACTTTTCATTTCAACCTTGGGGAGATTTTACATTAATTTTGGGGTGATTTTTCTTAAAAAATGTTAGGGTTATACTTCATAATGAATTTTGATCCCAACATTGGGGCAATTTTTTGTTTTATATTTTGGGGCCATTTTACCTGGGGCCATAATTCGCAGCGCCTTTACAAATAACAAATTATGGAACAAGTCGGTTTTAGTGACTTTCTACTCTATGATATGTCCAACAACGACTTCGCTTAATAAATATTTTCTAAATAGCTGGCCTAATGCCGAACACTCTTGATGAGAGTGTATTCTTAGCGAAGCCAGTGTGCAATGTACCCCAGAAGATAAAACCCTTGCGTCCGGCCGAAGGCCGGCTATCAGACATATATTTTTTATTTCGTGTGATAAAAGTAATATAATGAAATAACTCCCAAAAAATATTTTTAGGAATTTAATTTATTTTTGAATTTTGAGGAATTATTTCATAATGAAATAAATCCCCATTTTAAATGTGAAATAATGCCCCAAAAAGCGAATTAAATCCCCAAATTTCGTTGTTTTTGCTTTCTGAAAAAATTTTTAGGGAGTTTTTTCATTTTTGTTTTGGGGAGTTATTTCATGACGCCCAAATTTTTAGGGAGATATTTCATTTGTGTTTTGGGGAGTTATTTCATGACGCCTTTAGATTATACTATAGACTCTGATTTGTGAAAAAAAAACTTTTTGCAGGGAAAAACTTTTAATACCAAGATTTTTTGGAAAATATTTTAAGTACTCCATTTTATATTACCAAAGAATATAAAAAATTTGTGACACAAGTCGGATGATTGTTAGTATCAGGACAGTAGACAATGAATTTAACGCATTTAAAGAAATTTTAAAACTTATTCCATATTATAGTAATTTTACTGGAGCAGCCATTTTTGATGCTTGTCTATGGTAGATAAGGAAAAGCTATCCCCTTTTTACACCGATGCATCGCGATGGTGCTGCAGTAATGGTTGGACGTAATCAGTGATTTGCTGTCTACCTTATAAGAGCTGAATTTGATGGCCACCTTACAAGAGCTGAAATTGAAGTTCCAAAATTTCACTGAGTTACCCACCAGCAAGCTTTATTTTCGAAAAGGTTCGAAAGAAGCTATGAAAACAGCAATATATGTATATCACAAACTGTCTAAGAGGAGGCCACAATACACTTTCGCTTAGAAAGCTAATCGGTTTTTTTAAATAAATGAATGATGCTGATTCTGGCGACGTTTTGTTGTTTACAGAAATGCGATGGCTAAGTCGAGGAGAAAGTGTGGAATGTGTCTTCAATCATAGAGAGAGGATATACATTTTGGAATCACAGGTTTGTCCTAAAGAATCGATATAATTAATACATTGAAATCTCCAGACTTTTTCCTCGAATTAAGTTTTCTACCGATTTAAATCTAAACCAAGGAAGATATGAACATGTTCGACATGTTAAGAAAATTTACGATTTAAAATGTTTGCAATTATTCAAAATCAAGATAAACTAAAAGTGTTTTCTGGAAAAATAAATAATCTTCTATAGTAGAGATTTGATACTAATTATATATTTAATGTTTTCAACAACTTAAATATACATATGTACATATGTATGTATATATCAGCGAGTCCGCATTTTTCTCATTGTCCTAAATTTAAAATAAATATAGAAATAAGGTTAGGTTAGGTTGATAGGACAATGTATACTACATCAACTCCGACGAAATACACTATCAGGCATGGAAAATGGAAATTTTGAAATGGTACTGAACTTAAACCAAAAAAGTATTTTTTTAGGCATAAAGGTACTTTTTCCAAAAACATTTTTATTGAAAAAATAAACAAATTAGTTTCTTATTTATTTTAAGTTTTATGGGAACGTCACGAAAGTGAAGTGACAAATCCTAATGATTTTTTCTATGTTTACTCTAAATTGGCTTCCGTTAAATGTAAAACGTTTGCTGGCCTTAAGGATTTTTTTATTGCATATAAAAACAAAACTTGGACACAACCTATGCCACTTGCATTACATCTTTAAAAAGAAAAATAATCAATTAGAATAAAGTTTTACCTCACGCGCCGTTTATATTTCAATGATATGTATTGAACTAAATGAAATTGTTCAGATGATAATGTCCTGTTTTTACAATAAAATGGTTAAATTAAAAAAACACTATTTTCTAAATTCCCCATTACACACCAACTGAATCGCGTATACTTCCAATTTTAAATAAGACCAAGTGCATATTCTTAACATACCAGGTCCCCCATCTGAAATTTTAAGTTCTTCTTTGAACGACTTAAATTTGAGACATAATATCACTAAAACTAAACGAAATCTCGTGATCTTGTTTATTCTTTGCCCTCAATATGTGGACCAGATTTATTTAAAATTTAACATTTCCGGAAGAATTTGTAAGCTAGATGCGATAGGAATGGATAATGGTTTCTTTGGGACATCTTAAGGGCATCTAAAAAATATGTATAGGTTTTTAAATCATATACAATTTTTATAATGTAACAATTTTGAAAAAAAAGATTTCACACATAGAAAAGTTGATATGCATGTGAAACTAGAGTCCATTTAGAGCAATTCTGCATACTCCATTTTTTTATAATCAGCTCTTATGTCCTTACAAAAGGACTTCAAAGTTTAAAGGTCTTACAATTTCAAACGAATATTTGAAATATTTATATTTGTTTTATGATGCTAATATTAGTATCAAATTAAAGCTGGGGAAATGTATCTATATTATATATTTGACTCACTCGAAAAAGAAATTAAATTGAAAAAAGGTCTCATTTTCGAAACAAAAATTTTTAACTACATTTTTGTGACAAATTTTCTTTAAGCTTCCATTTCTTTTTTAATCCTGATGAATTGAAATAAATAATATTATTTTGAAGCAGAGGTTCTCAGCTTCATTTGATATTAATATTAATAACAAATTTTTATATAAATTTGGAATTCCATCTTTAGTCCTTTAAAATTTATGGTCCTTTTACAGGGGCATAAGAGCTGATTATGAAAAACTGAGTACACAGAGTTAATACTAATGGTCCACAGTTACCTGTACACGTAGATTTTTTCATGTTTGAAAATGACTGTTGCCCGGTGTTATAGAGAATTACACAAAAAAACTGCATATTTTCATTTACAAAAAATATAAAAGACGTTCATGTGACACGAAAAACTTAAATTTTGTCGATCAGTATTATTTGGAAAATTAGTAAAAAGTACTAAAAATGAGGCGGGGGTACTACGGTATTTTTGGGTATCTAAAAGTACTGAAAAAAGTACTAAAGTACTGAATTTTCCATGCCTGGCCACTATCGTAAGCTGACCAAACGTCCTCTTTTTTAGAGAACGAACATCTATTTTAACTGGCTGTCATCTTTAAAATGCATGTCCTCTTTCCGTTATCTATTTCCATAATATGTCATCTTTAGTCATCTTAGTTTTTAAAATCTTGATCAATATTTATTTTTGTAAATTAAAACAAGTTTTATTTCAAACCGGTTATCGGTTTTTTCTGCCAAGTTCTATGGAAAATGTGTTGTCGTGCTTGTTCTGTTAACACTCTTACTGAACTATGAAAAATTCATAAAAATTTATTTTAGGTTTATTAATAAATTTTAAGCAAAATTCACAAAAATCATATTCGTAAAAGTCAAATAGCTTAAAATACTTTCATTAAACTATTGACAAATATAAGATTTTTATTGTAGGCTCAACCAAAATTTAAGTCAATAATAAGTTGATTATTAACAATTTATTTTTTAGATCTCAGCTTTTTCGTTAATTTTAGGTTGATAGCGAAAATTAATTATGGTTTCTTTTAAAATAAAATGCAAAAATTTAAAATATAATATTTTGGAAAAAAATCAATTATATGTTATATGTACAAGATTTTTTAAAAAAGATATACATACATTAAAAAAAAAATAAAGGAATATTGTGACTATTTTCAAAATACATAGAGAACTAGTTATTGCAATTATTGATAAATATCCAATATAGCATTACATTTAACATACATATACCCTATGAAAAAGGAAAATTAAATGATTTTGGCGATCATTTAGTTAATAGAGGGGCATGTCCTAATTGCCTAAAAATGGTGCTAGCCAATTGGAATATTGTCAAATATTCATCTATTAATGCAATATTACCTAAATTTGAGCCTTTTTCCCAATCTTTTAAAATTTTTCTGAGATTTTATTTACAAATTTGTAAATTTGTAAATTAAAAATTTTAGATTTTATTTTAAAAGAAATCATAATTAGTTTTCGCTATCAACCTAAAATTAACAAAAAAGCTGAGATCTGAGAACAAAATATTAAAAATCAATTTATTGTTGGGTTAAAGTAGGGTTGAGCCTACAATAAAAATCTTATATTTGTCAATGGTTTAATGAAGGTTTTTTAATGTTCCGCTTTACCAAGACATTCTATCTGGGATTAGCGTTTCAAAGTTTCCGACAAATTCTGTGTCTGGTATGCGATAAGGAACGTCCGATGATTATGTATAACCTTCCAATGTGTCTAGTATACATTGATGACGTGTTCTATAACCGCTTTTGGTCAGTTCGCCTAATGTAAAGAGCCGTTCGGTTGTTAACGATGACTCATATCTTAAATATTTTTCAATGGGTGGATTATCTAGCAACGTTTCCAGAGCCTTGGTTGAAGTAGTACACATGGCACCACTTACACCCATGCACCATGTACGCTAAACTCCCTGTAGTAGTTTGATATTACACTTTTGTCCAAAGCAGTCCACCAGATTATTGAAGCATAAGCTAAAATTACACTTTTATAAAGAAAATTTGTCATAGTATGACTAAGACCCCATATCATGTCTATAGCTCTCCTACATATCGCCCAGCACCGATGTGCCTTGTTGATCATATCCTCTATGTGGTGTATCCATTTTAATTTCCGGTTAAGGATTACACCTAAGTACTTAACTTTGTTTGTCACCGGTAACTATGTTCTTACCCAGAAAGAAGGGTTCAGTATACGTAGAATTTTTTGTCTTTCTTGTGAAGGGACAGATTTCTGTCTTCGCCAGGTTAACATTGAGGCCTCTCGGTTGAGCCCAGCTCAAGGCCGTATTCAGAGCCTTCTTAGGTCATCTACACAAGTCATTTAGATCCTTTCCCTTTAAAAGAAATACGACATAGTCTGCATAGCAGACAGGTCCAAGCACTTTATTAGTTAGGGTCCTTAGGAGGCTATTAATCGAGGTAACCCAGAGTAAAGGAGAGAAAATGCCTCCCTGTGGTATACCGCGAGGTACCTTTTTCCTAATAGTTATATCGTACATCTCGCAGCTTATCCATGTAGTTGATCCAGTTACGGAGCACCTGATCAAGATAAAACTGGTTTAGGTATTGGATAAGAGTATCAGTGTGCACGTTCTTGAAGGCGCCTTCGATGTCAATGCATGCCGCCAGTGTATACAGTTTGCTATCGAAGGATTCACCTATGTAGTGGACAACTTTGTTTAAAGCGGTTTCCACCGATCGTCCTTTTACATAAGCATGTTGCTTATATTGGAGGTCTTTGTCTGCTATAATGTTTTTAACCATACTATTGACTATACGTTCCAAGGTTTTAAGTAGGAAGGACATAAGAATTATCGGTCGTTGGGACTTAGGTGCCGCATAGTTAGGTTTCCCTGGTTTGGGTTTAAATATAACCTTTGCATCCTGCCATTTAACTGGGGTATATGTTAATTTCAAGCATGCAGTGAATATCTGTGATAGATGTACGGAAACCAGTTCCGCCTCCATCTGCAAAATGCCAAAAATGCCATCCAGCCCTGCAGCTTTATAGGGAGCAAAGCTCTTGATTGTCCCTTTAACCATGTCATATGTTATAACTATTTCCGTATTAAGCTCCCCTTCCTTCAATATCGGTTCATCTATGTTATTCGATATACCTGGTGGGAAATGAGATTCCATTAGGAGTTTCATTGTCTCTTCCATATCCTTATCGATCACGGATTCTGGATCTCCCCAGTTACCCAGAATTACTCCCGGGCATCTCTCCGCTCCCGCAGAGGGCAGCTTTCCTCGAAAGATTCAACCAGGACACTTGTGAACGTTTCTACTTTGGTGTCTACATCATCTTTATTTCGACATTGAAAAGTGTCCTGACATAAACGGTTCTTTAGTAAGGCCCCAAACATCGTCCAATTAGTTTGAAACTTATTCCGAAATTTTATCGGCTTTGGTGGTGGTCTTGGTGTTTGTACTACCCCAAGCTACATGGTGGGATTTGGCATCACAACCTATTACAATTTTCTTATTTTTCCCTTGTTTCATCAGATTCGACGTTGGTGATGGTGTCGGAGAATTGAAAGGCAGGTATACAGATACAATGTATATGTTGCCATGACCTTGCTTTAGCTCCTTTGCATCCGATGTGGATGTGGTCTCGGTCGAGACCCTGTCTCAGCGTAGAAAAGTTGGAAATTTACGTGATTTAATCCAGAAACCTTGTTGAGAATCGTCCAAGGTTCCTGGATTAAAGCTATATGTATCTTACCTGTCTCGCTCCGATGGAGGTTTATTTGGATAACCTCAATCGTGGTCATCCATTTAAACTGCCTTCCAGCGAGTTGGTGATCCCCTCCTCGCTTGTTGGATTTGACTCCACCGGGTAGCCTGAAGTGGCTATTAATGCAGTGGGTTCTATTGATGACCCTGCGGTCTCCTTATCAGGCAAAGGAATAACAGTATTTTTAATCAACACCTTTCCAATTTTGGAAAGCACTGCTGTTGTTTCTTCGGGCGAGTGAGTGGTTTCCTCCTCGCTTTTAGGATTTACCAGTACTTGCTAATGATGCTTTTGGAAAGGGCAGCTGCCAAAATTTTCATACATATAATGTATTTTTATAACCCAAAATACAACATCAGATAAGGAAGTTTTGCAAAAATACAAAATTGAATATTAGAAAACAAATATGTATTTTTTTTTATACGAACATAAATTTTGAATAATAAATAGTTTTAGTACTTGAAAACAGCAAATGAAACAAACAAATGACATCAAAAAGTGAAATTCTAAAAAAAGTTTAACTCAAATTAACTGTTTAAAATATAGATCCAACCAAAATAATTTTATTTACATTTTACAAGTTAAAAGGTACATGTTTAAAAATAAATTTGTTAAATTAAATAGATAATAACAAACCGAAATCAATTCGCAATAAATATTTTTGTTATTGTTTTTTGTTTGATTTTTCATAGCCACCCTAATACTTATACAATTATACTTTTTTCCATTTCTTCAAATGCAAACGTACTACAATGTTTAGAAGTTTTTGCAGATGTTGTTGGTTTTTGTATTTTCAGTTAATAAACTCCTTAAATGACCTAATGACAATTAAATGTTTATAAGAATTTTCCTCACTGACAACTGACCACATGATGCCCAAGTTTACAATGATAATAGTAATAGTTGCAGTGTTTTCGTTTTTTAACAAGGCGTGCACCCTGCACTTTGGCGATATGGCTCTTCTTGCATCAGATAAAAGATGATTTATGGGTTGTTGGTGTGTTTGGAATTTTAATTTTAACAATTTACAAAAGCCAACTATGATGCGCTAGAAATGCCTTCATTGGCATGCATACATGCCCGCAAACATACAAAAATACGTCCATATTGCTATGGAAAGATTGCCAGTCAGTCGGACAGACATCCAGTGAAAATACATACATACGTATAGTAAGTCAAGTCGTACGTTAAGATTTATGTTTCTTTAAAACTGCACACAATTACAGCTTAGATCACACGGGGTGCCTGTTTAGTAGTTTTATCTTTATTTGGACATTTCTTGGTTAGAATTGTCAAATGAATAAAAAAATATTAAGATTTTAATTGAATTAATTGCCCCGCTTTTTTATATTTTTACTTTTTATTTGTTTTTCTGTTTGTTCATAATTTTAGATCTTCGCAAACCTGCGGCTGCGTGAGTACTGTGCCAGTAAACAAAAACTTTAGTTAAACAATTCGAAACGTGTTAATCATCTTCAAGGCCTCATCACTCCATTCCATCCTACTCCATTCACTTTGAAAACATTTGTGCTTTACAATATTCTGCTAACACCTCAATACATGCATGTGTACATAAAGATATACTTGTACATTAGGGGGGTCCATGTGTATGAAGGCAAAGCAAAGTTTTGATGAGCGGCGAGTTCATTGGAGTTTCTCCTGACATCAGTGTTTTTAAAATTTATAATTTCTTTACATCTAGTTATTTCTCACAAAAAATAATGGAAATATTTGGTATACTTACTCTTAAATTCAGTTTTTGATACACAGAAAATTATACATACCCCATTCCCTAATACATACCATGATTTAAATAAAAGAAGCTTTTATAATTTCTTTACATCTAATTATTTCTCACAAAAAATAATGGAAATATTTGGTATACTTACTCTTAAATTCAGTTTTTGATACACAGAAAATTATACATACCCCATTCCCTAATACATACCATGATTTAAATAAAAGAAGCTTTTATCTATTTTATTTTTTTGACAAGGAGATATTTGAAGATTATTTTTTTGTATATATAAAAGAAAACTCTGCCACATTTAGAAAAAGGGTTAAATACTTTAAGATATTTTTAAGCAAACATATGTATCTTATAAAAATTAACAAATTGGAACAGTACATATAGCTTTTGCCAAATTTACAAATTATGTACTTCAAATGCACTTTGTTGCATAAAAATGTGCTTTTGAATCAAGTTACTGTAGTAATGTAAGATATGGCAACACTAAATGTGTGCATATGAACCGCAACTAATGTTAGGATTGCCAAAATGCAACCAACTTCACATTTGTTAGTAATTTCTGGAAAGAAAGACGTGTTACTTAAATAAAAATATCATTAATGGCTGCATTGGCTGACGCCGGTATTGATTTCCCCGAGTCAGCCACCTTAAGTCAACTGATGTTGTATTTCGAGATGATGTGACAAACAATGAACGCACATCCAACAAGTTAAATATAACTAAGGGTAGATTTGATGACTATTTGCTGAATTTAATTTAGAAAAGGAGTTAAAAACCTTACAAACCCAACTAGAGATTTTGAAACTACAACAACAAATCCGAGAATTAGAAACAAATACCCAACTCTCTGCATACGTTCATCCTATGGATTTAATAGAGTTAGATTCAGCAGTGCCACCATTTTCTGGCGACGATCATTACGATATTATAAAATGGTTTATGCAGTACTAAGACTATGTAAGTATGTTAACGCTTGTAACTATACACCTAAGCAGAAATGTATTGGGGTTCGTCGTCGCTTTCAGGGAACTGCGAAAAGGTACAGAAATAATTTAGGATTGTTAGATCACGACGAGCTTAAGTTGATAGTAATACACCTAGGCCACTATCGGGCCTGTTGTGCGCTTCTTTTCATGGAAAATGTTTATTGGTAAAAATGTTTGTTGGTCCGATGTTCGGAAACTCGTTTTCCTGGACGTTATTCCTAAGAATTTTTCAATCAGTGTTCGTGAGGGATGTTATTTCCGGAATATCAATAAATATCAATACCAAGATATTTGGATCTAATTTCGGAGAAAGCCTGACAATGGCAAAGAAAGTGCTCCAGAGTTTCACTGCCTCTCTACATGCACTACATTCATCTGCATCCGCACGCCATATTTTGTATAGGTGTGCCCATAATCCTATGTGTCCATTCAGAAAACATATAATAAAACATATATATAACCCCAAACTTGTTCATTTTAAGGAGGCTTCTCGTCCTACCAAGTACGTCCAACGAAAAATTCAACCACAGCTTCGGCTAATAAACAGAAGACAGCCGCTGTAAATGAAAGTGTCGTGAATAAATTATCTGTTGCTGAAGTATTTGGGAAGTTCCTACTTTATTTGTGCCGAGGTCGGACACTTTCATCAAATCTATACAAAAAAGAAAACATCTCCTGCAATGACGGAAGCTTAAAGAAGTAATGCCATGGACATTTTTCGTTGGGTAAGTTTTGCCTTCGTTAAACTAAAAGCGCACTGATTCAATAAAAGTAATTTAACTATTTATACAATTTGTTCGATTGAGACCGAAGTTAATGTAAATACATATGTATATCGAATGATAGAACGCCGAATGGGACTTCTACATTGAAGCCGTTAATAGATATACTTTGGAAATTTTAATATTGCTCCAAGGAAAACTGACTTTTGTATGCAAATTAGGTTGACAAATGATGTTCCTGTTTATAGTGGATTTCGATGTTTGTCTATCTTGAATGTGGTTGAGAAATTATTGGAGATGAGTGTAACTCACCCGAGCGATGGTTGTGGACTGTCTTGATTATTTAGAAAATAAAATTTTTTTTTCCACTTTGGACTTGAGTAATAGCCTTCACCAAGTACCAATGCATGAGGATACAATTCAATATACATCATTTGTAATACCCTTGGGATGATTCGAATTTTGTTATATGGCATTTGGACTTAAAAATGCGGGTGACATTTTTGAACGATTTATTAATATGGTGTTAAAGGATATAATTGATGGTGCGAAAATATTAGTGTATTTAGATGTTATAAGCATTGCAACAAAAACGTTTGAGAAACACTTGTTTTGGCGCAGGTATTGCTGTCATTGAGTGCTGCGGATTTAAGATACAAATTTGAAGAATGCAAATTTGATGAACTTGATTACTTAGGTTGTAGGGTCAACAATGAGTGTATTCGCCCGAATAACACGCACGTAGAGACAATTAAGAATTATCCGATCCCAAAGGATCACGACGAGGTGGAAAGAAGTGTCAAATTTTCCGAGAATAGCTAGACCATTAATAGAGTTAAAGAAATAGACTTTTAATTGGACGAATGATTGTACGAGGGCATTTATAACTTAAAAAGACATATTAAGTAATCCACTAGTATTAGCCGTGGACAATCCCATCTACGTGACAAAAGTACATACTGGTGCGATTGCTAAGGGTTATGGTTCAGTAGTCTTGCAAAGACAGATGGATGGAAAATTTCAACCAATGGCGTATTACTAAAAGTGTACTTCAAAGATAGAGGCAAAATATCACAGTTTTGAACTGGAAACTCTGGCTATAATATATGCGTTTAATCGTTTCGAATCTATCTGGAAGGTAATCCATTTACGATTGTGACAGATTGTGATTCTCTGACATTAACATTAAATAAGAAACTGATAAATCCAAGGATAGAAAGATGGACTTTTAAACAGGAAAATTTTGATTCTAAAATCCGACATCGTAACGGAGAATTGATGACGCATGTAGATGTCTTTAGTCGAATACCGATTATTGCGACAGTAATGAATATTCTTCAAAACTCAAAGTTTATTGAATTCTTATTAATTATAATTCTTTTTTAATGTTCTTATAATTATTTTCTAATTTAATTCTTTTCTAATGTTCTCTTAATGTTTTCAACGTTCTGGCATTTTTAAAAATATCAAACATAAATACTGCTAAAATTAACATA
Source organism: Lucilia sericata (assembly GCF_015586225.1). Lineage (NCBI taxonomy): Eukaryota > Metazoa > Arthropoda > Insecta > Diptera > Calliphoridae > Lucilia > Lucilia sericata. Next base: position 872,636 of record NW_023994080.1, on the reverse strand, counting down.
GTGTACACATATAGTTTTTAGGTATAGAAACTTGTTTATCTTTTTCTTTAAATTTCTCAAAGTTTGATGCATCACAATATTGCTTGTTTTAGTGCACAAGGAATATTTTAATCTTTTTAAGAAAAAAAATGTTTGTAAAATTTTTGAAAGTTTTCTGTAAACAAGTACTTACCCAACAAAAAATATTCTTAATTTGGAAGCAATAAATATAACTACTGCGTCTTAACTCCTTCTTCTATTGCGTCTTAAAATTATTGCCTTACAAAAAAGATTTTGGAAGGCATATATTCACCAATTATCACTTAATTTTTGCATCTTTCTAAATTTAAATCAATGTTCAGTGTTGAAAAATAATATTAATTCACTGAAATCAGCGCAATTTCAACAGTATGAAATATGCACATTTTGGATTCCCTTGGTAGAGCCTCTACGAGAAGAATCCCATATAAAAATCATATATTCTTTCATAACAAGTGCAAGCAGTAACAACTGCTCTCTGCCTCACAAATCTGCTTCTGAGGAAGCACTATTTTTTGCTGGGTAGATATAAAAAGATTAAACTTGGTGAGATTTCTTCGTAAAATTTAGTTCTTTTACAAAACATGTTTAAACTGGATTTAACTTATACAGTGTGAAAATTTGGTTCAGATCTGTCGATCTCTTCAAAAGTTATAAGAAATAATGTACATAGCATACACAGTGTTTGAAGTTTTTTAAAAATATGTGTACCGTTACTTTTCTATAGGCGTCCCGAATGTTTCTCCACTTTTTCTTTATATCTTTAACTGACCAAAAAATTAGAAAACAGATTTTAAACTAAACCAAACGGTTACTTATCAGGCACTCCAACTTCTAATGAAATTTTATGCTACAACTTTTCTTTATATTGGAAATTTTTAAAGCGAGGCGATTATAAATGTAATCATATTTTTATTTCTTTTATTATTTTTCATTAATATCAATATTTGTCATTTCTATTTAAAAAAAATTTAATTTTTAATTTTATTACTTTTTACTAAACATTCACACAAATTGTCGTAAATATATTTTTTGTTAACAAAAAATATGAAAACTGTGGCATCTTCCAAAGAGAGAGAGAGAGAGAAAATAAAAATTAGGGTTTAAGAAAATCCGGAGCAAATTTTAATTTGTTGCGGATTTCTTCTACGTTTCAGAGTTGAAATATAATATTACGGCTGCAAAATACGCCAACGGATTGCTAAAATTCCCAAACAAATTTCTATCCTACACCTTGCCGTTGAGAGGGTTTTATTAAAATATTTTATTTTTCATCTGATAACTGAGTACTAGGGAAAGCATTATCGCCAACGAAATAAAACGGGAAACTAATATTAGAATTAGGAAGAATAGCGGGTGGTGGTATGTCTATTGTGTTGTTAATAATTTTTCTTCCAAATAAACTCTTTCTAAAAATTCCTCTATCGCTTTGATTCCCATAGGCATTAATGTAGTCACAAGCACCCATTAGCACAATGCTAAAATGTTTCTTATAGTTAAAATATAAGGAACCACTGCTTTTCGGACATTTTATATTTATGTGCTTGCCATCAATGGCATCAAGACAATGGGGAAGTCCAGTTATTTCATAAAAGAAAGCGGCAATTTGTTTATAATCGATCTGATTTGGTTTTGATAGATAGAATTCATGTAACTCTTCCCATATAACTTCACAAGTTTCATATATTATATTTCTTACAAGTATTTTATTTCAATAATACTACATACAGTAAGGATTGTATGAATGTTCAGGACTTTCCAGAACATTCCTGACAAACGGAAATAGCTAAATCTACTCAACATTTCATAAGGATCCGTGTATATATGTATGTACATATATGTGTATATACCTTTTTGGGTCTCAGACAAATTCTTCTTGGTGTTACTTCAACTAGCTTTAATATGAACAATATTAATGTATGTATACCAATGTTTTTACTCTTTGGATAATAAAAAAAAATTTTAAAAATTTAAAGTTAAAGTCTGATTTTAAATTTGGTGGGAATATTACTTAATTTTTTCCACTTCTTATCATAAATATGACTTATACTCTCAGAAATTATGGATAGATAGACATTGCATTATGGGTCATAGATCGATACCCATAAAATTTTGTGCATAGATTTTGTTTTGTTGGCTATAGCCAACCAAAATTCGGAATGAAGAATTATAATAAAAACCTTTTTATGGCGAGTACAACGATGAAGTACTCATGGAGGCTTTATATATGATTGTCTTTATAAAGGAAATTGTATAAAGACATTTTAGCTTGTATGAAACTTATTTTTTGTCAAATTTCATCGCTCTTATTTTTAAGGGGACCGAATTAAATTCGGTAGGAAGATTACGTTTCTATAAAAGTTGTTTATTTCTAATTTCTCCGCTATACTAGTATTTTTAAGTCAGTAATGAGCGTTAAAATTTCATCACTGCACTCATAGGGGGACCTAATCAGACCCAGGTCAGTTATGGACCGATTCCCATAAAATTTGGTAGAGACATTTATTTCGAATTATAGCGATATTTTTAAGCCAGTAATGAGTATTAATGTCATTTTCTGAAGGGAATCTTATATGAGGGGTAGGGTCAATTATGGACCGATTCACATAAAATTTTATAGAGAGATTTTGGCTTATATAAAACTTATTTATGACGAATTCCATCGCTATACTCGAATTTTTAAGTCAGTAATGAGCGTTTAAATCATTTTCTGAAGGGGGTAGGGTCAATTATAGACCAATTTTTATAAAATTTTGTAGAGAGATTTTGGCTTATATAAAACTTACTTATGTCGAATTTCATCGCTATACTCATATTTTTAAGCCGGCAATGAGTATTAATGTAATTTTCTGAAGGATACCTAATATGGGGGGTAGGGTCAATTTTGGGGTGATTCCCATAAAATTTGGTAGAGTGATATTGGCTTATATAGAACTTATTCTTGTCGAATTTCATCGCTATATTTGTATTTTAAGCCGGTAATTAGTATTAATGTCATTTTCTGAAGTGGACCTTATACGGGGGGTTGGGTCAATTATGGACCGAACTCCATAAAATTTGGTACAGAGATTTGGCATATAAAACTTATTTATGCCAAATTTCATCGCTATACTCGTATGTTATGGCTGTTAAAGCTGTTTATCGGAGGCTATGCGAAATTGCGGACCGATATTGGCCATTTGCAATACCAAACAAACCTTTTCATTAAGCTATCAAAAATTCCCCAGATTGCTCATGTTTTGCTTAATTTTATTGAGGTATTCTACGATTTTGCATCTTTAACATTAAAAATTATATATATGAACATACAATGTAGCTCCAGCGTCGGGCGAGGAGCCTTTGTTGGGTCTCAGACGTCTTATTATTCGAATAGAAGGAGATATGAAATCTGTACGAAATATTGGAAAAATCTTGGGTAAACGACTTCGTTGCAATGACTGCGTCCATGAGTGTTTGAGACACTGTATGTATGTACATATATACATACGTATGTACATATGTACATATTTCGAACACAATTAACAAATTTTGAGTCCAAAATTTACTTGTGTAAAATTTTAATTATATCTGACAACGGACACCCGTGCCGAAAATCGATTGAAATGTATAAAATTAAAATAATTGAACATTATTTGATTTCTTCAAAAATAATGCCATTCAAATTATATTTTTTTAAATACCCAGGAAAATCTTACAATGAAAAGTAATGAGTTAAGCTACGTTGACAATGCTGGAGTACTCCTCACTCCAGCAAATTGTATTTCTTTCTTTTTCTTATTAATAGAATTTCAAATTTGACTATCTCGTTTTAATCCACTCCAGAGGCAAACAATTTCTACTCCAGAGTGTACATTATTTTCACTCTGGAGTTAACATAAAAATGATATTGCTAAAATGACAAATGTTACTTATAAAAACAAAGATTTTTGTAAAAATAAACTTTTCACATTTATGAATATTGAGTTACCACTTTTACATTAGAATCAATAACAAAATCGATTGAATTTTTTGGTTAGTTGTGGTTCCTAATTAAAATCTAAATGAACAAAATTATTTTTTTACAGAATTGATGTCTCTGAATTCAAAGAAAAATATGTATCTTTATAACCTATTTTTGAAGTTACGGTAGGGTTTATGCTGGAGGTCCACACTACGCGTCTTCGCGGCAAAGCATTTCGTGCTTTTTATACATTCTTTGCATCCTACGCATTAAGTTATATACTACGCGTCAAATTTTTGCTTTGTTTACAAAGGACTCCGCGTTTTTTAAGTTTTTTATTCATATTTCACAATTTAACTCTTTTTAGTTTATTAAAATTGATGAATACACATAAAAAATATAATATAAATTGTCAAAATCAGCTGACTTATTCGTGCGCAGCTTATGACTTTTACAAACTTAGATCTGCTTCTGATTCTTCTTTTTTGACAGCCGTGTAGAATGCTATACATTAAAAAACACGTTTTTACCAGAGTTTCCATTGCTTTTATGTGGATTTGGCGTTTCCGAATCTAGCTATATATTTTTTATTTTTAATCTTATTTATTTACAAAGTTCATAAACATAGTTAATTATGTATATAAAAAAACAAAAAGGTACTATTTTTCCTTTTTTAATGGGATTTAGTAATAAATTTTACCAAAATACATCTTATTATACCCTTCACCTTTATGAGAAGGATATACATATAAATATGAGTTTGTCATTCCGTTTGTAATTTCAATAATATAATTATCCGACTCTATAAAATATATTTCGTGTCAAGTGACCCGGCGGTTCTGTAATTTGAGTCTGGCCTACTATCCAATAGTACTAAACTTGCTGCAAATTTCATCCAAATCGAAAAAGGTAGTGGGTTGATATTTTAAAATAACAGTATAGCGATGAAATTCGATAAAAAGACCCTCTTCAGAAAATTGTTTTAATGCTCATTACCGGCTTTAAGCTATAAGAATAGAAATGAAATTCGACATATGCAAGTCTAATATGCATGAAAATTCCTCTACCAAATTATATGACGATCGGTCCATAATTGATCCTACCTTCCATATAATAATGTATAATTTTTTTATTTAGACTTACCTATTGTTGGGAATTTAAAGAAAAAAAAAACGGCGGTTTATCATTGGTAATGTATGTAATAAATATATATGTATATTGATTAATAAATAGTAGAGTATTATAAAATTGTATCAAAATATACATAATTTGTAAATGTAAGCACCTTTAAAATGATTTTATAAATAAACAGTCTGTAGCAAAAATAAATTACTATTTATATATGTATATACATATGTAAGTACGTTCATGTAATTAGTTTTTTCTATGTAGATCATTAATAAATAGTAATTGAAACTTTTATTCAGTTAAAGATTACATATAAATTATTGCGAATCTATGTGATTTTTTGATTTGATATAAAACCGACCGTTTATATTTCCGAAGAATTTGGTCATAATGTTTTCTTAATACATAATTTAATTAAAAAATTAAGCTGAAATTAGAGTTTCTAATTTCCCTCACTTTATCCGGGAAAAAAATTTAAAATTACTTCCCAGGAAGTAATTTTTAAAATTTTTTTTCGATATATGATAACACAGTGAGACAAAATAAACGAAAATCGAAATACCTGGGAAGTGATACTATTTTTCTGAAAGGTGGATTCGAGTAGAACAAGAACCTGTTTTTGAAATTTCCCAAACACCTCCAAGATCTTGAAATACGGATAAAAAAACGGGTTTTCATATCTTTAAGCACTTAAAAGTCTGTAACTTCGTTGAATCTCAACCGATTTTAAGTTTCTGAGAAAGCAGAGGCTGAAGCCTTTATAATGGCATATATCATGTTTAAGAAACCTAGAAAAATATGTGTGCATTTCATTAGCAAACATGTTTTTGATTTTAGTTTTGCACCGTTTTTGAAGTTTGGAGATGATTTTGCAACGTATTTTATATATAAACCGTACTATTTATTAATGTATTAGAATACTATGTCTGTTAATGAGAAAAATGCAACTTTGTTTTTTTTTTTTTAAAGAATCAGCAGTATCACCAAGGATTATAGCAAAATCATTTATGTCGATTTTTGTATTGATCGGACCTTGTTTGGCCCTAGCCCCCATACAAATCCTACTTCAAAAAATTACTTTAATTCCATAATTATCTTAATTATATTAGTATCACGATGTAATTCAGCATAAATAACTTATATATAAACATAAATAGTTCCACCAAATTTAATGAGGATTGGACTCTATTTTACCCTATCACCCATATAAAGCATCCTTCAGAAAATCATTTTTTGAACAATTTTGTATTAAGAAAAATATCAATAACGTCGTCAATTGCTAACGGATTTTTAATATCAATGTTGCGTTTTACTCTTAAATAAACATAGGCTTATAATTAATTAATAAATAGTACGGTTCCTATATAAAATACTTTCAAAAAACATCTCCAAATTTTAAAAGTGGTGCAAAACTAAAATCAAAAACATGTTTGCCGATGAAATGCACCCATAGTTTTCTAGGTTGCTTAAACATCATATATGTCATTATAAAGGCCTCAGCCTCTGCTTTCTAAATCCGTTCAGAAACTTAAATCGGTTGAGATTCAACGAAGTTACTGAATTTTAAGTGCTTAAAAATATGAAAATCCGTTTTTTACCCGTATCTCAAGATTTTGGAGGTGTTTGGGAAATTTCAAAAACATATTCTTATTCTACTGGGATCCACCTTTCAGAAAAATAGTATCACTTCCCAGGTATTTATTTTTGTCGCATAGTGTAATCTGCAACATTTAAAATTTTTATAAGTTTTGGTCATTTCTATATCATTAGAATGTATTAAAAATTATATGTATTCCATTTTTACGGAATAAAATTTAATTTATTTTAAATATTCTATAAATATTTTGAACAGTCTAAGACCCATTATCTCAATTTTCAGGGTGTAAGGGCCAGTTCTATAAAATCGTATTTATGAGGAAATTTTTAAAAGGAATTCCCGAAACTTCCCAAAAAAAACTTTCCCGGGATTTACAACCCTAGCTGAAATGTATAAAATCGGAAATTTTCCATATAAACAAATGTCATTGTTTCGCCTTCGACATTTTCAAGGAGAAATACCAAGAATAGGGTCTGCAATTTATCGCTCTTTCAAATTTAGTACCCAAATATGTAGATTACACTATTAAAAATTATATTTAAATTTGTTTGTGAATGGATTTGGAAAATCGATTAGCCGCGGAAAGTTTTTGCACCAAAATGACCCAAGAAAAAGATTTTCGTTATTAGATCACTACTGGCTACTAGGGTGACCGGCCCGGTTTTTAATAATCGGTTTTTTTGGTTAAGTCGGTTTCGGTTTTTCTGAAAAGCTCTCATTTCGAATATCGAAGAAACCGGGGTTTTCACCTCGAAGAACCGGTTTTTTAAGTGTGTTTTTATGAATTTTAGTGTATTAAAAAATTTAAAAAGTATTTTCTTTAAGTGTATAATTTTCATATTTGTTTATTCATCTGGCAACCTTTAAACAACAGCTGTTTTAATAAACAAATGCGCCAATTACTCAATAGAATGTGAGAAGAAGCACATCTTTGTAAAAAATTACAAAATATACGTAGTTGCGTTTTTTGTTGACTACATTAAAAACTATAACAAAACACAATTTTCTTGTCAAAATATAAAGAGTAAGTTTATTCTCAATATTTAGTATACAAAAACAAATAATACTAATTTTATTTCCAGATGTCGTCGAAAGTATGGAGTCATTTTAAGTGTGTCGATAAAGACAAAGTCAGATGCCTAAATTGTCCTAAAATATTAAGCTGCAAAGGTTCTTCAACATCTTCCCTTTTTAGTCATGCTAAAATCACCCACAAAATGATGTTCACTCCGGGAGTGTCTCAAGAAGAAATTGATTCCATTTCAAGTACTTCTAAAACAAACCACAAAATACTTTATAAAAGTATGTCGCTAAAACTGAGTCACTTGGCGAAATACTAGCCCGTTGTGTTGCTGAAGATGGGATGTTGTTGTAACAGTTCGACTGTGGCCGATAGTTCTTTTCTGGGGAAAAAACTTTCGGTTGATGAAGCAGTCGCTGGGTTCACAATCTTTGGCCGAGTATGACTCGGGTCGTTCCAGAGCGAAGATCCAACGATGGGATGTCTGTCAGATCGGTTAAAAAAAACTTCAATATGCCAGTGGAGTCAATAATATGGGAAATCATTTATAAATTTTACCTAACGTTAGAAATAGCTATTAATGAACTGTCAAAAAACTCTACTACTTTAGTTGAATCTGAAGGCATATTTCAATTTATGTTTAACTCTTTCAAAAATTAAAAACCCCTTATCAGAAGATTTGCTTTAATGCTTAAAGAAACGTATAACAGCACGTCGTATCAAAGTTCTTAACTACTATACTTTCCTGTGGGTGATGCATTCATTAATTATTCCACCAAAATTGAGACAAAAGAATTTATTTAATGAAATGAAAGATGTCATAAGCGATCAGGAAAGCTTGAAATCTTACTCAATGCTTTGTTAACTATATGTCCTACAAGTACACTGAGTGAAAGATCATTTTCAATGTACAATACATAAATAGGATTTACACTTTGGATCGTTGTCTTGTTTTACATTTTAATTTGTGTGTGTTTTGTAGGTCATAAAATCAAACCTTTTCAGTTCTTCTTGTCAGTTCACCTTTTCCGAAATTTTGATTACTCCAACCGCTCTGCAAGAAATACATACCCATACCATAACAGATAACTTACTAAAATTTACGGTAGGTATAATATTTTGATTTTCAAAGACAATAAGCGACTTTCTCTAAACTTTATTTTTTCATATGATTATAAAGCATAATTTTAATGTCGTCACAAAAAATTAAGTCATTCCACTATTCGGTTCGAAAGAAGATATAGCTCGTTGCAAATTTAGTCTTTTCAATATTAGTTGTTAAAAGTAATGGCTTTTTTCCTGCAATCCGTGACGAGTATTTGTGTTTTAGCAAGACCATGTCTCATGTGACACTCTCACATTGCAGTCATTCTTGTGGTCTTGAGGATTCTTGTTAACGCTTCTTAATCCTGTAGAGTTCTTCAACTGCAGCCTTTCATGCTTTTCGGCATTGTTTATGATGTTGTAAACAGTTCTGAGTTGAACGCAAACCATTTCAGAAAACTGTTTAGCGGATTTTCATTTGTGGAAATTATAGTATATTAACTGTATTATATTTTTATCAATACGCTTTCCTGGCATGATGAATACATTTTATTGGTATGCTTATTAGCAGGGATATAACTATTGACATTTCTTTCAAATATACAAGTTGGCATAGCATAGTCGAATAGAGCAATACAAACTATCAGTAATACAATCTATCAGCTCCATATATCTTCGGAATCCAAATCATAGATAATTCAATTAGATATGCTTTTAAGAATTTATCTGTTTAAAAGCCTTAAAATCGGTCCATAAGAATCGGAGATATGGTCAAAACAAATATGATCAACAAATTATTTTTCATGGACTTTTTATTAAAGGATGTAAAATAGTAAATTTACGTAAAAATCAAAAAGTGCTGAGATATAGGCAGTGGCGAGTCGTGATGTGCAAATATAGCCACTTCAGTTCAACAAAACACTGTGATAATGGAAGCACTTGCCACACAAAAAGTGTTGACAGAAAAATTATTAAGCAAATATAAGAAAGGTCTTCCCAATTCAGACTACCGGCGACTTAACAGATATTAATAACAAAATAAATAAAACAAATCGAGCAACTTATGTAAGTATTTTGTAATTATAATGCAACGGTTTTTATATAATCCAAATAAACTATTTTATGCTCGTTGTACACAGAAAAAAGTTTCAGCATAAATATTATGAACTGCTTTCATTGACTAAAGTTAATAATATTTAAGAATAAGTTCCTAAATTGTATGAATTTTTTCATTTTTATATTTTTAAACACAATCTAGAAGCCTTGACTTAAAATATTAAAAATTTTCTTTATATTTTTCTGTTTGTTAAAAAATGTTTGAAATTTTCTTTAGAAAATTTTTTATTTCTTTATGATTTTTAGATTGAAAACAATGAAATATGCGCGTAACATGCAACATTTTCTGAAGAATGGATGTTTAGCTATATGCTGGTTTTTTTATTTCATATTTTGTTTTCCAGCATTTTTATTTATTTATCATAAAAATTCGCTAATATGTGATTATTTTCTAAAAAATGGAAGATATTAATAGGTAACGATTATTTATTTATTGCATTTTTGATGAAAATCAAAGAAAATTAACAAAAAAAAAAAAAAACAAAAAAATCTTTCATGTACAAATTCATACATTTTATGAACTTTTAATATTCTGAATGAAAATGGTTTGGGAAAAAAAAGTCATGTTCGACTCATTCAATTTATTTCAAAATTCATTCCAAATATGAATTATTTTTTTCTGTGTATGTCATTTCTACTTAAAGGACAACTTCATAATTTAATTATTGCATCAAATATCGATGGACTACATGGTAAAGTTTCGATTAAAAATTTAAAAAGACTTTCAATGGGTAAATAAAATATACATATCGTCACCTCAAACGCAAAAGGCCCTAACTAACCAAAAATTCAAAATCAATTTTATTGTTGATTATAATGTATTGCATCAAATAAATGTCCATACAAATATTGGACTCCACCGACCAAAATAGCGATGTTATTGACAATCGGACCGATCCTCGTCAAATTTTCTAGAACGATTTTAGTTTAGGCAGTAATGAGCGTCAAAACCATTTTCTGAAGGGGGCTTTATATGGGGGGTAGGATCAATTATGAACCGATCCTTATAAAATTTTACAAAGCGATTTAGGTTCCTGTAATATATGTTCATGTCGAATTACATCGCTATAGATGCTTCTTTTAGACAGTTATGAGCGTTAAAGTCATTTTTCTTAAGGGGACCTTAGATGGGGAATAGGGTCAATTATGAACCGATCCTTATAAAAATTTTACAATGATATTAAGGTTCCTATAAAATATGTTCATGTCGAATTTCATCGCTATGGATGCTTCCTTAAGGCAGTTATAAGCATTAATGTAATTTTCTGAAGGGTACCTTATATGGGGGCTAGGGTCAATTATGGGCAGATCCTTATAAAATTTTACAATGATATTAAGGTTCCTATAAAATATGTTCATGTCGAATTTCATCGCTATTGATGCAGTAATGAGCGTCAAAGCCATTTTCTGAAGGGGACCTTATATGGACCTTATATGTAGACTCAATTATAAACCGATCCTTATAAAATTATACAAAACGATTTAGGTTCCTGTAAGAAATGTTCAAGTGGAATTACATCGCTATAGATGCTTCTTTGGACAGTTATAAGCGTTAAAGTCATTTTCTGAAGGGGACCTTATATGGGGGATAGGGTCAATTATGGACCGATCCTTATACAATATTACAATGATATTATGTTTCCTAAAAAATATGTTCATGTCGAATTTCGTCGCTATAGATGCTTCTTTTAGACAGTTTTGAGCGTTAAGCCATTTTCTGAAGGGGACCTTATATGGGTGCTAGGGTCAATTATGGACCGATCCTTATAAAATTTTACGAAGGTGTTAAGGTTCCTATCAAATATGTAAATGTCGAATTTCATCGCTATAGCTGCTTCTTTTAGTCAGTTATGAGCGTTAAGTTCATTTTCTGAAGGGGACCTTAATGGGGGATAGGGTCAATTATTAACCGATCCTTATAAAATTTTACAATCATATTAAGGTTCCTATAAAATATGCTCATGTTGAATTCCATCGCTATAGATGCTTCTTTAAGGCAGTTATGAGCCTTAAAGTCTTTTTCTGAAGGGGACCTTATATGGGGTGTAGGGTCAATTATGAACCGATCCTTATAAAATTTTACAATCATATTAAGGTTCCTATAAAATATGCTCATGTCGTATTTCATCGCTATAGATGCTTCTTTAAGGCAGTTATGAGCCTTAAAGTCTTTTCTGAAGGGGACCTTATATGGGGGATAGGGCCAATTATTAACCCATCCTTATAAAATTTTACAAAGCGATTTAGGTTTTATGTCGAATTTCATCGCTATAGATGCTTTCTTTTTTTGTGAAGGGGACCTTATATGGGGGCTAGGCGAATTTGTGGACCGATATTGCCCATTTTCAATTCCAAACAAACCGCATGGACATAGCTAGATCGTCTTAGAATTTAATAAGGATCCAGAATATATATACTTTTATGATGAATATTTCGATGTGTTACAAACGGAATGACAAAAACAATATACCCCCATATTTTTTGATGGTGGTATAAAAATAAATCACATTAAATATTCATAACTGGTGTAGGGTATCATATAGTCGGCCAAGCACGACTATACTTTCTTACTTGTTATTATTATAATTGTTTAAACTATATTCCGGCGAGGCCAATTGTGTGGAGACTAAGTGAATTCGTCTACCATTATTGCAATACAAAATGAACTTTATCAATAGAGGATATTTGTCGAAAATTTCGGCCCTCTATAAAGACGGCCAGGTCGAAATATTGTTATATCAAACTAACGTTACAAATAGAGGGTATTTGCTGAACATTTCGACCCTCTAAACAGATGATCAGACAGACAGGTGACATGTCTAAATCGACTAATGCAATGTATCTCATCGGTATGATAAAAGTGTCAGTCATTTCCGAAAGAGACCAAAAATATGGGCTTTAGGTTAATTATGTACCGATCTTCTCAAAATGTCTGTAGAGGAATTTAGATTCATATCGCAATATTTATAAGACAATTATGGATGTTAAGCATATTTTCCGAAATGGGCTAGGATCAACTGTGTGTGAATAACATTATAAACAAAAGAATTACGAGTGTCCTAACTACAAAAACATTTAAATATTAAAGGTAAAAAGTCCAATTTATCCATTTTTATATAAGCCATTGTCAACTATCATAACAACTGATAAGTTTCACTATCAGTTTTCAATAGTTTTTTGCTTCTCCTGTAAAATTTTAAAAATGTTAAATAGGACCGTTTGCTTTTTAGGTGCCGATATGTATGTATATCGTCACCTCAAATGCAAACATTAAAAAAACTGAATAGGGTTTTATAAGCAAAATGGTCAGCTTTTGAGTCACCTCTGACTCATTTCTGGTTAACCATTAGTTAGTATTAAGTTAACTCAAAAGCCGACTGGGTAGTTACAATTTATATACATATATTTCAATTTGATTAACCATCTGACAAGAAAGGAGATTTGAAATAAAGCTACCATATTCATTTAAACACTCACACTTCTATTTCTACTTTAAAGAAAAAATATTTTATTTGAACAAAAAATAAACAAAAAAAGAAAAAGCTTATTTCAAGATGGAATAAATAAAGAAGAAACCTATTTCAAGAAGTATATTCTGCCTACACCCCAGCTAAATCATCACCAACATCAAATACATATGCGGGTCCATCCAGAAATCTATATTTACAATGCCCATTTAAAGCAAAACGATTGCAAATCAATTCCAACATAGTGTGTTACAAAAATTTTAATCTAAAAATGTTACGGGAAAATCAACAATATACAGCGAATGTAGCAAAAAAAACTGAAAAATATAAGAGCCTCAGCTGAATTACAAGCCATAGTTTCTCTTTTTCGATCAATTCGAGTGCTGATTCGGCGTTGCCATTGATGGGTGCAATCCAATTTGTCGTTATATGTTGACATTTGCATTCTATTGACGATACAAGCATAAGAGGGTAGAATCACTGGGGAGAGTTTAAAATGATAAGCCCTCTTACGTCAAATAATATACAAATAAAAAACGAAAATCCAAAAATACGAATAACAAATTAATATTGAGTAATATTTTGTTTATACATACATACATACATACATACATCAAAATGCATTTTCAATAGTGAGCTTACCACGTTTGTTAACATTTAGACAACGGATGTGCATAAAGTTTAGATTGTGACAACGAATTGTTGATAAAGTTGCGTGGTCTACATTACATGTTGTTGTTGTATGTATGTATAAACTTGACAATGGATGTTATTGAAAAATGTTGTGTATATCGAGGGAGTATATTCAATAGTCTCTATCTAAAATAACACAAGTTTTCAGGAGAGCAAAAAAACTGTTTATTTCGTGAAGATTTTTAAGTTTTTTCTTCTACAATATATTTTTACGACATATTCTAAATCTTTATATAAAAAGAATTTAAAGTTTTGCATTATTTGCAAAATTATTCACAAATTAATTTCTGATAGAGCTTTTTTTTCTACGAAAAATTTTTTACAACCTTCAGATATAGAGTTTTTTATAGAAATATATTTTTTTTATTTGATTTAATATCAATAAATATTATATTTTATGCAATTTAATGAAGTAATATAAACTAAATTGTTGAAAAAGCAACAGATTATAAGGTTTTGGTCCAAAATCAATGTTATATGGTTAAACACGGCAATAAAATTAATCAAATTAGTATCATAATGAGCAATATCTCGAAAACTATTAAACCGATTTCAAATCCGATTTTTATTCAGCATGTCCAAATTAGTAAAAAAATTTGTTTTGCAACAGAAAATTATCCAAAATAATAGAGTTTGAAGCAATTTTTGGGTAAGATAGAGAGTTTTGCATTCAGAATTTTTCTTTTTTTAACATAGAGAAATTTAAAAATTGCTATAAAATTGCCAAAAAATATATTTTTTTTGAAATTTATGTCACTGATGCGGGATAGTTTGCTGGATTATTTGCCATCAAAATCTTATTTTCATGAAAATAACAGATAGAGACTATTGAATATAGTCCCTCGATATATTTTTTTCCTCTGTGTAATACAGTAGCACAATTATGTACATATATACTAGAATTACTGCGGAACATGAATATGCTTTGCAAACTTTTTAAAAATTTTTTATTTTTTTAAGATAACTTTTTAATCTGATAAATATTGAAATTTTACTGAAATAAAATACATAGAGGCAATACCTAAATAGATTCAGATAAAAGCAATTATTTATTACGTAAGTATCTGAAATATAAAAAAATAATACAGATAATATAACCAGAAGTGCAATTAATTTATAAAGTTAAAAAATTTAATATAAATTGCTCATCGAAAAAAAAAAATTTTTTCCTTTGTTTTATGCGGAAATGCATTCGTATTTTAAAGAAAAACGATTTCACACTCTCGGGTAAATCAATTTCGCTTCTTTTGTCTAACATACATATATGTACATGTTTTATAAAATTGCAGATGTTACTAATAGAATCACCATTAACTTTTCTTAACAAAATTTTAAGTTGTTGTGTTGAGCCCACTTTTGGAAACTTCGTTTAACCTTCTTCGTTATTTTTTGATTCGGAATTTGTTAGTTTAAGTTTTTGAATTATGTAGCCTGCTACATACTCTAACGCAACTTCCTCAAAGCAATCACAATCATTATCAGTGACACGTCAATTCATTAGCCTGTTTTGCAATTTCCGTTTCGTTATCCTGAATATTTTCCCCAAAATCTACAATACCATCATATTTCTTTTTTAAACTCAAATTTGTTTCGTCTCATTCGGTATTTTCAGTTTTTTTAAGCTCGTAAATATTTTCGAAATCGATAAATAAACTGGATTAGAATTGGATGGTCGTCAAAGCCTAAAAAGTTTTCAACAATATCTTCATTAAAACGACTTGTTAATAAATATTCAATTGAATATTTCTTTTTCAGATGTTGGTATAGTCCTTCATTCGATTTGTTAGTTATAATTACACCTTTTTGAAATTGTATTATAGATTTTTTAAATTTTTGTCCCCTTCGATTTTTTTCGAATCAGGAGCATATATACTTGTGGTTTCTACAAATTAACTCATTCGATTCACATTTTATGGGTCACAAAATAGGGCATCTCGGGTATTTTTGTTCAAAATTAGAAATGTTGATGACTGAATAACTTTGGAACCAGTTATCCGATTTTAACAAATTCGTTCGACAGATCTTCGATTACTCGTTTTTGACATTTCATTAAAATTACATGAAGTCCTGGCGCAAGAACCATATAGTAGAAAATGGCTTTTATCCTTGAATATCTTAAAAAAGGATATTTTGTTTTTCTTATTTTTTTCGACAAATAGACAAAATTATTGTTATTGCTGTGTAAAAATTTTAGAATGGGATCTAAATGGGTTTGGAAGTCATAGTAGTTTTTATTTAGCTACATACATTTTAAATTACTAATAATTAATGTTTTAATGCCGAATAAAGTAAAAATTACCACAGACCATTAAATTAATGTTATAAATATAATGGTGAATAATATATGAAATCATATCTAATATATGAAATCATATCTTAAATATCTCCCTTTTCATACATACATCCTACGAATTTAGGAGACATTACAAAGTTTGCAGAGAATCAATAAATTTGATTTTGGTTTCAGACAAATTTTTTCGTATTATCAGCAGTTTTAGAGTTATAGTCATTTTTCGTTCATTTGAGATATGTTTAACCTCAATATATTTTGTACTACAAACGTGTACTAGGCCACTATCGGGCCTGTTGTGCGCTCCTTATCACGAAAAAAAAAAACTGAGTGAATTATTTTTCAGTGTTCAGAAACTCAGTTTCCTGAACGTAACTCCTAAGAATCTTCCAATCAGTGTTAGTCAGGAATGTTATTTCCGGAGTAACATCACTTCCAAGATGCTTGGATCTAACTTCGACGAATGCCTGGCAGTGGCAAAGAAAGTGCTCCGGAGTTTCACTGTCCTCTCCACATGCTCTACATACGTCTGAATCCGCACGTCCAATTTTGCATAGATGTGCTCGTAATTCTGTGTGTCCACTCGAAATACGTACCATCATACTAACTTCAGACTTGCTCATTTTAAGGAGATTTTTCGTCTTGCTCTCATCAGGGTCACCCCATAGGATCTTCGTGGTTCTACCCACTGTTTCATTATTCCAAGAGGCCTTATGGGATTATCTCACCCAAATTTTTAGTTCAGCTTTTGTTGCGTCGAAAGGTTTTGCGTTTGTCAGGTAAACTGCCTCGAGCTCCCTTCCCTTTAAATACATACGGAATAAATTGCATAGAGAAATGCAATATAAACTGCATAATGAAGTGCAATATTTAATACTCTGAAAAAAACTATTGGCTGTACATAAAATTGTCACAATTACGTTTGTAGTTCAAAATATATTGAGGATAGGAAACCATATCTTAAATGAACGAAAAATGACTATAACTCTAAAACTGCTGATAATAGGAAAATATTATGTGAAACCAAAATGCCGTAAATATAAGACATGATTTCAGATATTATTCACCAACATATTTATAACATTAATTTGTGGTAATTTTTACTTTATTCGGTATTAAAACCTTAATTTACTAGACTATAAATGTGTTAAAATGTATAAAAAGCACTCATTTCCTATGAAAATTGTAAATGTAGCTAAATAAAAACTCCTATAACTTCCAAACCCTTTAAGATCCCATTCTAAAATTTTTACATAGCAATAACAATAAGTCTGAATATTTGTCATAAAAAAATTAAGAAAAACAAAATATCCTTTTTTAAGATATTCAAGGATAAAAGACATTTTCTACTATATGGTCCTTGCACCAGAACTACATGCAATTTTAATGAAATTTAAAAACGAGTAATCGAAGACCTGTCGAACGAAACATTTGTTAAAATCGGACAAGTGGTTCCAAAGATATTCAATCATCAACATTTCTAATTTTGAACACAAATACCCGAGATGCCCTACTTTATAGGCCCATAAAATATGAACCGACTGATTTAAGAATCCAATTTATACGCCATAGAAACCGCAATTAAGAGTAGAATGTATGTTTTGAGTTATAACTAAATCGAAAGTGATGAAAATTTGAAGTGGTCGAAATGTCTGTGGAATTACCCGTATCTCAATGTTTTTACCAAAGCGAATTCACATAAGGCAGCGTTATTCAATCAGTTGATATTATATATGTAAAATGTTGTTGTTGCCGAACTGCTACCACTACGGGATGGTAGCAGTTCACTTATGTGAATTAACCTTGGTTCTTACCATACGGTGGTTTCGTGGACAAGGTATTTGATGTTTTGAATTTTAAATTTGTTGTTGTTGTTGTTCAATCAGCTGATTAATTTTTATATTTAATTTCTTTAGAAGTTATTGATTAGTAGGCCCCATATCCGAAACAATAGCACCAGCTTTAAACTCCGCACTAATTAATGTGCCAATTATTTTGAAAATCTAATTTTTGTTAATTTTGTGTCTTTGAATAGAACATCTGCCGAAATAATATTTAATGTTTTTATGTTTATTAGTTGATAATCCTCGTCCTTTTCGCTTCATTTCTTTCTCATTTGGAATTTCAAACAATTGGTACGACGGAAAATAATTATCTAAGAACAGATTATGACCAATTTCAGTTCTTGGAATACGTTGCGTTAGATCTACTTGAAGAAAATAGACTTTATCAAATTGAAATTTGAAAAACGCCGAAATAAAAAACAAGATTAAACAATAGCGTTTATCGATTATTAACTACATATGCAAGATACAGTGCAATATATGTAGATAGTATTTAATTTGGCGATTTTACATAAGATTTTTATGTAAAAAAACAATGTACCACATAATTTATTTGCATACGAAAAAAACATTTAAGCCTTTTACTGGCTCAAGAGAAGGTGTCGCATTGGTCATTAGACGTGCACGTTTTGTGGATTGATGCAGTTGAATATAATGGGAGCTATTGAAATGATGTATGTAAACCCTGGCAGCACAACCAGTGCTGCCAGATCAAAGCTTGAAAATAATGAATTCTATTTGCAATTAATTCCCTTATAAAATACATCCTTCTTAATTAAAAAAAATTTCAAATATTTCCATAGTGAAAAGAATTTATTGACTAACTGTATATACAAAACATTCAGGTATAATTTTATACCGATATTTTTAATTCATAAGTTATTTACGATTTAGAAAAAATATTGCTGAATAATTTGTGTATGTACATAACATATTCGTGTGGAATTTTATCCCGATATCATGAGTTACGTGATTTTCCGAAGAAGGCTTCTTATGGGAACTATGACCAACTATAAGAAAATGTGCGAAAATTCAATTTGAAAATTGATTTTTTACATTTTTAACTATTTTTATTCCCTCCACCACCATCAGCGGTGATATATATAACTTTGTTATTCCGTGTGTAATACCAAGAAATATTCATCTGAGACCCAACAAAGTATATGTATTTTTGGACCTTATGAAATTCTGAGTCGATCTAGCTATGTCCGTCTGTCCGTCCGCTGTCTGTCTGTATAAAACATTCTCACGTTAATACGAAGCAACAAAAATTTACGAAATTCACCCAAAATATTTATTATTGTCCTAGGCAGTTTGGTATTGAAAATGAGCAAAATCGGTTCACAAAAGTTATGAATCAAAATTTAAAACAACTCCGAAAAAAATAAGCATTTTTTTACACATTCTGATGTAATTTTCACGAAAACTATACAATATAATTGTATGAAAATCATCATACATTCGTTTCTATACTAGAGCTTGTCTACAACTTCATATACCTCCCATACAAAAGTACGTATTCCCGGAAAATGAGTTTATTGTTAATAACTTACGTCAGAATGTTAATACCTTCACAAAATTTTACAAATTAAAATCTTATGTGAATAGAATTCATTCAGAGAAAAAAATTTCAGGATCGGTCCATAATTGGTCATAGCTCCCATACAAGGTCCCCTCCCGAAAATTGCTGAAACGCACATAACTCATTACTAAATTAAGATATACATATAGAATTTGGTACAAGTATTGCTCTTATATACAGAAATATTACTATGATTTTTTTTTGGGACCGGTCCATAATTGGTCATAGCTCCCATACAAGGTCCCCTCCCGAAAATCACTTAAAAATACACAACTCCTTACTAAATTAAGATATCTTGAAAACATTTGGTTCAAGTATTGCTCTTGTATACAGAAATATTACTGTAGATTTTTTTTGCGATCGGTCCATAATTAGTCATAGTCCAATACAAGGTCCCCTCCCGAAAATCACTTAAACGTACATAACACATTACTGAATTAAGATATACTTATATCATATAACATAATTTATCTATAAACATTTTAGAAGAATGTATGTTGGCTTTTTAATGTGCAATATTGAAAAAATAAATAATTTATTTTAAATATTTTTTCTTGTACCATACGAAAATTTACAACATTGTCTTTTTTCAGTTTTAATTTCAACAACAAAAATTTATTGTCAAAAAAATAAAAAAATATTTTTTTCGTTTGTAAAAAATAGATTCTTTTCGGGCTATTAAATGTATTTAAATTGTGCAAAAAAAAATAATAAAATATAACTTTAAGCATAGAAAAATAAATAGAACTGAGACTGAGAATAAGAAATATTACTCTCTCACATGTACAGGTTCTGTGTGAATTTAATACAATTGTATGAGTATTTTTATTTTTGTTTACATAAAATAACAAAAATATGAAAGTACAAAATGTATCCGAATACATCATACCCTACCACATTGCGAGTAAGTAGCAATAAGTTATTTAGTATTTTTTACTGTAGAAGTTATATTCAAGAGATTGATGTTTGCTTAATTAATGAATGTACTACTCATTATAACAATATATAGTCAAAATTTCGTATATATAAAATTTGTTGAGTCAAATTTTATAAATACTCTATTCTTGTATAGCATGTACTGCTTACAAAAAAGTTCAATAGGCTAATTTATGGACGGATTACTTCATTACATCGACGCAGGTGTTACAATCTTTAAGACATAAACAAAATGCCGTTCCCATTAGTGTGGTGTAGGGTGTATTTTGACTGCATTTGGGCTGCTTTATTCAACATTATCAACATTAACAATAATCGTTCATATCAAGCGTTAATTTTAGCATTAGCACAATTCCTTTGGCAAAATAGCCTCTGCTGCTGCAATAAACACTGCTAAAAGTTATGTTTTTCCTATAAAATTATTGAAAACATTTTCAGAAAAAAACAAATTTTTCAATCGTTTTTATTTTTTTAATATAATTTTCAAGTGTCAATGTTGACTCAACCCAGCAAACACAAAGAGTTTATTTAAAATTAAGAATAATTTTTAATGAAGATCTTTCTTACATTGGTCAACTGATATTGAATAAAAATGGCTAATTCAAAACATTATTTCATAAAATATCGAAATATAATATCAAACAAAAATATAAAAACTTTTTAAACGAAAGAGTTTGTGTTTGTTGGGTTACATATTTTTCAACTAATACATTCTCTCAACTAATACATTTTTGACAGCAGACTTAGGTTTTGTCATACTCAGTTTAGTTCTATGTATACCTTTTCTATGACTTTAAGTGATAAAAAATACTTTTAAGTGCTATAAGCCACGAATTTTCGCTACAAAGTTTTGAAGTTTTGAGAGAGAGTGACATTCTTACTAGGGTTCTATAAATCGACTTTCGAATAATCAAACAATCGACTTTTTGTCGAAAAAAGTCGAAGTCGACTATTTTGTTCCAAAAAAGTCGATAACTCGACTATCGTCTGTGAAAAAAGTCGAAAAGTCGACTTTGTGAATAAAAGTCGAAAAAAGCCGAAAAGTCGAAAAGTCTGAAAGTCGAAAAAAGTCGATAAGTCGAAAAAAGTCGAATAAAGTCGAAGAAAGTCGAAAAAAGTCGAAAAGTCGGAAAAAGTCGAAAAAAGTCGGAAAAAGTCGAAAATTGTAGAAACAAGTCAAAAATAGTCAAAAATATTAAAAAAGTGGAAAAAAAAGTCAAAAAAAATAGTCGAAAAAAAGTAGAAAGAAGTCGAAAATAGTCAAAAAGTCGAAAAAATCGAAAAGTCGAAAAAAGTCGAAAAAGTCGACAATTTATAAAATACTTATAGTCGAAAAGTCTAAAAGTCGACTTTTATTTAAATGAAAAAAGTCGAAAAATCGACTTTTCATAAAATGCAAAAAGTCGACTTTTAACTAAATGAAAAAAGTCGAAAAGTCGACTTTTCGTTTCAACTATAGAACCCTAATTCTTACATGTGTGTTGGAGTTACACAGAACTCGTCTGAACGAAACGTTATTGTTGTAAAAAAACGTAATAGTTTCATTTCTTGGTGTTCTGTGAGGGGTTTCATGAAACAATTATTTTTAATAAAAATATACGGTTTATATTCTTGAGGGCCAGTAAATATAGGTGAAAAATGCGAGGAAATTTAAATTTTTGATTATGTGTGGCCTAAAACCTAGGTGAAATCGTGGACCGATAACGACAAACAAATATCTGTGGAAAACTATCGCTCTATAGCAAAGATCTGCAAATATTTGCAACTAATTATAAAATGATTTTCGGTGTAAAAAAATTATGACAAGTATTTGACATAAATTCGCGCTGGTATTTTTGAAGCTACTTGTAGCCTAAAAAAGTAGTTTCTACAAAACGTTTTGTAAGCCTTACATATTTTTTTAAACTGTTATGATTAAGACAGTTAAACAATAATATCATTATTAAATAGTATAATTTTTGCTACATTCTGTTTATTCCATAAATTAATTAGTACTTTGCGGGTTTTAGAATATTTAGATTATCTATTTAAATAATTTTATTTATGTATAATTAATATGTGTATATAGTTCACTAACTTCAAACGGGTATTTACAAAATTGAGCTAACTACAAAAATATAGAAAACTATTACTTAAATAATAATTTATAAGAGTGTTTCTATGTACATTTGTATAATAAATAATATTAATTTAAATTTTGATTAATATTACAATAATTAAAATAAATTATTTACAAAAATGTCTTTTTATTGAGCATTAAAAAATAGTTATTATAATTTTGCTATATTTTCTTATTATAAATAAGGCCTCAATTTCATATATTTAAGTTATTAGGCATCCTATGGCTTTTGTGGTGATTTTGGAGATATTTTTTAATATTTAATATATGTAAGTGCCAAATACGTTTCAATCATTAAAATGTGAAGATTAGTTCAGGTTAGAGATCATCATTTGGTTTAAAATTTTCGGTTCATAGTAGGGATTTTGGCTATTGGATTTGCATTTGATTCAATATTCGATGTTTGATAATTGATAAGTTTTGACCAAGTGCAGAAATGTTATTCTGGAAGAGAGCACAATTTCACGAATGGTATTTTTATTTATATTATTTTCTTCAAATACTAATTCGAGTCTTATAACCAAAGAACTGATTTATTACGAAAAGTGACTAAATAAGTTTATTCTTCATATATTTTAAGAGTTTGTCATTGATTTGTTAGATATTATTTCTGCATATGTTGGGGTTTATACCATATTTTAAAAGTATTTACATATAATTTTTATTTTGGCATATTTTTAAACATTTGCATATTGTTTTAATTTTTGAAATTTTCTTTTTTTTATAATTTTGTCTTACCTCCCTGCAGGAAATGGAACTAGTATTTTACTAGTAAAAAAGTCAGTACTCAGTTCCCAACTGTAAACTTTCTTATACCATCTTAAGGCTCAAATTAACACTGAGTGTGTTTGGAAAATTACTAGTACCATTAGTTCTAGGCGTGTACTTGTATACTTGAACCCATTTCTACTGTTTGCAAAATTGGTGATTTTGCTTTGTAATCCATAATTGGTGATTTTGCTTTGTAATCCTTAAATTTTTACTGGTTTTATTAAAAATACTAAAAAATTTAAAGTAGAATGCATTTAGATATCAGGTTTAAATTTAGGTCCATTTGCTTCTGCATGCTACTTTTTATACAATTATCGCTTCATTTCCCGCAGGCCTGCGCAATTCATAAACTAGTTAAAAATTGTGAGTTAACGTTAATTGCAGTTAAGATGTACTCCGAATATAATTTTATTGATTTGTTCCATTGAATATAATAGTATTAGTAATTAAGCGATACTTGGAAAACAAAAGTTGATCATGTAACGTCCGGGTACCTAAATTACTAGGCATCTACATTTCATTATTTGGAGAATATGATATGTAAAGATTAATTACAATTCCTTAAAATATCTCAATGTCACTTGTTTTTTAACTACGATACGTTTTGAAGCTATTTAGTATGAGTATTTTTTTCAGTTGGTTATTTTAAATAAATAAATAGTAAATTTAATAGTAAAATTAAAATTTACATAAATCTTAACAATACAAATTTAGCTAGGTGTGTGTGTGTGTGTGAATTTATTTATCTATAAGTGTAATTTGTCTAAAACATTATGTAGTCAATGTCTTCGCATGTGCAGAGATAGATGGTCGGAACGACTAAACGATCTTGTGCACAATTGACAACGAAATGGCTTAACACCAGTGTGTTTACGATAATGGCGGGTTAGTTCATCGGATCGAGCAAAGCGCCAAACGCATCCTTCCCAAGTACAAACATATGGTTTTTCACCTGCCAGAAAATAGATGCAAAATATTGTATAAAGTGGTTGATTAGCCGGAAATTTAATTAATTTAAAACAAATATCGCGCAAAAGTTTAAGGATTAAAGGATTAAGAAACTACATACCTGTATGAGTTCGCTTGTGGGCTTTTAAGTGAGAACTTTTTGTATATACTTTGTCGCAACCTTCATTGTCACATTTATGAACTTTGCGATTCTTAGATGGATCACTGCAACCATTTGCACTGCTATTTGTGCTAGTATCATTAGAACGAGCAAAGGCAGTACTGCCTCCAGAAACTATGCTGCTAAATGCATTCTTACGATTACTTCCATCGGAGGTAGTCATTGCACTAAATGCTCCCTGATAAGAATGGCTAAAAGGAGAGCTTTGGTGGGCTTCGGCCATAAGTTTCCATGGCGATGCGTTCGATGAGTTTGTTGGTTGGATTTTATGGCTTATGGCTACAGTATGCGCCGCAGAACTAAAAGCAGATGCGGACAAGCCCGGACTTGCCATCGGAAATGCAGAACTAATTGCTGCAGCTGCACCTCCCCCAAAACCTGTTGGAATCTGTGCAGTACTTCTGCGGTCAGTGTATTTGTAAGGGTTTTTAAATAGACTTAATAAGCTAAATTTGCGATCGTAGTCTTGCAAAAAGGATCCGTTGCCGCCAGAGTTGGCACTTGAAAATGACGAGGTTGACGATCCGACCGGCGAATGTGCATGGAACGATGAAGCCACTATACTAGCATTGTGGGGACTTAAACTTTGCGAGGATGTAGAACTACTGCCATTACTGTGATTACTATTCATATATCCGAGATTATTATTTGATTCATCCTTCAGTCTGCGGTATGAAAAAAGGAATGGAGATGCTGCTAAAAACGGTGGAATTGGCATTTTTGTGACAGCCGCCGAAGCGCTTGAAAATGATGAATATTGACGATTTGTAACCATTGAATTGCTTGATGATGAAAATGTTGCTCCTGAAGAAAATTGAGAATTTCGACTGCTATTTGTGGTATTTGAACAAATGTTACTTCGTAGTAGATTCGTTGCTGATATTGCGGCTGATGGAGGTGAACTGTAGTTATTTTTAATATGAGATGCCGTTTTATAACTTTGAGATCCTATAAAGTAAAGAAAAATATAATTTTATTATCGTATTATACATTCGAAAACTGTATAAGATGGTGTCTTGGTAACAAATGAGTATAACAATTTGTACATGCTTTAGGTAATACTGAAGGATTACATATTTATATCTTTAATGGACTCAATAATTATTATATAATGCACAAATTCATGAAATTCGTTATTCGATTCCCTGCCACCATTTATGCACCCCCAAGAAAAACCCCATTACGAACTGGCATATTTCTTACAAACAAATAAATGAAGTTGGTACAAAATCGATCATTTATCGGCCGCTGAATTTGATACTAAGTTTTTGTGTATATACGTGCAAATGAACGTATTGCCAGTTCAAAATTTGGGTTTTTACAAAAAATTTAAGAATACATTTCTAACAACAAAGTCATAAAAACAAAACATAATAAAACTTTGTATCTAAATATTATTAACATGTGACTTCGCATGTATTTAAATATTTGTGATTCTCGTACAATATCTTTAAGTTTGTGCATTTTGTCTTTTCTTTTTTGTTCATAAACTTTGCTCACACCTGTTCCAAATTGGTAGCAATGTTTCGTCACTTGTGAATAGTATGTTGTGCAATTTACAACTACTTCATCAGTTGTTAATGCAGTTTAATTCAATGAATAACGACAAAAACACTTTACAAGAAATCCGTGCCAGTCGTGATCCATTTAACCTGATCTCTATGCAGTACTCTACGATGGAAACATTGCTGAAATTTGTGCATAAATGCTTTCAACGACACAAAACGTCTACAATAGCACAAGTACCACTCTTTAACTTTTTGGTTTGACTTCGATTGACATTGGGTCAGAGCAGTGTTTTTCTGTCTTCTTTTTTATTTTTTTCACAGAACATAAAATACATTTTAAACTTCTCTGTTGAATACCGTAGTTAAAAAAAAAAAACAAACAAAAAGATTTTTCAAGAAAACTTGGTTGGAAAAGTGTACAATATAAGAAATTTATGTGATAAAGATGGCCAGTTATCAATTCCTCAAAGAGTTTGGTACACTTACCCAGCAAAAACTAACATTGAAAAGTAAGAGGTAAAAATTCTAATATTTACTTACACAATAGCATTTTAAGTCATTATTTTAACTCGGGGATGACATTGGAGGCAAGTACAAATGGAGAGCTAAGTAAGTGCTTACTACGATTGCCTTCAAATAGGGAGCTAAGTAAGTAGTTTTGTAGTTTTTACATAATATATTATTTGTAAGACATTGCTAGACTCATTCTAGTAGTCATTAAAAAATAAGTTGCTGAGAGAGATTTTAAAATTTTAAGAGATAAATAGCTCACGTGGAAACTTTCAGAAAATAAAAAAAAAAAATTTATATGTCAAAGGTGCCCTACGTAAGTTTACCCCTCCTCCATTTTTTATGGGCACCGATTTTAAAGTTACGTTTCTTATTTGAAACTAAACACTAGTAAAGCTAGGGAGGCAAAAAAAAAATAAATAAAATAAAAATAAAACTTTATCAAACATGAACTATCACGGCATTTTGCTATGTAAATTTTTAAATGATTATAACTTTTTCGTTTTTTCAAAAATTTTAAAGTGAAATAGTGGCCTCCGGTAGGTTAGTGTTCTAGTCTGGTAGACCGGAAGTGGTGGGTTCGATTCCCCCCTGAGGCACTTGTTAAGGAGCGCACAACAGGCCCGATAGAGGCATAGGTGTATTTCTTCGGATTTGATGTATATATTTTACATCCTTCTTTCAAACTAACTAAATAAAGTGAAATAAATTTTGTGAAAAAATTTGACTTCCAAATTATCACGTTTAGAAAAAAATAAACCTTTATATATTTTAGAAGATTTTAAACTTTTCCACTTTAAAATTCCCTAAAACAAAAAAGTTCTATACTGCGATGTAGTCCGAACCCTTCCCTACACGGTATACCCCATTATATATTAGCCCGTGTGTACCAGATAAATTTTTCTAACCCAAAGTCAGATATTTTTTGCAAAATTTATGAATAAAAAAGTTTTGAAATGTGTGTGTGTTTGTATTTTAGTTTAAAGTCTATAAACAGCTAAACGGATGGACCGATTTTCGAGAAATTTTCACAGTATCTTAATATAGTCTGAAAGCAACATTTTGTTTTGCAATTTTAAATGGGCGAGGTGCCACGTCTATGTGCAAAATACGCATTAAAATTCGTATATAGATATGAGAAACTTCAATAGATAGAGTCCTAAAATTGTGCACTGACAACTTTGACATCTATATAAATATTTTAAGCAAAAATGAGCGGACTTACATTAGCGGGCGTGACATCTCTTTTTTTACGCCACTTTTGCCCTCAATTCTACGACCGTAGTCTATAAATCTTATATCGGATTACTTCATTGCTAGGACTATATGCAAGGCAATTTTGCTTATGTTTTAAGGGCCTATTCAATGTAAAAAAATAATTTTTCCAGGCCCCTTTTTGCTCTTAATTCTCAGCCCATAGGGCAAAAAAATATTCGGCTACCTTAGGGTTTGGCCTAGGTATTTTACTATATCTATGCGAAGTTTCAGCTTTCTAAGCCATCTGTGGGCTTCAAAAAGCTCTGGATAGAATAGACAAAAAAGGGGAACAAACAATTAAGGAAATTATATATCAGATGATGATGATGATATTTTATTGATCCGTTTAATGAAATAAAGTATAATCCTGACATTTTTTACCCATTATCAAAAATGATGTTCCACAAATACTTATTATATGTTGAAAATTTTTGTTTGGTATTAAAAGTGGCAATATAGGTCCACTCACTCTTTTGAAATACAGTTTGAACATTAATAAATATATACATATGTTTATTATTCTGCAATATCGCTTGGAGTCATTCATTTTAAAAAAATTAAACCGATAGTCGGAATTGATTTTGATATCGATATTAGTTATCGAATAAAAAAATTATGGTACGTTGGATTTTATGAGGCCAGTGAAGTTTTTTTATTATTTTCCAAACCAATTCCGAAGATCATTGGAATCTTTGACAATCCCTATAGGTGCTGGGATTATCTGCCATTTCTAAATTCAGAAAATTCAGGAATTGACATTTCTAAACATGAGCTCCATTGAAGAGATACAATTTATTCATCTGTAAATTCCAAATAAAAGCAACAATTTCTGATAAGATTTCGAATTGTATTTAATGTAAAATAATATGGAAGAAAATGGTGCTAGTTGGTAGTGTGCTGACCTGTCAGTCTGGGGGTTGTGGGTTCGATTTCCACCAGAGACTCTGGTCTGCTAGACTACAACGAGCGTATGATCATCGTCCCTGCTCGGTAAATTGGGTTAGAGTATAATTTGTAATTGTGTTGTAATGGACAAATAAATAAATAAATATGGAAGAAAAATTAAGTTTGATATCGAGTAATTTTTCCTATTCTATAGTAAGTAATGTACGTATTTACTATGTTCAATTTTTGGCCGTGATGGAAAATAAAAAACAGAAGTGTTTTTAAAATTTATTAGAGTTTGCGATCGTATGGCTTGTCCGAACACAATATATTTTGCAAATATTTTAGTTAAATGCGACAGTTAACTAACTAAATGCACCAAAGTTAGCAATTAAGTTTGTTGGTATAAATGCTAAAACGTTCGCGATTGAATATAGTTAACTAACTGCAATCACTAATGCAACAACTTAACAATAATACAACAACTACTAACTACAACAAACCCAGCAACAACTGTTTGTACGTTCCCAGCAGCTAACTGTCAATTATTACCAATCGCGCACCAAGTGCACATTAAACCCTATCAACCACTTTCGTAATTTATTGCTCTGTTTTTTCAACTTTTCCGCAATCAATAGTAGAAGTAAACAAGCTTAAAAGCGCGCGATGAGATCCGCATAGCAGCTGAGGTTTATTTGCAACTTTCGGTTCAACCTGACGATGCCAACGTGCTGGAAGATGAGGTGAATCTTTCAAAAAACATGTGTTTTTCTATAATAGATTGTGTTGTTGTTGGTTCTATATAGACACAAACATTAAACCACACAAACACATATTTACACATGCACTTGCCGATAAACTCAAATAAGAATATTAGGGTATAACCAGAGTGCGAAAGATGATTATCAGTTTTCCCGCGCAATAGGAAAATGTTTTTTATTAAAAATTGCTGAAATCCTTCTAAACGAAAAAAAACGATAATAAAATGAAGATTAGAAATATATATGTATGTATGTATGTTCAACTAATAGCTCAATATCAAGAGATCAAATAGTGTATAACATCCCAGTAAAAAAAGAATCGAAAAAAGTAGAATTTAGTCCATGGAAGAACTGAAAAAGACCTTAAGAAGTGATGATTTTAACACATGCTTGCCATAAGAGGGACGTCCTTTTTATTTGATTCCAAATTCACTACTTCTGAAGTCATTCTCAAAAATTTTTTGACAAAAAAGAGATTTTATGGAAGAGAGGTTATATGGGGGCAAGGGGAAATATACTTATAAACTTTCATAAACATTAAAGTTGTTTGGGGCCAGGTCCAAGGCTTCGTCCTTGGGCCAAAAGAGACGTTTGTGTCAAATTTTATCAAATTATCTTGAAAATTTCGATCTGTAAATCCCCTAACTCGATTTAGAAAATGATACTGAGTCGATTGGTATACCTTAAGGTGGAGGCAATATTTCTATGCGTTACATATACCAGCACAAACCCAATATACACTTCCCACTAAAGTGGTGGTATAGTATATACATATATGTATGTTAATTAGAATATCATTAGAAGCTTTACCACTTTGGTCCAATTGGACCAAAATTTGGTAGTTTCAAATCTTTAAAATGGTTTGGTTGGTAAATTTAAAATTTAGTCCAAATTTGGTAGGATGAGATACATAACATAATTTTGAATGCATAATATGAATTTATAAAAATTTGGTGGGTGGGATGAAACAGTTTAATAACAATTGAAATCTTTATCGAATTTATAGGGATCGGTCCATAATTTACCCTATGTACTACCGCCATATGTTTGTTTGTTTGTCTAAACGGCAGGACCGATTATCATGAAATTTGGAACAAAGTTTGATTTGTACTTAGAGGGTTTTTTAGGCTATACAATTTTTTTCAAAACGGACTAAATTCGTCGTCTTATTATTGTCTATACTTAGCGAAAACACTTCCGATTAAGCTTTTAAATTAACTTGGATCAGAAGGGGACCAAAAATTGGACAATGGGAGAAAAACGGGGCTTTTTGTGAGTAAAAGGGAAAAAGTCTTTAGTTTTTAGTCAAATTACATAATGCAAGTTCAAGATGTATGCGAGTTTATGTAATTTTCAGAAATGGTTCCTGGGGGAACTACGTACCATTTAGGACAACAATATTTTAAAAATGTGCAAAATCATAAAAAACGACAAGTCATACAACATTATTTTTAAAAGCAGATTATAAAACCAAACAATAATTTGATGTTATTTTGGATTCTGGGTACTTTGCTTTCGTTTTAGTCTACCCTAATGTACATACATATGTGAAACTAAGTCCGTTCATAAAATACTTGAATCATGGTTCATCATAATTATCACAAAGCTACGTTCAGTGCGTTTATATCCCATACCTTCCGTCTGTATGTCTTCCATTATACAGTATTTGGTGTTTAAAAGCGCGTTCATTTTAACAAAATTTTAGAAAATAAGAGGTAATAGTGGTAGTACGATTACATACATACATATTTGTATGCAACCGCCACCCTCCTTCAACCTTTACAATTTGTATACAGTGTTGCCATATATTAAATGGCAGGAACTTCCAGGAGTACTGGTCGGATATATGTGATATTTGGAGTATTAGAGGTATGTTCAATTATGACATAAAATTTGACAAAGTTCAATACAACTTCTCTTATAGAATTCCATTGCAATTCGTGCTTTTTAAAGACAGTTTTCAGTGTTACACTCATTTTCTGAAGGGTACCTTTATAGCGCCTTATTGCCTGATCTTCATGAAATTTTGCAAAAAGATGTTAGTATGGTAGTCTTAAGCCAGTCATATTTTGAGGAGGATCTTGCATG
Source organism: Lucilia sericata (assembly GCF_015586225.1). Classification (NCBI taxonomy): domain Eukaryota; kingdom Metazoa; phylum Arthropoda; class Insecta; order Diptera; family Calliphoridae; genus Lucilia; species Lucilia sericata. Next base: position 840,932 of record NW_023994080.1, on the reverse strand, counting down.
GTGGTAGGTTCAAGTATGAACCTATTCTCTTAGAATTTGACGGAGAGATTTTAGTTCTCATAAAATTTGTTCATGGCGAAGTTAATCGCCATACTAGTATTTTTATTTTAAGCCAGTAATGGACGTTAAAGTAATTTTCTGATGGGGACTTTATATGGGTCAATTATTGAACGAACCTTATAAAATTTATTAAAATTGTTTAAGTCGATTTTTTTTAAGCAAGTTATGAGCGTTAAAGTTGTTTTTTTTTTGAAGAGGATTTTATATGGGAAATCGTGGACCAATATTAATTATTTTTAGTACCAAAAAAACTTAAAAGATCCCCTTATTTTAAAAGTATTACTATAAACGGCAGTCCTAGGCGAATTTCTGATGCAAACAGCAACATGTGGATGAGCTGATAGACATAAAGTGAGCAAAATTCACATGCAAACACGAGTGAAGTGTTTATGAGGTTTATGAGCAGCGTGCTTTGCAACCACTGTAACTATGTACAGACGAAGATGAGCTTATGCTTTTACTTGCTACAAGTTGGGGCAACATTCACTTTTTTATGACACCACTCAGACAATCTCAAGTGGGGATTCTGAAAGCCATAGTAAAACACAGCAAAACATTCAAGTATGTATTTGCAGCCGCCTGCCTACTTGTGTGAACTCCACCGAAATTAGAAAGAAATATCAATTCAGTTAGACATTAATTCAGCTAAAACGGTGATTATTTCGTGAATATGTACTAACATACATACATATGTATGTGAGTATGTTCTCTACTACATATGTATGTATGTGTAAGTGCGAATGTAATCGAATGAATGAATGAATGAATGCATGCATGCATGTCAAGACAAAAATAACCAACTATCACCTGTAACTATTGTAAAGAACAGTTATAAGCGAAAAACCTGTCCGAATGCAAGCACTGTTCGTTCGCCTTGTATATACGTACTTACATATGTATGATCAAGTGGACTGCGTAAATTCTGTTAGTTCGTCTATGCATCTATCTTCATATTTCTTGGTGTCCACATGGCAAATGCGCTGGGTCATTAGGCTGAGGCCGGCCGACAGACAGCTGTGTAAATCTATTGAGTGTTTGTTTTCCGTCGATGAAATAAGTTCAAACTTAAATGTCCGTTCGTCTCTTGCCATTCACTCACTCGCTCACTAACATATTCATTCAGTTGTTTAAAAAATCTGTTTAGCCGTCTGGCAGAGAAACATACATAGTTAAACAGCCAGCCGTTTCTATGTTTAGGCCAAATTTTGACGTTGATGGCCAGTTCAATTAAACATCATCCATTTTAATAACACAACTCTTTTTGAGCTGAAAATTAAAAAAACATCACTTTTAAGACTTTGGGCAATTGTTGGCACACATGTTCTTCATTCGTTCATTCGAATTGTAAATTTGCAACTTTTCATCACATTTGCGAAAAGTGTGCGTAGTACATTTGAATCTACAGATGTTGTTGTATATATTCAAAATATGTAAACGCTTACATTGGGATATGAACACAATATTCCGGCGGCATTTTTACAACTGTATAGTTGAATATTACTGAATATTAAATTCTATACACTCCCTTAAGGCATTTACAACACCAAAATCACATTTTCTATTACTTACTTAGACAGCGATACCTCGTTATAGATAAAATTTGCCCGTTAAGGTTAAGTGATTTATCACTGCGCACTATATCATAGTATCTATTATACCAAACTAGCGAATACATAGTTAATATTTGTTGTAAATAAATATCACTAATTTACTACAAGAATGGAATAATCCAAAATTAGGGTTTTTTTGAACTAGTTTTATCGATTTTCAAAAATTTATAATTTTTTCGGTGTGCGAGATACATATTTCTTGATGCAAACGTCAAAACTAAAGTCCAACTTTAGTTTTGAACTACTTAGATATATTAGTAAATTTAACGGCGTCATGAAATAACTCCCCAAAACAAAAATTAAATAACTAACTAAAAATTTGTTCAGAAAGAAAAAACAACGAAATTTGGGGATTTAATTGGCGTCATTAAATAACTCCCCAAAACAAAAATGAAATAACTCTCTAAAAATTTGTTCAGAAAGCAAAAACAACGAAATTTGGGGATTTAATTCGCTTTTTGGGGCATTATTTCACGTTTTAAAAGTGGATTTATTTCATTATGAAATAATTCCTCAAAATTCAAAAATGAAATAAATCCCTAAAAATATTTTTGGGGAGTAATTTCATTATATTTTTTTTGTCACATGAAATAAATAATAGATGTCTGATAGGCAGTCTTCGGCCGGGCGCAAGGGTTTTATCCTCTGGGGTACATTAGACACCGGCTTCGCTAAGAATACACTCTCCCTGTATCAAGAGTGTTCGGCCTTAGGCCGGCTATTTAGGAAATCTTTACTAAGCGAAGCCGGTGTTGGTCATATTATAGAGTAGTAAAACCTTGCGTCCGGCCGTAGGGCGGCTATTTAGTAAATATTTATTAAGCGAAGCCGTTGTTGGACATACCATAGAGTAGAAAGTCCTTGCGCCCTGCCGCAGGCCGGCTATTAAAGGAATCTTCATTAAGTGATTAACCTGAAATGTAATAAACTTTGAAGCCCCACTCGAAAGTATGAGCGACCTACTTTTTTAGAAATGTCACTAAAACCGATTTGTTCCATAATTTGTTATTTTTAAATGGGAACTTATTTCATTTTAAAATTAGGGATTTGTTTCATATGAAATAAATCCCCAAAAATGGGATGTTACTTCATTTTAATTTAGGAAGTTATTTCATTTTTTCATTTTTAAATTGGGGAATTATTTCATAATGAAATATGTCCCCAAATTTGAGGACTTATTTCATTTTTGTTTTGGGAAGTTATTTCAGGACGCCAAATATAACGGCGTCGTGAAATAACTCCCTAAATTTGGGGACTTATTTCATTATGAAATAACTCCAAATTTTAAAATGAAAAAAGACCCAACGAAATGTAATAACTCCCTAAATTAAAATCAAATAATGCCCCATTGTGGGAATTTATTTCATATGAAAAAAATTTCTAATTTAAAGTAAAACAGAAGTAAGTCCCCATTTAAAAATTCGGCATCTGGAAATTGCGTCATGAAATAACTCCCAAAACAAAAATGAAATAACTCCCTAAAAATTTCTTCAGAAAGCAACAGCAACAACATTTAAAATGGGGAGTTATTTCATTATGAAATAATTCCTCAGCATTAAAAAATTAAATAAATCCCTAAAAATATTTTTGGGGAACCCCTACCATTTGAAAATAGGCACGACCTACTTTTTCACTAAAACTGTCACTAAACTTGAATTGTTCCATAATTTATCTCCAGATGTCGAATTTTTAAATGGGGATTTATTTCATTTTAAAATAAGGGTTTTTTTCACATTTCACATTTATATTTCCTAAATAGCCAGACTTTGTCGTATGGGTTTGTCAATAATAATCCGTAAGTATTTGACTTCCTCTGAGAACTTAATAATAGACCTATTTAGAGTTGGTTCGATAAATCTCAGAGATCCAAGTCTAGGAAATGGTACAAGAATGGTTTTGAGGGCTTAATTGTTAGTCCTTTTTACTCACACCACTTGGCTGTAATGTTAATTGCCTCAGGCAATTTACCTGCATCTTTTTCGATATTGTTACATCGTCAAACCCTTTAATTGGTATGACAAGGTCGTCGGCATAACCATATGTACGTTTTTTCAGTAGACTATCGATGACCAATGTGTATAACAACGGCGATAATACGCATCCTTGAGGACAGCCTCTAGTGGCCCATATGGTTTTCAATTTTCCACAAAAGTCAAACTTAATGACTCTTAGCATTAATGTTAGCATTTCCAGAATCAGATTTCTGATAACCTTTGGAATAAGTTTTCTGCTTAGTGCGAGGTCTATAGATCATATGACGTGTTATTGAAGGCTGCTTGTATTTCAATAAAAGCTATTTTCTTGGAATCCAGAGCCTTCTCAATTCTCGGCGTAACATAGTGTATAGCAGTCATCGTAGATTTGCCGGATTGGTAGGCAAATTGAAACCGGTGAATTGGTTTCATTTTAAAATAGGTTTCCCTGATGTAATTGTCAAGTATTTTTTCCATTATCTTCAGGAAAAACGAGCTCAAGCTGATTGATCTATAGAATTTTTGCAGTTGCTCAGATTTGCCACTGGCCTTTGGTTTGAAAATCACTTTAACATCACGCCATGAGTTATGCCTACTGTAAATAACTCCGTTTCTTTTCAATTTAGTAAAATAATTATGATGCAGTTTCATAACTTGGTAGCAGTACATTTAATATTTGGTTGGGCCTCCATTGTCCTGAATTATTGCTTCTAAGCGGCGAGGCATACTTCTTACTATGCTAGATGTCTCACCCGGTGTAATGTTTTCCCATTCTATACGAAGAGCAGTTTTAAGAGATGCTTTGGACGTGATATGATGTTTGGATTAGTGTCTGGCGATTGTTTCAAAATATTCAAATATGAATTCTTGTCCATTTTTTCGCCTATAAAAACGAGACTCCCCACCCCAGATGCCGCCATACACCTCCACACCATAACATTTCCGCCACCATGTTTTACTGTTATTACAACAATATTCTCCTGAAGCTCTTTATTTGCTTTTCGCCAAATTTTTTGTGGGCCATCCGAACCAAATACATTAAATTTTGATTCATTGCTAAATATCACACTATTCCAGAATTCTTTCGACTTTTGGATATGGAGTTTTACGAATTCTCTTTTTTTTCTTTTTGTCAGAAAGAAATGGCTTACGACGGGGAACTCTACCATGATAACCGGCTTTGTACCACGTATTTTGAACTGTTTGTGCACTGAAGTTTTCCATAAAACTTTGTTTCATCTGTTCGCACAATTTCACAGCCAAAATCTTTGGGTTTTTAGCCAAATTTTTGGGAATGCATATTTGCAAAATGGCGAAAAAAAGTGGAAATGTGACCTTAAAAAACAACAATTTTCAAAGGAAATTGCGGCCTTATTTTAAGTCGACAAGTTTTGATTATAGAATGGTATCGTCATATTGACTGATCACAACAATTAAACAAATGCAACCAGATAACATCGTACTACCTCTGTTTTGTTAGCAACTGTAAGAATATTATTCCGATGTACTAAATAATACAATGTCGGTTTATGGTAAATATCTATTAGCTTAAACAACAACTAACAACTTTTAATGCCAATTTACAGAAAACGCATTCGATACATTTTAATGCCCACGTAACAATCCCATAAACTATAGATATGGGTAAGTGTATGTGTGTCTGTGCGAAAATGGATATTTATGTAGTACACATGTTCATGTAATGAAATGCGTAGCATGCAACAGTTTTCTGCTAGTGCAACGGTGCAATTTCTTATTTCGTGCCAAAATCTTTGACATTTTTTTTTGTTATTTCACCAAAACAAAGAAGATCTAAGGTGAAAATTCAACACTTGCAACAACATTATTCTACATTAATTGTATTTTATTGGAAAATTATTCTTTTTTCTCGCTATTTCACATTTGAAATGTATTAGGGTGTTTGTTTTTTGTATTAAATTATTTTCTGATTAAATTTGTGCTGTCGAGATCGCATTATTCTGATAATTCTCTAAAAATTCTCCGGTTTTCGGAAATTCTAGGCAACCTATTTTAACCCTTTTAATATATTTATATCTAATTTTTATTTTTTTCCATGTTTGGAAATAAGTTGTTAATGTAAACCTTATGTAATTTTAAACCAAGTGTTACCCTGCACCGTATTCTCTGAAATTAAAAAAACAAAACTCCTTATAGACGTCTTCATATACATAGATATATTTATCAGATGTTCTGTTTTTAGAGTGACAAATAAACATTGTAATCGAACGTAAGTTTGAACAAGTACTTGAAAGATTGTCAGCACGATGTGTTTTTTTCCCGTTAATGAAATTTTATTTAAATTTTTTTCTGACTTTTGTTCTTTTCTTCCACTTTAGTTTTATTTATGCATATTAATGTACTAAATACGAGAAAAATAAAAAAGATATTTTCTTTTTTCGAAGGTCCTTAATTTCCTACTAATGATTGAAAATCCTGATCTCAGTACAATATTTTAAAACAGTTGTCTAAAATCCTTTCGAAATGGGAATTAAAAATTAAAAATTTTTGAGCTTATCGCAAAAAAAATAAAATTTTGGAAAAAAAATAAAAGCCAAATAGGACCAGTCATAGAACGAAATAATACCAAAAATCCTTTCGTGCAGATTTTCACTAACCTCGGACTCTTAATGTTTAATTTTATGTTTCTAGGTTCAATATTATAAAAAATTCAAAAGGTAATTGTAATGTAATAAACCATATGTTTAAATAATAATATAAAATATATGTATTTGAAACATCCTGTATTATAATTGTTATAAGTATCGTTAAAAGTTACTTTAAGGTTCATACTTGTATTAACACAAGAACATAAACCTGTTTTACTTTATAACGGTACTTAAATTCTTTTCTTAAAATATTTTGTAACAAGTAGTTTTAGAAGCATAATGTAAATTGGAATTCATTAAATAAAGTACTTGTGAAGAATACACAACATATTTGGCGACGAGTAGTGTGGAACCCACTCACTTATATTTAAAAAAAAACAAGCAAGTGTTTAAGATCACATTGTGAATACAAAAATGTCCCTCATTGGTTCTATTGAACAATTTTCATTCGGAGAAGATTTTGGTGAATATTTAGAGCGTGTCGAGCAATTGTTCCTTATAAATTATGTAGACGAAAAAAATAAAGTGGCTTTATTTTTAACTTTGGTTGGCCCTGAAACTTATAAAAGAATTAAATCAGTTTTATTGCCAGAAAAACCAACGAGCAAAACCTTTAAGGATCTTGTTAAGATAATTTTGCCACATTTTAGTCCGGAGAAAAATATAATTGCCGAACGTTTCAAATTTTACAATTGTTCCCAAAAGCCTGATGAACCGGTCAGCGAATATATTATAAATCTGAAGTTATTGTCAGCTCGATGTGAGTTCGAGACATTTCTATATGAAGCATTGCGGGATCGTTTAGTTTGTGGGGTAAGCAGCAGTCAGTTGCAGACAAAATTGTTATCAACACCATCGTTGAAGTGGGAAGATGCTTGTAAATTAGCACAGTCGTTTGAATTGGTGAATAAAGAACAACAAGTTATGCAGCCATCATCGTATGAAGTTAATAAAATAAGTCATCATCGCCAAAAATATAAAAAATTTGAAAAGTGTCAGAAATGTTCATCTAAACATGCTAATGACAGATGTCCGGCTAAAGAGTGGATTTGTTTCTCGTGTGGCAAAAAGGGCCACTCAGCAAAGGCGTGTTTCTCAAAAAAAGGTGAACAATCAACCCGAAAGTACCATGGAAAAAATAACCAGGTGAATGAATTGGAGTTTAAGCTAGGATCGTTGAATTGGATAAATAGAGCAGAAGCACCATTGTTGAAAAGTTTTGTGGTAAACGGTAGAAGGTTGGAAATGGAGATAGATACCGGAGCCGTCGTGTCCGTTATCTCTAAAATGGATTATGAATTTTATTTTAGTAATTTAAACTTAAAAGTTATTAAGTCTCCCCTTTACAAGTTTTAACAGGTGGTACAGTTGAGGTTCTTGGAGAAATATCAGTGACGGTTAATGATAAAAATGGATTGAAATTTGTGGTGGTAATATCTAAACGACAATTTACCCCACTGATGGGTCGAAATTGGATAGATGTTTTGTTTCCTAGTTGGCGAGATTTTTTTAATGCACCTTTTGGTAAGTCAAGTGATATATTATCGGTAAAAAACATCTGCCAGACTAGTACGATGGAAGAATTGAAAAGTAGTTTTCCGTCGTTGTTTATTAAATGTTCAAGCCCCATTAAAAGTTTTTCTGCTGACATATTTGTCAAGCCAAACTCACAACCAAAATTTTTTAAGCCATACACAGTACCGTTAAGCTTAAAGAAATCTGTAGAAGCAGAGTTAGGTCGTATGTGTGACGAGGGTATTATACAGTCGGTCCACAAAAGTAATTGGGCAGCGCCCATTGTTTGTGTCATAAAAAAAGATTCTAATGTAAGAATATGTGGAAATTTTAAAATAACAATAAACCCCGTAATAGAAATGGATGTCTATCCATTACCGTTAATTGATGATATTCTCACAAGTTTGAGGGGTAAGACGTGTTTTTGTATACTTGATTTGAGTAAAGCTTACTTGCAGTTATCAGTTAATAAGTCTAGTCGCGAGTTTTTAACCATAAACACCCATATGGGACTGTTTGAGTTTTGTCGGCTACCATTTGGTGTAGCAACTGCACCTATGATTTTTTAAAGAGTGATGGATACAATTATGCAAGGCCTAGAGGGCGTGGCTGTTTACCTAGATGATATACTAGTGGCCGGTAATGGCGAAAAAGATTGTAAATCTAAATTATACAAAGTTCTTAGTAGGCTGCAAGAATACAAGGTACAAATAAATTGGAGTAAAATTCTAAAATGGAATCTATTATACGTGCCCCTGAACCAAATAATATCGAACAACTTCAAAGTTTTTTGGGTTTGGTTAACTATTATTCAAAATTTTTGCCTAATAGTTCTATCGTGTTAGCACCTTTGTATAAATTATTACGTAAAGACGAAAAATGGTATTGGAATGATGAGTGTACCGTTGCTTTTCAAAACTGCAAAAAGTTATTATGTAATAATAACTTATTAGTTCATTTTGATCCAAATAAGCCAATAGTAATTGCGTGTGATGCGTCTCCATATGGTGTTGGTGCTATTCTTAGTGTGGTAGTAGATGGTCAAGAGAGGCCGTGCTATATGGTTTCATCAACTTTAAGTAAAGCTGAGAAAAATTATTCTCACATTCACAGAGAAGCCTTAGCGGTGGTTTTTGCAATTCGCAAATTTCATAAATTCGTTTTTGGTTATTCGTTCACAGTATATACCGACCACCAACCTCTTGAAAAACTTCTTGGTGATCAAAAGGCTTTGGCATATATAGTATCTGTACGATTTCATAGATGGATCTTATTTTTGTCGAACTATAATTGTAAAATAAAATATCGCCCTGGTTCAAAACAAAAAAATGTTGACGCTTTATCACGTCTTCCTCAAGAAGGTGAAACTAATGTAAACAATTTCAATATAAATTTTTTTAACTTTGAGAATAAAGCACCAATTTCGCTAGTGGATATTGTAAAATATTCAGAAAAAGATCCGATAATTCGGAAGGTTATGGAATTTGTTGAGAAAAATAGTTGGCCGAAAGAGGCAAAAACAGACTATTTATTAATACCATATAAGAATATAAAAATTTCTTTAGAGGTCAAGGAAAAGTGTCTATTTTATGCAGACCGTTTAATTATACCCACAATTTTAAGAGATACATTTCGATCTTTATTACACGAAACACATGTAGGCGTCGTCCGTATGAAGTTGTTAGCTCGTGCTTCCATTTGGTGGCCTTTAATCGATAAAAATATTGAGGCGTATGTTTCGCAATGTCCATCGTGTCAGAAAACCCAAAATAAGACTAAAGATTGCCCAAATTTTACGTGGCCCCCTACTTCGTATCCATTTGAACGTATTCATGTGGATTTGTTTCAATTCCAAAATGATGAATTTTTAATTGTAGTTGATGATTATTCAAAATGGATCGATGTACAAATATTACAAAAAACCTCAACAATGTTTGTAGTTGAAAAATTAAAATGGTTGTTTTCCAATTTTGGTTTTTGCTCCACCCTTGTAAGCGATAATGGACCTCAATTCCGAAGTGAAGAATTTTTAATATTTTTAAAATCAAATGGAATAAATCAGTTATTTAGTCCTGCTTATCATCCTCCCAGTAATGGTTTGGCAGAAAGAGGTGTTCAAACGGTTAAACGTAGTTTGAAGTCGTATTTTCTGTCCAACAAGATTAAAAAACAATCTATCCAAAACGTCGTATTAAATTTTTTATTTAAATATCGCAACACCCCATCCACTGTCACAGGTATTTGTCCAAGTGAATTCGTTTTAGCGTATAAACCAATAACATTATTATCACATATTGAGTTAAAAAATAAGGATGCAAATACAAAAGTAAACACCACAAATTACAAAAAACAAAAAATCAAGGAAAAAAATAGTTTTCAAAAAAGCAAAAAAGTTTTGAACTTCAATTTAAAGATTGGTGAAAAAATTTTGTATTTGAATCCTGATCAAAATAGTGACGCAAAATGGGTCAAAGGAATCATTTGCAAAAAAATTTGTGAAACTCTATATTTAATTGAAGTTAATAAGCGAAGAAGAGTAGCACATAGAAACCAATTAAAAAGAGTTCAAAAAGATATAATATTATCTCCGAAAAATTCGGTACTCTGTCATGAGAGTAGTGAAGACGAATTTTTTGATGCTCAAAATATGGAAGTCGAAGATAATATTGTTGAAAAAGAATTACCGTTAAAAGATAGATTAAGAAAAAAAGAACATATAAACTATAAATTGTAAATTAAAAAAAGAAAGAAAAAACATATGTATATTATACTTGTATATACATAACTTTATAATATTAATACATAACTCAAAATCTAAGAAGGGGAAGAAGTGTAATGTAATAAACCATATGTTTAAATAATAATATAAAATATATGTATTTGAAACATCCTGTATTATAATTGTTATAAGTATCGTTAAAAGTTACTTTAAGGTTCATACTTGTATTAACACAAGAACATAAACCTGTTTTACTTTATAACGGTACTTAAATTCTTTTCTTAAAATATTTTGTAACAAGTAGTTTTAGAAGCATAATGTAAATTGGAATTCATTAAATAAAGTACTTGTGAAGAATACACAACAGTAATCTTTAAAGAAGGAAAACGTACTTAAAAGTCCCCTTTTATATGGTCTCGCTCACTTAATTTAATGTTTCTAGGTTCAATATTATAGAAAATTCAAAAAGTATCTTTTAAAGAACGAAAAAGTACCAAAAAGTCCCATTTTATCACTTAATCCGGGCTCTACATACTTAATTTAATGTTTCTAGAAAATTCAAAAAGTACCGTTTGAAGAACGAAAAATGTACCAAAAAGTCCCCTTTTATAGGTTCTCACATAATCCGCACTTTACATACTTAATGTTTCTAGATTCAATGTTATAGAGAATTCAAAAAGAACCTTTTGAAGAAAGAAAAGTACCAAAAAGTCCCATTTTATGGGTTCTCACTAAATCCGGGCTCAATATTATAGAAAATTCAAAACGTATCTTTTGAAGAACGAAAAAGACCACTTCTCTACCCTTTCATGTTCCTTTAAGTAATGAAAAGAAACCTTTTATAGGTTCTCACTTAATTCGGTACCAAATAGTCCCTTTTATGTGTTCTCACTTAATCCGGGCTCTACATGCTTAATTTCATGGCTATAAGTTCAATATTATAGAAATTTCAAAAAGTACTTTTTGAAGAACGAAAAAGTATCAAAAAGTCCCCTCTTATAGGTTCTCAATCAATCCGGTCTCTACTCTCCGTTATTTATGAACCGATTTTGCTGATTTTAAATAAGAAACTTATCGAAAGCATGATTTGGATTCCGAAGATATCTGGTATCTTCAGAAAATTGATTTCAACAAACATACAGACAGACACTATCAATAAGGACTCGGAAGATATATACTTTATATTATAGAAATTACAAACGGAACGATATACCTTTCTCACGAAGGTGAAGGGTATAAAAATATAAATATTTTTTATTGTATATTTTTTTACTGTATATTAACACGCATGGATTGAGAGTTATTACTATATCAGATTCTTGAAAAGGCAGTTCCTCGGTACACTCTAATGTACATACATACGTATAGAATCTAAAGATACATATTATGTATATATACGTAAATATGTATGCATTTTCATATGTATTTAAAAAATATACTTGTATATTTATATAATTTCAACATTAACCATATAAATATATCGACGGTTTAATGCCAAAAGGACATAACGTGTTTTTTAATTTTTTCCACTACTTAGAAATTCCCAATATAAGCTAATTATTATTTTCTATTTGCAATAGTTTTAATCATCTTTATATCCGTAATTTATAGACACGAGTCATTTTTCTGACATGCATACATATAATTTGAAGAAATAGTTTTGAACAAAAATCACTTACGTCCTTTTTACATTGAACCAACGTTATACACATTTGTTTGTCTAGTTGTAGATACATGATGGGCTTGAAAATACACGTACAAGTTAAGCACACGACTTCGCTAAAGATTTGCGAACGTTTTCCCACAGTTTGACTTAGTTCTTATTAGTATCTAGCTGTTTCTTGAGCGCTTGCTTTTATTTTTGAATTCAACGAAAACAGAAAAAAACAATCGATTGTTTTGTATAAATCTTCCCAGGAAAATCCAAATATCCCCAAATGGAATGGAAATATCTTTCGAATTACAGGTACAAAGTAGATAGATACTCTAAAACGACAAGGCAGGCGTAACAAACCGACAGACTTGTAGGCAGCATAGTACTATGTATAGACGAATAGGAACTTTGCATGTGTATCTTTATGTGTAACTGCATACAGTTAAGGACAAAATTATTTATGAAATAAAAATAAAATTTTGTTACATTTTCCTTGATTATAATATATTTTCTTAAGTAAATGTAAATGCTCTCTAATTAGTTTTAATAGCTTTAATTATTTTTGGTATATTGTTTACAAGATACATATCCAGCAAAAGCATTCATTAAAATGGTAAAATATACTTACACAATAGCATTTAAAGTCATTATTTTATCACGGTGATGTCATTGGAGGCATGTACTTACCACAAACGCTTACAAGTAATTAAAAAATTGTAAATCGCATGTAACACCGACGATATGTTTGTTGTAGTCATTGAAAAAGTATCTTGTTAGGTAAGTAACAATTTTTAGGTTAATATTTACCGTAGCCTCAAGGAATCAAATAGGCCAACAAATTTTTAACCCAGAGTCCAAAGTAATAAGCAGCGCTAAATTCGATTCTGACCTCAAAATTTATACATCATAGTAGGTTTTCGTGTCATAAGTTTTGGAAAAATCTCGTGTCTTCTTGTCTACTTCGAGCGGTTATAGCTTTTCAAATATGGCCAAAAACGGGGGTTTTCAAATTTCATGATACGATATCTGGGAAACCTGATGAGATTGATGCCAGATTCGGATTTAGCGCTGCTCAATCCTTTAGAAATTTTTAAAATTACAAAATTTTTTTAATATTTTTGCGTGCTTTTCATACAAAATTTGAAAATAAAAGTTTTATTCGAGATAGTGAATAGTAGAAATAAACAAAAACCAAACGATACACCAGCTCACCATTTATTTTATCTTGAAATTATAGGTTTTATGTAGGGTCGACCTGCTCGATTACCATTGAAAGTTTATTTCCTTTCACTATGTACTTACAAAAAATGTGATTCGATTTAAAAACATTTTAAAATTTTCTTATTTTACTTTTTAGAGCGGGGTTTTGAGTTAGCAATTAAATGTCAATTAATAATCAGATTAGTTAATTTAAAAATAAATTTATTCCAGTGTTAATCCCCATTGATGTATTTGAGTACAAATTTAAACTCCCTAGTGGGCCATACAAAACAACAGAAAACGTCACTGTTTGCTGTTAAAACAATGCATGTTTTATAAAAAAATTAAAAAAAAAAATATATTTTATAAAATTAAGAACAAAAAATCTCCACAATTTATGCTAATTAATATATAAAAGATTTTAAGGTTAATTTTTATAAAATTATTATTGATTTTTTTGCATCAGCTGATTACACTTTTGCATTTCTCAAGTTTAAACCACCTCCATTGGAAGCTTAAACTAGCAAACAAAATTAACTACAACACTATGTAATGTTGACAACGCAACGTTGTCAACATTGCAGCAATTCATTGTCGCAATCTAAATTTTATGTACATCCGTTGTCTAAAAGTTAACAAACGTGGTAAGCTCATTATTGACAACGGATTCTGAGCTATTCAGAAGGGAATATATAAATTATATTGTTGCTAAATAGTTTATATATTTCTAAAAAGCAGACTCAATTTGCAATCCGTTACAAATATCATTTACACTAATATACATTGGTGGATTGCATCTTACTTTGTTATTGTGCTATACCAGGGGTCGGCAAACTAATTCTTTTTGGGCGAGAAAGAACGAAAACAAAGCAATTAGTTTTCAGTCATTTCCTTGCTTTTATTTACCATTGTGCCATTTGGAATTGGTACTGGATCTCTAGAAATACAGTTGATCAATTTAAAAAGTAAAGCTTTGGTTATGGAAAATTGTCAAAGTTTAAAAGCCAGTTGATAGAGTTAGGTAAAAAGCCAACTAACAAGTGAATGTTTAGAGTCGTTTGTGAAACTTTCTAAAGCCATATAAGTTAGTATTGTAAGAAAATGTTTAATTCTTTAAATTTTTAATTGAAAAGTTCACTATAAACGAATGGGGCATCATGAACGCTCCTACGAAGTGCCATTAGATAAGATGTAAATCATGATCGTACATTTCGAAATTTTCATGTTTTTCGAATTAAAACATATGTTTTGGAAATTGAAAGTATCGTAATTAATTAATTAATTAATAATGTGGAGAGTTTGGATACAGTTAAATACTAAAAACTTGGTCTATTTGAAAACTTCAATATTGGGTGTTGGTTGGTAGTATCAATTCGGAACCCATCTTATTAAAATTGGTACAGATATATTTGTTTCTATTTTTCTTTGAAAAAATTCTAAAACTGTTAAAATAATCTCTATATTACAATGATTCGCTAAAAGTGCCATTTTTGTTTTATTTGATGTCAATTTATAACATTTCACAGTTTCGAAGTTAAAAATTTTAATTTTTCATGAATTTTAAGGTAATTTTAGAACATAACCTTTTAGAATTTCATTGATAGGGACGCTGATTTTAATTGTAGGAGTGTAAAATTTAGCAGGAACATGTATTTTGATACGGTGCGTCATAATCAATCAAAAAGTCGATTTTGATTTTTTTGTAACTTAGGGCTTTTTGGATTTCATATGAAGATTTTTAAAGTTTTAATAAACAAAAATTTTGTGGCTCTTTTAAAACATATGTTTTGTAAACTGTAAATTTTGGCTCTTCCGACTCAAAATTTTGCCGACCCCTGTGCTATACCAATAATGTAAACGCAAAAAATATAAATCATACGCCTTGTATTTTTTTCTAAAATACGTGTAGAATTTCATTTGATTTTCCATACGTAAAGTCGTGTGTAAAGTCTCATAGTGTAAAGCCCACATTAGTGTTTACATATTTTTGTCCCTAACTGTAGTATAATATACTACATACATATGTACATATACATAATAAATATTCACATTCAGTAAACATTTAAAGACAAGAGCACCCAGCTAATGAGCAACATTAGAAACATACCGCACCTGAATTTATCTGGCGGTACATTTATGTACATATGTATATAAAAACATAAAATTGTAATACTCTTCACTCTAGTTAATGTGCATTAGAGTGCTCCAAGCTTGTATGAAGGATACAAATTTTGTTTCCCCTCTAGAATTGTTCTTTGGGTTGTAAAATTATGTCATGCTGAAAATTAGGCTGATAGGATAACGTTAACAGGTGCCGCAACGGCTCTGAAGTTCCCAGGAGCTTTTACAAGGGGAACAAAATTGATCTTTATAGTTTTTGCTCAAATTTTGCCATTAAATAATTAATTTTGAACTATTGTAAATATGACCGATAAATAAATAATATTTCGATTTTACACTGAGAATTCCCAAATATTGAGAAATTTGACCTTTGAACCCCACAGTTTATGGGTTAAGATTGTCCGATTTGAATAAAACTTCGAATATATATTATCTAGACTATAATACTCAGAAAATACTTAATAAATAAAATGCACATCAGAAAATAATTAATACCTTCTCTACATTACAAAAAATTAGATTTTCTTGAAATTCAACGAGATCAAATCGCAGGTACATACAGCTAAACAGTAAGAAGTATTGTTCTAATATTTCATCACTTTATTGCCTTCTCTATTGTCCATAAATCCCCAAAAGATCTCCTAAAAATTTGAAAATTTGTTTAAAAAAGTTTAAAAAATACTGAAATTAGAGTTGAAAAGGTCGTTGACCATAGCTGAGAAGAAGTTTGCATTATCTTATAAGAACAAAAACTAATATTCGAGTAATTATAGATATATTTTAATTAACAAAACTTTTTTTATAATAAATCACAAAACTCTCTCAAAACTTCAAAAGATTTTTGCGAAAATTCGTGGATTATAGCACTTTAAAGTATTTTCTATCACTTAACATTACGTATTATTATTTTTTGGACACTATAAATACATTTAATAGCCTGAAAGAATCTATTTTTTACAAACGAAAAAAAATTTTTTTGATATTAAATTTTTGCTGTTGAAGTAAAAACTGAAAAACAATGTTGTAAATTTTCGTATGGTACAAGAAAAAAATATTTCAAATAAATTATTTAATTTTTCAATTAAATAATTTATTATACATTCTTCTAAAATGTTTATAGATAAATTATGCTGCAAAACATTTAAAAAAATCTTTTAAAATATACATTAAAATGTACATTATAATTTTTCTTAAATATTTTTAAATCCGACTTTTTTGGTATTGAAAATTAGCAATATCGGTCCACGTTTTGGCATAGCCACCGAAAAACAACATTAACAGTAATAACTGTTTAAAAAATTCGAGTCTAGCGCTGAGTTTCTTATGAGTTAAAATCTCTATACCAAATTCCAAGAGGATCGGTCCATAATTGGCTCTACTCCCCATATAAACGACTTAAATGCGAGTATTGCTATGAAATGAAAATGTCCCTACCTTATTTTAAGGGGATTGGTCCATAGTTGACTTTAACCCCAGAAAATTACTTCAACGTTTATTAATGGCATAAAAATGCGATTATAACGATGAAATTCGATATAAACAATATTGACCAAACTAAAAATACGAGTAAAGCGATGTAATTCGAAACAAATAAGTGTTATATGAACCGAAATAACTGAAATAATTGAACCATCTATAATTGATTTAAGCCCTATTCCAAGTATCAAACTAATGCTTATAGGGGAGCATTTCATTTGCGAACTACGGTTTGGTGGTGGGTATATAAGATTCGGCATAGCCGAATAGAATATAACACTCTTACTTGTTTCTTTATGTCATCTATTTTCATTTCCAAAATCTGTTCGCCTGGGGAATTTAAATAACTTTTAAAATTTTCAACCAAATTTTGTGTTTTATATCTTTCTGAAATGCTTATTCTGTGCAAATTGCGATTTCTTTACAATAAAGTTCAAAATTAATTATTTAATGGGAAAATATGAACAGAAACTGAAAAAATCGATTTTCCCCTTGTAAATGCACCTGGAAACTTCAGAGTCGTTGCGGTTCCCGGCATAAGTCACAACTTCGTTTAGGAGCTCTGTAATATACTTATGTATGTACATACATATATATATTTTGAATTTACGTACTTTCCCAAAGAGACTATTTGAAGTTTTTGTCCTGTTTTTTTGTACGAATAAGAAACAAACATAATGACCTTTATCTCTCGTACAATCTAAAACTAGCTCAATGTTACCGCACGCTTAAGGTGAATATTTATTGATAGGCTTTTTGATCAAACCATTAGGCAAGGACCCGATTTCATATGCTGTAAAATACGGATGGAAAATTTGACAGTCGTATGGCTCTCTTCATTTTTTGAAATGATTCAAAAAACAAGCAAGTCGCATTAGATCAGGGATGTATTTTTATGTAAACACATACAAAAAACGTAAAACAGATGTTCAATCTTACTTTGTTATTGTTTTATAGCAATCGTGTAAACACGAAAAATATAAATCATACGACTTTTATTCTCTTTTTTGTCATGCGGATGGAATTTCATTTTACTTTTTCATTAGACTTGTCGTATGTAAAGTGTGATCGTCTGAAGGGCTCTTTAAAGAGGCCTACACACTATGAGAGAAGTCGTTAAATTTTTATTTCATACTGCCAAAACAAAATAGAATGAAAATTGGTATGATTATCAAAAAAATCAAATAGAAAATATATCTTGTTTTTACACTATCAGATTTGAAATAAAATGAAACTTCAATTTAAAAAAATTCAAAGAAAAAACATAAATTTTCATTTTTTTCTGTTTTCATGTTTTTCTTTGTTTAAATGAAAATAAAACTCAAATAAAACAAAAAATCCAATCGTTTTGAAAATTTTCAAAAAATTTAAAAAAATCATACGACTTTCAATTTTTCATCCGTATTTTCTATAAGTTTTATTACATTTTGTATCTACACAATAATATTTTTAATTTTATTTGAAAATTTTGACATGTCGTTTTACTGAATATTATGGTGTGTAGTCAGCTTAAGCGATATTTACCTTTAAAACACATCAAAAATGATCGGGTTTAAACAGAGATTAATAGAAAATTGGTAAAATTTCTTTACCACTGATATCATCGACCAAATTTACTGAAATTGTGCAGAAATTATATTCGAAAATTGGAAAATTAAAATTCTTTAGGTGATTTTTATTCTTTGTTTTGAAAAATAACAAGTAAGAGTGTTATATTCGGCTATGCCGAATCTTATATACCCACCATCACACCTCGTTTGACTCGAATGAAACTTACTTATGTCGAATTTCATCTATATACTCGTATATTTAGGCCAGTTATAAGCGTTAAAGTAATTTTCTTAAGGGGACCTTATATAGGGGGTAGGGTCAATTATGGGTCGATCCTCATAAAATTTGGTAGACAGAATTTGGATCGTATTAAATTTATTTGTGTCGAATTTCATCGCTACACTCGTATTTTTAAACCATTAATGAGCGTTGCAGTCATTTTCTGAAGGGGACCTTATATGGGGGGTACGGTCAATCATGGACCGATCCTCATAAAATTTTTTAGATAGATTTTGACTCGTATGAAACTTACTTATGTTGAATTTCATCTATATACTAGTATTTTTAAGCCAGTAATGAGCGTTAAAGTCATTTTCTGAAGGGGACCTTATATGGGGGGTAGGGTCAATTATGGACCGATCCTCATAAAATTTTGCATAGTGATTTTGGATCATAAGGAACTTACTTATGTCGAATTTCATCGCTATATTTGTATTTTTAAACAAGATATGTCTGTTAAAGTTGCTTTTCGAGGGGCCACTTGTATGGGGGCTATCCGAAAACGTGGACCGATATTGCCCATTTTCAACACCAAACAAACCTTACCTGTAAAAAATATTTATGTTAAATTTCAACCCTCTAGCTCTTTCCATTCGGACTCTATTGTGCTTTCAACAGACAGACAGACGAACGGACGGACAGACGGACAGACATGGCTAGATCGAGGACCCAGAATATATATACTTTTGTGGGTCTATGACCAATATTTCGATGTGTTACAAACGGAATGACAAAATCAATATACCCCCCATCTTTTTTGATGGTGGGTATAAAAATCATTGATTGATTCCTATTTTTTGTGTGAATAAATAAAAATTACTGATTGAGTATTATTAAAAACAACATAAATAATTTTTTATTGAAACAAATAGAATAAAAATCAAAAATAATTTTTATTTTAAATTTTTATTATAAAAATCAAGAAAAAAAGTTTATTGAAGAAATCGATTAAAAAAGGTCTGGGAAATGGGGATTTGATCTGTTATCGACCGATCCTCATCAAATTGAGTTGAAAAATTTCAGTTCCTATAAAACATCCGTAATTTGGAAGAACTTTTGAGCCATAGATGAGCATTAAAGTCATTTTCTGGAGTGAATCTTATATTAGGGTATATTATAGTCCGATCTTTATAAACTTGTATACATAAATTATGGTTCGTAAAGAAGTCCTTTATTCGAATTTCATCGCCTAAGTCGTAATTTTAAGCAACTAATGAGAGTTAAAGAAATTTTACTGAAGAGTTTATTTATCGATCCATCTTCATCAAAGTCGGTAAGAAGATTTCAGTTCCCATAAAACTTGTTTATGTCGAATTTCATATATCTACTCGTATTTTAATGCCAGTAATGAATACTCCTAAAATTTATAACGATTTCTGTTCATACAAATATTTTTTATGTCGCATTTTTGCATTTTTGAGCCAGTAATGAGAGTTAAAGTCATTTTCTAATGGGGACCTTAATAGGGGCGTAGGGTAGGGGTCGCTGTAGTCGTATTTGACCGTTACAGTCATTTTCTGAGGGGGGCCTTATATGAAGAGTGGGGTCAATTATAGACTGATCCCCATAAAATTTGATAAAGTGTTTTTGGCTAGCACAAAACTTGTTTATTTCACTGCTGTAATCGCATTTTTGAGTCAGTAATGAGTGTTAAAGTCATTTTCTGAAGGGGATCTTATAGGGGGGAAAGGTCAATTATAGACTGATCATTTTCTGAAGGGGGCTTTATATAGGGACTAGGCGAAATCGTGGACCGCTATTGCTCATTTTCAATACCAAACAAACTGCATCAACAAAAAATATCTCTGCAAAGTTTCTTTTCGTTCAGTCTCTATCGTGCTTTCAACAGACAGACGGACGGACATGGCTAAATCGTCTTAGAATTTCATAAGGAAATATGCACATTTTGTACTCCTTAAGTACAGTCTCTAGCGAGGAAGACCATATACAAAACATTTAATCTTTCATAACAAGTGCAAGCAGTAACAATTGCTCTCTGTCTTACAAATCTGCTTCCAAGGAAGCACCATTTATTGCTGGGTTAGTTTATTATACCCTATACCACTATAGTGGGGAGGGTATTATGCGTTTGTGCTGATGTTTGTAACGCCTTAAGGTGTACTTATGTAAACCTTAAGGTATACTTATGTAAACCTTGTGCAAAAGCTACAGGCCACAATTTTCAAAATATTGGACCATTTCGGCACAAGGACGATGCCTATTGAAAATGGTTGAAATCGGTCCATTATTTCACCTAGGCCCCATAAAACCTGACCTTCCGATTTGGAATTTTTAACTCATAACTACGTCAAATATACTACTATATCTCCAAATAAGTTTTATATAGGCATAAATAACCATGCCGATTTTTGTAATAAGTCGTTTGAGCTAGCCCCATACAAACCCCCCATTAAAAATATCTTAAACGTCCAAAAATTTACCTATAACCATTAGTATCGAGAGGAAAATTAGCATAACTAACTTTTATATAAAAATATATCCCTCCTCTCAATTTGTTGAGGACCGGCCCATATTTGACCCTAACTCCCATATAAAGCCTCTTTTAGAAATTTTGTTTTTCATCAATAACTTGATTAAATGCATCGGAATTTAGGTGAAACACAACATAAAAGTTTCTTTATGAAAAATAAATTATTTTCAAAGTATAAGGTAATTTCAAATATTTTCGAACAAAAAGGTAGGATTTTGAACATGACCCTCAGATTCTATAGGGGTTCGAAGTTCCTATTTTTTGGATTTTTTCAACAAGCTTTTAAATTTGATTTTATTTATTCCTTCCTGTAAGATTGCTTGTAGTGTACTCAGCAATATATAAAAAAATTGGAATGGGGCAATGAGGGGATCTCAAGTAAATTAACTTTTAGTTAAATAATCCACATCATTTCCATACAAATTTTATTTATGAATATTAAATGTGATTTATTTTTGATAATAAAGCATTTATGTATCTTGAATATTACCTTGATTCCGATTTATTTAAGCAATTTATTAACGAAAAACTAATTTTCTAAGAGAAATTATATATCGGGGATAGGAGCAAATGTGGACCGATTCCGATAAAATGGGCTGGATAGATTTGTATTTATATAATATTTGTCTGTGCTAAATTTTTCATTGCAATAACAGTGTTAATAAATGAATTGTGGATATTCAAGTCACTTTCTGAAGGGTGCTTTGTATGGTGGCTAGGGTCATATGAAGTCCGATCATTTCGAAATTCGGCGAGGTCACCAAGGCATGTGCAAAACTTAGTTGTGCGAAATTTCATCGAGATACATCTATATTATATATAATTATGAGCTCAAAAGCCATTTTCGGGGGGTTCAGTTGTATAGGGGCTAGGTAAAATAATGGACGGATTTTAACCAATAGGCTTCATTATTGGATCAAAACAAACGTGTATTCCAATTTTCATTAAATTATATTGAAAATTGAGACCTGTACTTTGATAACAACGTTTACATGGATAACGGACTATCGGACGGACGGACATCGTTAAATCGACTCAGAAAGTGATAATGAGTCGATCGGTATACTTTAAGGTTGGTAGAGTGCTAATATTTTAATGCGTTACAAACATCAGCACAAACGCATAATACCCTTAAATTAAAATTTTTGAAATTTGTAACGATTAAAATCGGATAAATAGTTTAGAAAATATACGATGTCAAAGTACACAAAAAACAAAAACAAAATACAATACGCAATGAAGCCCACAGACATCCAAACATACAAAACAAAATACACAACTCAATGAATAAGCAGTTTTGTTGTTGCTTATTTATCAAAGCATGAAAAAAATTTATTTTTTTTTTTTAAATTTCAGAGGTTGTCTTGGATTTTTGCTTATATATCCGTTGTTTATGGACGGATTTTGCTGATTTTAAAAAGGAAACTTCTCGAAAGCATATCTGACAGAATTATTGAAGGTTTGGATTGCGAATATATCTGGGGTCTTTAGAAAATTGATTTCAACAGACAGACAGACGGACATGGCTTAATCGACTCGGCTATCTATAATTTTTCAGAATATATATACTTTATAAGGTCGGAAAATTATATTGCATTATATTCTTACGAAGGTGAAGGGTCGCCGAATCTAATATACCCACCATCAAACCGTATGCCTATAAACATCAGGGTAATATTTGGAATAAAGCTTAAGTCAAGTGGCTTTATATGAACCAATCCTTATAAAATTGTATAGAGCGATTTTTGTTCACATAAAACATGTTTATGTCGAAATTCACCGCTGTACTATATTTTTAAGGCAATAATTACAGTTAGAGTAATTTTCTGAAGGGGATCTCAATTTTCTGAGGGGTAGGTTAATTATTGACCAATACTCATTATATTTTGTAGACCGATTTTGGTTCATACAGAATTTCCCAGCAAAAATAAAACGAAGTACTTAAAAAAAGAACATTTATCACCACTACTAAAGTAGCACTAAGTAATTTGTTTACCTTTTGTGGGATAAGTTGTATTCTATAAGACAATTTCACATCCAAATACTTAACTTCCAAAAAAAGAAAATAAAAATTACTTCTTGAGAATAACTTCAGAAGTAGTGAATTTGGAATCAAATAAAAAGGAACGTCCCTCCTATGACAAGCCTGTGTTAAAATCATCACTTTTGTAGGTCTTTTTCAATACATCCGTGAAGTAACTTCTACTTCTTTTTCGCTTCTTTGGATGTTTTTTTTTTTTTTTGCTGGGTAGTTTATATAGAATATAATCGCTGTAATCGCTTTTTTAGGTCAGTAAATTGCATTAAAGTAATTTTTTGAAGAGGGACTTACATTGAGATTAAGGTGAGTTACCGACCCATTTCACACGAAATTTTATAGGAAGATTTTCGTTCATATAAAAGTTGATTAAGTCGAATTTCATAACTGTACTCGTATTTTTAAGCCAGAAATGAGCGTTATAGTCATTTTCTGAAGGGGACCTTCCTTGGGAGGGTAATGTCAATTCTGAACCGATCCTCATAAACGTTGGTAGTCCGATTCTGGTTTATATACATCTTGCTTATGTCGAAATTCATCGCTATACTCGTATTTTTAGGCCAGTACTGAGTGTTTAATTAAGAGGACCTTATATGGGGTGTAATTTTGGACCGATCCTCACTATATTTGGTAGAAAGGTTTTGGCTAATAAGGAACTTATTTGTGTAGAATTTCATCAATATATTCTTATTTTTAAGCCAGTAATGAGCGTTAAAGTCATTTTCTGAAGGGGACCTTATATGGGGGTATGGTTAATTATGGACCTATCTCCACAAAATTTGGTAGAGAGATTTTGGGTATTATGAAACTAATTTATGTCGAATATTCTCTATATTCGTTCCTTTATAGCAGTTATGTCTGCTTAAACTGTTTTCCGGGGACCACTTGAAAACAAACAAACTACAACTTTCAGTTCGGACTCTATCGCGCTTTCAACAGACAGACGGGCGGACATGGCTAGATCGTCTTAGAATTTAATAAGGACTCAGAATATATATACTTTTGTGGATCTATGACCAATATTTCGATGTGTTACAAACGGAATGACAAAATCAATATTCCCCCATCTTTTTTGATGGTGGGTATAATAAAATAACAATAAAAATAATAACAAATGAGAGTGTTATATTCGGCTGTGCCGAATCTCATATACCAACCATCCTAACATCATTATCACTGATCAAATTAACAGACCGTTTTTCATAAAACACTTTCGGGTCGAAGATTTAAGTTCGGTTCCTTAATAAATTTGATAGAGAGATTTAAACTCGTATACAACTTATGAGTGTGTAATTTTATCGCTTTACTCGTATTTTTCAGCCAGTAATGAGAGTTAAAGTCATTTTCTGAAGGGGATCTTATATGGATTATGGACCGATCCTCATAAAATTTAGTGGGGAGATTTTGACTCATATGAAACTTATTTATGTTGTACTTCATCGCAATATACATATTCTTCTTTTAGACAGTTATGAGCGTTAAAGTAATTTTCTGAAGGGGACCTTAAATGGGGATAGTGTCAATTATGAACCGATCCAGATAACAAATTTTGAATAAAATAATGAGCGTTATAGTCATTTTCTGAAGGTGACCTTATATGGAGGGTAGGGACAATTATGAGCGATCCACATTAAATTCGGTGGAGATATTTTGGCTCGAAAGAGATTTACTTATGTCAAAATTCATCGATATGCTCATAAGAAACTTACATATGTCAAATTTCATCGTTATACTCGTATTTTTAAGTCAGTAATGAGCGTTAGTCATTTTCTGAAGGGGAACTTATATGGCGGTATGGTCAATTATGGACCGATCCTCATAAAAGTTGTTAGAGAGTTTTTAGCTTAAATGACTTACTTGTGTCAAATTTCATCGCTATATTCGTACTTTTAAGCCAGTAATGAGCGTTAAAGACAGTTTCTGATGGGGATCTTATATGGAGGGATGGGTGAATTATGGACCGATCCACATAAAATGTAGTAGGCAAATTTTGGCTAGTAAGACACTTATTTGTGTCAAATGATCGCTATACTCGTATTTTTAAGCCAGTAATGGGCGTTAAAGTCATTTTCTGAAGAGGATAGGGTCAATTATGGACCGATCCTCATAAAATTTTATAGGGAGATTTTGAAACTTATTTGTGTTGCATTTCATCGCTACAGTAACACCTTTAGAACATATATGCCCGTTAAGGCTGTTTTTCGGGGTCCACTTGTATGGGGACTATCCAAAACAGTATACCGATATGGCCCATTTTCAATACCAAACAAACCTTACCTATAGAGAATATTCGAGGTAAATTTCAACTCTCTAGCTTATTTCGTTCGTGTTTTCAACAGACAAAGGAACAGATAGACGGACATGCCTAGGACCCATAAGGACCCAGAATATATATACGTTTGTGGGTCTATGACCAATATTTCGATGCGTTACAAACGGAATAACAAAATCAATATACCCCTCAACTTTTTTGATGATGGGTATAAAAATAAAATAATAATACATTAAAAAATGGTAGTTTCTGAGAAAAATTTTTTTGAAGGTAATCTGACATTTTAACTCATAACTTTCAACGTCGTGAACAGATTTTACTGATTTTCGATATTAAACGAGTTAAGACAGTAATGAAAACCAGTCAATTCGGCAGATTTCTTTTACTTAGTTTTAATGTGAGCGTATTTCAGGCAGGACATATCCAAATCAGAAATATATGTACACACAGTGTTGGGTCTCAAATGAATATTTCTTGGTGTTACATACGGAATGACAACCTTATATGTATGTACATATATACCCATTTACTTATTATTATTGTATCAGTATAAAATTATATAGAAATAATATACATATATCTTTTGTAATTCGTTGGCGGTGTATTATACTCTCAAAATGCAAGGTTATCTCTCGTTCGGAGAGAGTCCTGAACAAAAAATAAAATAAAAGTACTTTTTGGTTGGATTAGATTTTTTAATTCCTTTTTGAATCATTTACATCGAGGTTTACCTGTATTTTGTTATTAAGTGTTGCTACTTCAAGCTAAATGTGCGAATAGTGGAATTCTTAAGTATAATTTCAATCAGAGTCTAAAATATAAAAGTTGACAGATAGTAAACCCAAAACGGTGCTATGCGCATGGAACGCGCCTCATTGATTGATAAAATAATTGTCTGCACGTGATCGATGCATCAGAGTGTACTGTTTGTTCAAATGTTTATTTTCATGTTGGCAGTGCGTGAGTAAGTTTGAACATCAGTTGAACTGTTTGTTTTTCTAAATTCACCAAAGAGAAAGGTGCAAGTGTTAAAGTATGTATCTTATTCGTAAATCCAATAATATCTCAGCTGGCAACATGTAATGAAAACTAATCATTAGTTTTTTATGTTCATATTTATTTTTTGTACGCCTTTCGAATTGATATAAAGACATACATATTTTAATTGAAAGCGAAGAAGCAAGGGAAGTAATCTCTACTTTTATGTATTTATTTCTAAAGATATGTATTTATATTTATTAGGCTTCGTTTCAAAAAATAAAATGTTTCCCGTTTTTGTGATATCACAACTTTTTAGAAGGTTTTTGTATCAGTGATTACTATGCTGTAATAATTTTTTCAAAATTCCAACTCCTTCCTCTGCATATCTGAGGCGGAAACCACTGATTTTGAGCAACATTTTTTACAGAGCAGAAACTGTAGAATTTATAGGAAATCATGCTCTAATAATTGATTTTATAAGAAAAATCAATAAGAATGAGAATGAAAATATTATCCAAAGATGCACTTTTTTCAAAAAATATTTAAAAAAATTGTTTTCTTTGTGCATAATCAAAGTATGCTTTTTGCTGAGACAAATGGTGCAAAAACAAAAATTTTATCATTAAGCCTTTAGATGTGATGAGACTATAAATTTTCAGATTTTCAACTTTACAACGCTATATATCGAAAACCACGAAAGTTATAAGCACCAAAATTTGTCATTATACAAGTTATATATGGAACATTAATTGGATGGAGTTTTATTAAATTCGGAGATGATGATGAAAAACACCATTGTTTGATGGGAAATTATTAAACCACAAGCCAACATTATAACCATCATAACTCCGAAAGGGATTACAATAGATTAAAAATTTTAACACTATTTTTTAAGGGCATTGAATATTATATTTACGAATGATAAAAACAGGTTTTGATTTTTTTTTAAATTGCATTTTTTCTTTTGCTCTTATGCATTTATAGTGCATCTAAATTCTGTCAAATTAAGTTTATATATCTTAAATTTTCCTGTAGAATAGTATACTAAAGTCAGATTTGAAATATGTACAGCAGTTTTCGGTCTATAAAAAAAATGTCGCCCAAAATCGGTATTTTGGCCGCAGATATGCAGATGAAGGAGTTGAAATTTTAACAAAATAATTACGCCAATATTAGCGCTGTTCCAAAAACTGTCTTAAAAGGTATGATATCACAATTTCAAAAATATTTCGTGAAGCCTAATATTTATGTATATTATTAAAATTGTAATATATTTTTTGTTTGGTTTGTTTACATTTTCAAATATCAACCATATGGGCAATTCCATACGCTTGTATGTGACATTCGCACGCCTTCAGAGTGGTATAGATTTTGTAAAATTAGGAGTATTTGGAAAAAAATTTTGTCATTCTGTTCCATTTAAAGAATACTATATTTGCAAATGGAATCTTCCCATTCGGAACCTTGTTTTCCAAAATATGGATTAAAATATGTCGATATCATACGTGGCAAAAAACGGAAGTGTTTTTAAAGTACATGTAAATATTTACGAAAATCTGCGAATTCTGTAGGTGTATCTTTTTTGTTTTAATTTCTTACACTATGGGACATATTGTTCATTAGTAATCCATAATTTTTAAATAAAAAAAATTAATATAATTTTATAATGAACATTTTTAAATATCGTACGTGACACATCATATGTGACAGATTTTTCTCCTGATTTTTTTTTTTAGGTTATAAAATATATATTTTGGAAATATATACATACACACACTTCAACAAAGCAAAAGGAGTAGGAAAGTGCAGTCGGACATGGCCGACCTATATACATGTTTAAGCAATTTATAGATAAAAATAAAAAACTGGAGTTATATGGCGACTAGGGTTAAATATGGACCGATCCTCATAAAATTCTAGGGTGTGATTTTAATTCATATAAAACTTATTTGTGCCAAATTTTATCATAATACTAGTGATTAGAGGTGAGTTACGGACGTTTAAGTGTTTTTCTGAAATTAAACTTTGAATGGAACTAGGGTCAAATGAGGTCCAATCATTATAAAAATCGGCATAAAGGTTTAGGCTTATAAACATTTTAGATCTGCCGATTTATGAAGGGATAATATTGTAATTAACAGAATTATGAGCTAAAAAGTGATATTTTCGGGTCCCTTTTTATGGCGGCGAGGTGTAAAAATAGACCAATTTCAAAAATTTTCAACAGTCTTCGTCTTTGGTGCTACAAAAGATCATATACCAAATTTTGTTGAATTATCTTCAAAAATGCAGAAGTTATAAGGGTTTTATTTTTTCAGTCGTGGTTTACCTTTTCATGGAATTGCCCATATGTTAATATTTTTTTGATTGCAATCATTTGCAGGATAAAAATTGTCCAGTAAAACTAGCAAATTATTCATCAACAAACTGTCACATTTAACACACTCTCGTTATATGTAATTTGTTTAAAGTACGCGAACAAATTGTTACAAATTATCAAGTTGGCGAACGTACTTATCAAAGAATAATAAGAAGTTGGACTATGACATTGTTTTACAACAATAACATTTCCTTCTCTTCACAGACGAGTTCTGTGTAAATTCAACACACTTGTGAGAACTCAATTCTCTCACAATACTTCAAAACTTTTTCGCGAAAATACCGGGATAATAGGACTTGAACGACGTTTTTTCACAAACACATAACTATTTTTTATTTTTTTACACAATTTTATCGCATTTAACAATCCGAAATATTTTTATTTTTCACAAACTAAAAAATTATTTTTTTAATTTTTTTGACAATTAATTTTTGTGTGTTGAAATTAAAATTGACAAAACAAAGTTGTATATTTTGGTATTGAAAATGAAAAAATTATTTAAAATAAACTTATTTTTTTGCAAAAAAAGAGATTTTAAGTCCGAAAAATATATTTATTAAATGTTTACTGATTAGATGTGGGCAAAATAAATTAAAAAATCTGCGAATGTAGAAATTTAAATGTTATTTATTTTTCCTAAAATTTTTATGTACGATTTTATGCAAGTATGTATGTTTGGAAAGTGTGGTGAAAGTGGTTGGAGCTCCAATACTAATACAAAAATTCTACCAATACATACTTAGAGTTAGGTACCGAATGACAACTCCTTTACGTACCAACTGACAAGCCCCAATTTCTTTATATTCTTTGGTACTTATTATCAAATTACGAGAACAAATGTTCCCTGAAAAACAAAATATTTTCCAATAAAAAAGTTTTTCCTTACTTTAAAAATTAAATCATTCCTTTTAGTAAAATATCACAAGAAAGTAATAAAAAAGTGAAATTAATATTCTAAAATGTAACTTCCAACACAGTGATCAATGTAAAACTGTGTACATTTTACTTACTGTAACAACTTACACTGCTGAATTCATTATTCGGAAATTCCCCTAAAAACGCAAAGGAAAATATAACGTGGGAACTTTAAGTAAGTACTAAATCAACTTAAACGTTAGAAAAGATGAAGAGTAAAAAAAGAAGAACAAGACAAACAAAAAAACTCTAAAACAAAATAAAATGTAGCGTCATAGTCACAGAAATGAATAAATATCTGTTGTATCTTGTAATGTGAATTCCTTGAAATGTAAAATTGAGAATTAGCTCCAACTCTTACAAACAAGTCTTATGGCAAAAACAAAACAAAAATGCAGAGGGGGAAAAGAAAAATAATTCCCATGGTATATTTAAGGCAATCAAACCAACCAACCAAATTGAATGGATAAAGGTAATCTGAATGAAGTTCATTCAAGTACACGAGTACGTTGTCTAGACCAATTACAATCGTTGAAAAATGATTAAATTTTATTTATGTCAATATTAAATGTAGCACAACTTTAAATGGGATGGTCTTGACATGAGTTACGGGAACTGTGTCTAACTGCATTACCAATTATTTAAGATTTCGAAGTTAAAAATAATTATGTTTGTAAATTAGAATCCCCCATTAAAGGTTCATTTCTGTATACAGCGTAATCGGTGGCGAAAACGAAATTTCATATATTTGTACCGAAAAAAGTAAGTTTTATCTTCGCAAATGTATAAAATTTCATTTCGTTGCCGATGACGGTGTATGCGGAAACCTGCCGTAAACAGGTAAATCTGTTCTTATTTGTAGATGCTAGAAGCTATAAAACAATTGTAAGATTTGAAGTATATATCGTACATTTTTTTTAGAAAACTTAAAATTTTTTAAAAATTTTGAAACATAAAGAAAGGCTACAACAAAATACAATGATATTTCCGTTCCTCTTTGTTACCATGTAAACCGTGTCCGCACGCTACAGGTCGCTACACCTAGACCCTATTCGGGCGCATTTCTGGGAGGTTCAGTATAGAGACGTCGAAATACATATTTTTGGAGAATATTTTGAAGTCTTGATCGGTGAAACACAACGATGAGAAACTTAAAAATTCCTAGTCCATTTATTACTAAATTGAAGTAAAATATACATAAAGAAAGCAAGTACGAAATTATAGTCGGACATGACCGACCTTAATACCCTATAATACCCTACACCAGTTAAGAGGAATAAAATGTGATTCGTTTCAGCGACAGCCGGTTCTACGTACCGGAACGACCCTAAATTACTCGGCCAAGGCCTGTAAACCCAGCTACCACAATTCAAATGTTTAATTTCGGAGCATCACTACCGGCAATGCTGCTCCGTATACTTTTGGTCCGAGCCGAAATTGAAAAGGACCCCGGACATTGGTTTTTAACTGTGTGCCAAAACCGATTGCACCACATGTCGACTCAATTAAGGTGCATTTCTTGTTTGGAATGCTGTCATTTAAGGAACTGCACTTGTTTAAACCATGAAAGGGAATGGTCGGTAAACTTTATTGCACTCTGCTGCCAAAATTAAAAAAGTCCGTCTTCGTCATCAGCGTTGTACGCAACAACAACAGCAGCGGTCCAGGAGACGAAATTAAAATCTAACTCCAATCTGCAAAGTCACAATGACTTCAAAATCCTCCGAAAAGACCGAACTAGAGGTTATGGTGACCGCATCGCGTTCATCATTAATAACAATGTTCTGTATAGAGTTGTTTCTTCTGAATCTGATGACTAGTATCTTGAGTTCCAAGGTATTTCCATCAGATCAGGAGAAACTTAGTTAGAAATCTATAATATTTATGTTCCGCCTGTAGCCGGCTGTCCATCTGGATACCGTCCTGATATCAGGACCCTCCTAGACGGCGATACCCGTCTGGTCTTGGGTGACTTCAACGCGCATCATGAACTCTGGCTTTAAATATTGAGGAAGGCCAGAGAGGTACTGCTTTAGCGGAACAAATCGATGAGTTACCTTCTGCACTATGAACGATGATGCCCCCACCAGAATAATGGGTGACTACGCCAGCGCAGGCCTGATCAATTGTATATCCTATCGAGATTTAAATTCACTTTCGTACAACAGCAGCCTGCCGCTTTATTCCGGCAGGTCGTGTTCAAGTTATCCGTCCATACTATTCAGCCGAAGCCGCAGAGTTGGCAGATGAGCGTGATAATATCCGCAGTACCGACCTCAGCAACCCACGAATTGCTCACCTGAACCAATCCTACCTCACTCCGTCCTGATGACCTTTGCACTCATCCAGTTGAGGTTGCACAACATCTTGGTCTTGATCTCAACGACGCAGAACCATAGTTATTAAATTTTTTATTTTATTAGCTGCTAAAACAACAACATAAAATGTGATTTATTTTTCATAATAAAGCATTTAAGTTAAATTGTACCTTGCCTCCAATATAATCTTTAAGCAATTTATTGATGATTTTTTTCTTTTAGTTTTCTGAAAGAGGCTTTATATCGGGGATGGGGGAAATGTGGAGCGATCCTCCTAAAATTAGGTGGATGATCTACGTTTACATAAAATGTATTTATCCTGAATTTCATTGCGACACTAGCCTTTTTAAGCGAATTGTGAACATTTAACTCATTTTCTTTGTATGAGGGCTAGGGTCAAGTGAGTGATCATTACAAAATTCGGCAGGGGCATCAAGGAAAGTATAAAACTTACTTTTTCCGCTCTTTGTGGAGATACGAGTATATTAAATATAGTTATGTGCTCAAAAGCTCTATTCGGGAGGTTAAGTTGTATGGGGGCTAGGGGAAATAATTGGCCGATCTTAACCACTTTCAATAGGCTTCGTTCCAGAGAAAATAGAAGATTATGCACCAATTTTCATTAAGAAAACGATTGTAAGCCGATTGGTATACTTTAAGGTGGGTGTATTACCAATATTATTGTGCCTCTTTACCCTCCCAACTAAAGTGATGTAGGTGTGTCTCGTCCTATCCAAACCATTAAGGAATTTATCTTTTGGATTTTCACCCCAGATAAATCCTGTAAATCGTGTAAGAATTTGCATTGACGTATTGAGTATTCTTCTTTAGTAGTAGTTACCTCAGAGACTCAATCTTCTAGCATGAAACCCAAAAGGCCAGTACCACCATCACTGAAATATTTAGGAAGACTTGTGATATTGGAGGTTTTATTACGGCAACATGATTTCCGCCATTTTACAGGTAGCGCCAGTTAATCACCTGGATCGCGCAAGCTTGTAGAGTTTATCATGAATCGAGCGTTATCAACTAGATAGTGGTATGCCGACGAAAGTGTTAGAGTTCTCTTTTTCTAGCAATGATAGGATTAATATGAGTTGATAAACTGGAATCCAGAACGGTTCAATTGTGGAATGTTTCGCCATCTTATTAAGAATGTCCAGCATTCAAGGACCAAGTTTGATATATAAACACCATCTATAGCCCTTATGGCAGCTTGGTTGTCGGTGTATATTCGAATATCAATGCCTTATATTCATTAGATCTAAACCAATTTTATCTGGGATTTCTCCCATACAATTGAGTATCAAGGATAATAAATCAAAAATGGCCTTATTGTAATAGTAGATCAACTACAGGACCAATATTACTGTTGAAGCTCAACTATGTAGAACAGGGACATTAATTCCAGTTACTGCTAGAACTTAAAAGGAAGTTTTATCTCCTCTCTTATGGAAAGTTATTGTAAATAAAATAATTTTTAAGCTTTGTAATACGGTTATGATGAAGTCCCAAATGACAACGTAGTGCTCCACATACAACACAAATTTTGGCCAACTATAAGTGATTTCATGGAATCAGCTTCTGACGAACTATTTTGGTTTATTGGTTGGTACACACAACATGCTATGTTTCACTATTTTCATACTAATTAGTTTTGAAATAATTCACAAGCCAAATAATACACATACTAGTTTTTTGTCAAGTATATTTTAGTTTTATAATTTGTTGTATTTTATTAATAATGATTATAAAATAGTTGTTGCAGCTAAATGAACATAATATCGACCATATACAACAAATTACAAGTGAAAACCGTTTGATTGGATTAATTTATTTCTCTACAAGTACAGAATAGAATTGTCATCATATTGTAACTACATACAAATATGTAGTATTTATTCTGTTCGACATGATCGTACTGATGGTACGTCTGTCCATTTATCTCCTCATACATACTAAGTGGTTTTGTTGTTGTTGGGTATTGTTAGAAATTAAGCAAACACAAATTCACGTTATTATTGGTGGACACACCCGTTTTTAGTGGATATTTTTTGTTCGCCGTTGTTATTGTTTTTGTTATTTTATCCGATTGTGTTTCTATTTGTGTCGACAACACACACATACAGCAACAGTTTTAGCACTTTGTCTGGCTCGCAGTGGTCGTGCGACATAATAAAGACATTTATTTCAATTACTACAATTTGTCCACAAGTTAACTCCGCCAAATCAGAGCAAAATTTATCGTTTACTCGTGTTAAGTCAACTACCAAATCACACAATTAATTAAATCTTTCTCTTGGCAATCTGCCGTATTGGTTGCTGCTGCTGCTTGCCACTAACAATACACAACTGAACGGTTTGTATCTGTGTGTTAAATTATGTACATAAGTACCCTGCAAACATTTTCATTGCGGATGATACTAGGAAGTATCATTTATGCATTCGAACTGCTTGATAATCATACTTATTGTCAAGGTGTGGAAGATAAATAATTTAAATATTAATTAAAAATCCGTTTTCATATTTATTTTGTAAATATATACATATCGTTCATACATACAACAATTCACCAAAACAAATTTTCTTCCCCCAATCGCCCAGAATTCTCTAAGACGTGACGTCTGCAAAAATCGGCAACAGAATTGTGATCCAAATGTTCGAAGGGAAATATGTATGTACCCACTAAACAATTTTTGCCGAATTCGTAACGAATTCGTACCGACAGTCTGCACAAGTTGTCGATTTCGTATCCGAATTCCGTTAGAATTCGTTACGAAAATCGTATGAAAGGTTGCTCGGAATTCGGAACTCTTTGTCTGAGGAAATTCGGAAAAATGTGCAGAGTTGTCGGTCAGAATTCGGTACGAAATCTGATGTAAATTCCTATGGAAATTCTGAAGTAATTTTCGACAAATCTGATTGAAGTCGGACAAATGTCTGATACCATGTCTGACAATCTTTCGACATTTCATACGAAAATCTGATCAAATATAAGAAAGTCTGATAGATGTCGGATAAATGTCTGATAAAATATCCGACAGTTCGTTTAAAAGTCTGATCAAGTATAAGAAAGTCTGATAGATGTCGGATAAATGTCTGATAAAATGTCCGACAGTTCGTACAAAAGTCTGATCAAGTATAAGAAAATGGCCTGTCTATTCTGATTAACGTTTGATGAAAACTACTTTCGTATATATAATTTATAATGGTTTTATTTTATTAATTTTAATAATAATTTATATGCTTCCATTATTCATGACTTCTTAAGGGTACATAAATAAATAATAGAAAGTTATAGATTATTTTTAAAATGAATAAAATTAAACCATACTACTTACATATTATATACGAAAATAGAGTTCATTATATACATCTATTTAAAATTATAAAATTAAACCATAAAACAATTATGTAATTTTTTTTGCTAATTTCTGTGTATTAACAAAGTTTAAAGAAATTTAAACAATAATCATCACATATGCACATATGATGTTGTTTACTTGATTTCCAAAGACCAACTGAGAAAATAAAAGAAAAAAATTAAATTCCCTTTTAAAGGACGAATTTCAAAATATAAACAGGTTTGTGCATGATTTTTATTAAAAAAAACAAAATTTCCTTCAGGTAATGTGCAGAGTTGTCGCAAAGTTTTCTTATAAAAGTACTGAAAATGGAAACAAAATGACCGAGCAAAAAATATCAGAAAATGTGCAGACTATTCTGTTAAATATCTAAAGGAAATTTGTATTATTCGCTTAATTGTCTGACGAAGTTACATAAACAATTCAATAACACTGAAATTTCCTTTCGACAATGTGCAGACAAGTCTGATGTTAGTCGTTTAATACTTCAGAAAATGTGCAGAAAAGTCTAATAATGAGTTTGCCGATTATTCTGTAAAACAACGGTTCCCAAATGGGGGTCCGCGGACCCCTAGTGGTCCGTAGTAAAATCCTAGGGGGTCCGCGAAGACGATCGAAAAAAACCATGAATAAACAATATTCTGCTTTTATATGTATGTACAAATATATCCAATTTTTGTGCAATAATCCCAAATTTTTTGGTGACTTTTTGAATTTTATTTTTTCGGTTGTTTATCAGGAAGAAGTTAGGCCCTACAAATTTATTGTATAACTTTTATAAAGTAAAGTACTACGTGATTTGTAATTTTTATTTCCTGTATATGTACTGAAATAATGGTTTTTATTTCAGACAAATAATACTCTGTCTTACAATTAAATTAGGGATACTGGTATTCCGGAGTATGAAGTTCAATTCAAAGACAAGCTTATTACAGATTTAAGTTTATCAAATTGTAAGCAAAAGTGTTCTCGTTTGAAAGGACTAAAATTATATATTTCCAAAACAGAGGTGACTCTTTATCCATCTCTTTATAAATATTCCAATCCGACGTGATACACAGATTTTAACTTGATTTTGTCGACCAATACATATTATTAAATTAACATCAGAAAATCCATAGCGTTTCGCGAAAATATGTAGCCAAAAACCATGAAGTAAAATAATTCGTTGGTATTTTAAAATTCAAATTTAAGTTCCAAATTCACAGTACTTTAACAAAGAGTTCAAATCATATATTATGTGGATAACGCATTCCGCAACAACATAGAAGAAGTCCAACTTTCTTATATTATTTTCCCGAAAACTTAGCTCACTTACTCAGTTTACCCTTTGCAATCGCAACAAATTTTTGAAACGTGACTCCTTAAGCACATGTGACAATATTTGATAAAGAAACCTTTTTGCTACCTTGAAGAAAAATGAACATGAAAGATCTCACGATCATAAAATTAAACATCATGTTAACATATCAACAAAGAAGTCATTCTATCTTCAAAACATGCAATTGAAAACCTATCTGAAATATTATATATTCTCAATGTACTGGAAAAAAAATATGTATGGGGGTCCGCGAAATTAAATAAGTTCTTCAAGGGGTCCGCGAAGTAAAAATCTGTGGGAACCGCTGCTGTAAAATGTCTAAAGGAAATTTAGAAATTCGTTAAAAATTCTGATAAAGTATAAGAATTATTTCAGAAAATTTCTGACATCAGACATGTCTGAAGAAATTGTTTACTGGGTATGTATGTATGTATGTATGTATGTATGTATGTATGTATGTAAAAGTGTATGAACATACAGATGAACATGGTAAATTTGCCAGTTTGCTGGTTGGTTAACACAGTAATCAAACAGACGAACAAACTTATTTTACACACATCCATACAAACATGTGTTAGTTAAACGGTATATGAGTGTTTCTTATAAACAAAATACTTTTGTACATAAATTTACAAGTATCGAGGATAAACAAACGTATGTCAGTTAAAACAAGATCATTGAACACTGATTTGACAATTTAATAAAAATTGGGTTGGGCAGCACTTGTTTGTTAACATGTGTGTGGTGACTGTTTTATACATACGTTCGAATACTGATGTGTTTGTGTGCTATAATCGAATAATGGAGACAAATAATTTAATACTGACTGATTGTTATATTGACTGTTAAAAATCACCACCAATAAAACCAGACTTTAGTAAAGAAATACAAAAAAATAAAAAAAATAATAATAAACTTAACAATAAATGTTGTTCACTGGATATATTATTTATATATACGGTGTTATTGCGCATTTTTAAAAAATATTTCTTGTAATGACTAGTGTCGTTTAATATGAATTTATATTAATGGTACAAAAATATATACTATAGTACATATGTATGTATGTATGTTAAACATGAAAAATATTGCAATCATGATCAACATATGTCCCAAAATAGGAATTGCTCATGTTCCTGACGTCAATATTTGGTTAGCAGATCAAATTGCGTAGGTGAGAAAAACATAACTTCTCTGGGGTAGTGTTTGACCACTAACGCTTTAGATATCTCCAAGGCGTGTGAAATAGTAACTTTTATCAAAATTAACAGATTTTGGTGTCGGTAAATTCAAGGGTACCGCAAGGCTCCGTTCTTTCTCCTACTCTATTCCTTATTATTCTAAATAACCTTCTATGTCTAACTTCCAACCCTATCTACTCCTTTACAGATGCTAGCAACATCTGTCATTCTTATTCATTCAATTATAGGCCAAGTCCTTTATAGATTGGGGCAATGAGGCAAAAAATGAATGACTCACTTAATCAAGAGTTGGCAATGGGGTCGTGTCAAAAGAGTCGATTTTAACGCACGTAAGACTCAATGTTGTGTTTTAATGTACAAATGCACTACATGTCATGTTACTATAGGTGGTGTTAATATTAAGGAGTCATAAGACCTTGATGTTCTGGGCAAGATTACTCTGTGACGTTCGCTGGACTAATCTCATATTTCAAGTGTCGAAAGAAGAATTTATGTTGTAATAGGTTGTAAACTACTACAGCCACCAGAGGAACCAATTAAGTTTCGAAATAGGTCTAAAACTTATTATACAGTGTTTGGGATCTTACTAAGGAAACTTTTATGACAGGTCACTTTTCAGTGTCAAAATAAGAAGTTATAAACGCCAACGTTCACAAATGCTCTAATTGAATCTTTCATGAGATTGTAGATATGACCTGGAGAAAACTCTGCAAATTGATAAACCGGGGACGATGTAAAAAGGGAAAAACTTGGTTAATTTGTAAGAAAATCCCACGAAAATCCTAACGAGACTTTTCTGTGACGCATCTAAAATTCAAAAATTTCTGTCCAAATCTCATGTCCAACCGGAATCTATGATCGATGACATGGGCAGGATCTTTTTAAATTGCATATTTTCTCTTGCCTTTATGCATTTTTAGTGTATCCAAATTCTGTAAATTTAATTCATACATCTTAAATTTTTCTATATAATTATATACTAAAGTCAGCTTTCAAAGAAGCCGTTTTTGGTTTTTTTTTTGGAATAAAAGTTTTCCCCATAATAAGTGTTAGAATTTTAACAAAATGTGTTCTGGGCAAGAAGATTCCGATGACATACAGAGCTAAGTTCTTTGGAGTAATCCTTGAAAGGACATTAATATGGCCACACCACATATAGAATACCAAGCGTAGTATGCGTTGCTACACGGATGGTTCTTAACTTGGGGATAAAACGGGTCTAGGGTTCTATGTACATTAAAACTCCAGAAACAGAAATATACTACCATCTATCTAATCACAAAAATAGCTTCCAGGCAGAAGTCCGAGCAATAACGGAATGCGTAAATTGGATTAGAATAAATATGGCACGAACAGGGTTTAACATATTTACTGACAGCCAGAATGCAATTAGGGCAACCAGCACGATAAGTCCAAAATGATTAAGTCCGCGGTCAGTATGATGGTTCGAACTCTAAACGGACATACATGAATAAAGAGCATGTGGATTTAGATGAATGTAGAGCATGTGGAGAGAACAGTGAAACTCTGGAGCATGTCTTTGTCATTGCCAGGCAATGGACAATGGATTTTTTTTGGAAATAAAATACTTATTTATTTTTTAACACAGAAATGCTCAAAAAACTGAAAATGTAATGAAAAAATCAATATTCATCCTACAAGACTTTCATGAAAAAACTAATTTCAAAAGTCAAAGTTTGACAAATTTCTTTCAATTGTATACACTAACGTTTTAATATAATTATCCTTATTTTAAAGCCATAATATTTCAAATAAAGTATTGTCAAACTACAACACATAGGCATTAATTACAGTCTAAAATGATTAAAATCGGATAAATATGTTATAATATATACAATATCAAATTTAATCCTTTTTAGAAAAAATGTTAGAAATATGAACTTTGAACCTTGAATTTCATCATAATCATATCATGCTCGAAATTTTTTTATATTACATAATATGTGAAAATTTTCCTGAAAAAAGCTAAGTTTAAATGCCTTTAAATTAACACTGCGAGCTAACTTTTTAAAACCCTTTGGGGAATTGGGTCTATTAATTGTGTACTTTCATTTCCCGTTAGTTTTGTTCGGGAAAGATTCGAAGACCCAAAATTTGTTGCATAGTGTAATAAATATACTGTTTAAATTTTTGTCATTAAACTAAAAATTAAACTTATTTTGAATATAATGGGCATTTACGTAACGAATAACAAAGGTTAGGTTGATAGGAGGGTGTATAGTACATCAAATTCGAAGAAATACACCTAGGCCACTATCGGGCCTGTTGTGAGCGAATTACATGAGTAACCACTTAATTGAAATGCATCTCTATATGCATGATTAGACATTCAACGATGACTTTGCAGTGGATTTAGAACCTCCTGACGCCATAGACCTTTTATGATATTGTCTCCTTTATATTGACCAACAAAAGCTGGAGGACAATAGCATCATGCATTTTTAAAAATTTGTGGAGTAAAACTGTGGTTTTGACGATTTTTTCTGTATTATTAGGACGAATATTAGAGGAAGCAATATTCTCCAACGTCGGGGTCTAGATAAGCGCTTATTATTGATCCTTCTTAATATTTTCGGCATCCACTTGATATTATATCCACATAATACCAAGCTTCGTTTAGCATTAAAATTAACAAAATTATATCTAGTAAATCCGTAAGTTCCATTGTTAAAAAATTTCTAGTAAACTGACTATATATTCGCGATCAAAAACAATAAAAAAATAAAAAACAATCAAAAAGTCAAATATGCTCTAAAATTAAATATGTTACAAAAGTCAAATCATAAAAAATTATGCTCTTATTATGGTGAACACTAACACAACCACTGGGCCTAAATTAGTGTGCAAAGTGTTTGAAACCTACGACTTATTATTTTTGGACCTAAGTGAGCTGAGTTTGCCCGACGCAGTATATATACCTGATTTTGTTTTACATATCAGAGCAAATTTTTAATCATTGCTTTATGGTTGTTTTGACTATAGGATATACTGCGTAAGGATTTTAATAACATTCAAAAATAGTAGAAAATTTATATTTATTTATACCTACCCTAAATGCAATATGTATAAATAAAAAATCCACTTAACGATTTTGAAGATTCTAACTACAATAGTTTTTCAGATTTACAATATGCTACATATGAGAGATGTCAAGCAAATTATTGCAAGTTCGCCAGTTTCTATCTATCTATGAAAAATTTGAATAATATAAGAGTTTCCAAGATACACGAAATTTTGTATTTAATTCATATATGTGGTGCCAAGCCACCCATTGAAAGTCCGCCCGTATTCTCTAAATGTTCACACGAGTAAAAGTTCTTCATGTAAAATTTGAAGATTCTAGCTATATTATATATATATATATATAGGTATATATTATACGAATTTTTCTATTTGATTCATGTGGGGGCTTCAAGCTCCTCAGTTGAAAGTCCGCACTTTTTCCTCCAAAATGTTCAGATGAATATTAATGTAATTTGTGCAAAATTTTAAGAATTAAGTTCTATTAGTTTCCTAGTTAAACGAAATTTTATATTTAATTCATATGGGAGGTGCCAAGTTCCCCATTGAAAGTCCGCCCGTTATACTCTAAATGTTCAGATGAATGTAAAAATTCTTACAGTGAAAGTTGAAGATCCTAGCTCTAATAATTTCTCAGATATACGAATTTTTCTATTTAATTCATATGGGGGCTTGAAGCCCCCCAGATGAAAGTCCGCTGTTTTTCCTCCAAAATGTTCAGATGAATATTTAAGTTCTTCGTGCAAAATTTAAAGAATTTAGTTCCATTAGTTTCCCAGATAAACGAATTTTTGTATTCAATTAATATGGGAGGTGCTGCTCCCCTCATGGGTAATCCGCGAATTTATTACCCAAAATGTTTAAATGGGTGTTAGAGTTATTCGTGCAAAATTTTAAGATTCTAACTGTAATAGTTTCCAGATAAACGAATTTTTGTATTTAATTTATATGGGAGGTGCCACGCCCATCAATGCTAGTCCGCCTACTTTTTGTCTTAAATAATCATATGGACGCTAAAGTAGTTCCATATGATTATGCAACAGTTAGAGTAATTGAGGACTCTAACTGTTGTATTATCTCAAACATACGGATTTAATATTTTTTTAAAATTTCAAAATAAAAAGCAGCCTACTACTACGAGACGTTATGCTTATTGCAGCTATTCTTAAAGGATTTTTTTTGGAAATTAATTTTAGCAAATAATTTCAACAAGCATCAATTGATGCTCTGATTGGCATTTTGCTGCGTTTCTAATACTTATCGATGACGTTTTGAAATAGTATGCATTGTCAATGTTTTGTATTGCGGCGTTATGAAACACTATACCTTGTTTGTATACAAAGCAACGGACGTTTTGGAAGTCAGCCTATTTCATGCTCTACTTAGTTTTAGGAGTTTGCTGAATATTCAGGTCACGATCATTATGGGTAATCTGCTGGTAGGTTGATTTTTTTCGGGTACATCAGCATGTTTAGCTGAAGCGTCCTAATTGGTACATCGGTTGAGAATATAATATCCTTAATGGACGGAATGATGCTTATGACTTAAGAAATATATATGTATGTACGTACATATTAAGATGTCACAAAACATTTAAAGCCGAAACATATTTTTTTATAGTTTTCCTAGTCTTCAACTAAATAAGCGACATGTGTATTTTAACTTTGTTGACTTAATCGTTTATACATACTGATAATTCTATAATGCGTCAAAAGCAAATATTCTTAGTGTTGTATACAATGTTCTGTTTGTAATATAATCGTACATGAAATGTTTATCTCGTTCCCTTTTCTTTTTTTCCGATTCCCATATAACCATTAGGATTATCTAAGTAAATCCATTGGATGAACTACAATTGTTTTAGTAAAGATACTCTTAAGTGACTCATACTGTGATGATTTCCATCAGAGTAAGTAATGTCGTGATTCCAATGAACTTATTTAGAGTTGATGTTCAGTTGAAGTTGAAATTGGTGTTGGTGGTAGTGTTATTGCTCTTTGTTCACGTAATTTTGTTCGTTCTTGTTTTTTATCTTTACTTTTTTCTTTTGGTTTTCTATGGGTGTTCATAATATAATTTTCCCAGCATCTTATATTAAATGGTACGACTTGATTCTCTGCCCGCAGTTGGTGTGACTGCCAAGTCACTTAACGGTAATTTCATGGCCATAATAAATTTGTTTTTTATACATACTATATATTTTATGTGCCTCTAAAGATGGTACCCAAATAATACACTCTGATTTGGCAGTACATTTGGATTTGGTGGTGTATGAACATGAATGAATGAATGAATGAACAACATACATATAAATTTGGCCCCTTGTTCTTCAAGGCAATCGTTAATTTGAAAGCAAAAGTGCTTACTACAATAAGAAGTGTTGAGGCTGCTGCTTGCTGATCTGTGGCGCATCAGAAATTCACAGTGTAACAAGAAATATTTAAGGTTGAATGATTTTAAAATCAACAGAAAATTATAAATTCGTTTGGAATTTTTAAACCAATACATTTACTTTTACACAAACAACTTTATTGTTGTTTTTTCATTAGTATTTATATGAAAGGAAGAGTAAAAATGTACATTATATCATAATTGTGCCATGTACATACACATATATGTCCTTAAATATTTATCCAAAAGGGTGCTGCTGATTTATTTATCGAAACGTTTTTAAAAATAATCATTTTAATATGAAAAATATTTTATTGAATTTAATTTACATTGTACAACACTGTACGCGTTAAACATAAATAGTGCAAAACATTTTATATTTTACCACAATGTTAAGGATGACACAAAGTCAACTATAAATTTCATCAAACTTTACTCACGAATCTTTTCAAAATGTTGGGAATATAAGAAAAGATCAAATACATTTATATTGCATATTAAATATAATAACTAATAGCATATTTATTTTGTTATAGAATTAATACTTTTGGAAATTTAAATGTTTATTGTTTTTGAAAATTATCGACATTGCCCAATAATATTTTAAGTTTTACTTTTCATAAAATCGGCTAATATAACAATTAGCAAATACGGACAAAACAATTTTTAAGAAATAATTATAAGTTAAATTTAATTTAAAATAATTAATAAACTATTTTTTAAAATTTGTTAATATTTTGTGTATTTAACAGAATTTACAACAATTTTAAATGCTTTATTGATCAGAATTAAGATGCAAATTAAATTTAATTCATAACTATGACCAAGACTTTGGACATTTAAATATCCTTATAATAAACGCATTAATAGTTTATGGTGCAAATATTCACATCGTCACCTGAAATGCAAAAGGCGTAACAACCAAAAATTTTAAAATCGACTTTTTGATTGAA
The DNA here is from genome assembly GCF_015586225.1 of Lucilia sericata. Lineage (NCBI taxonomy): Eukaryota > Metazoa > Arthropoda > Insecta > Diptera > Calliphoridae > Lucilia > Lucilia sericata. The sequence goes on along the minus strand of NW_023994080.1, from coordinate 796,478 downwards.
AACGCTCCCTTACATGGAAATACATACATGTTGTCGGAAATTTTTAGAACTTTATTGTCAAAAACACAAATTTTGTTAACATGGAATTCAAAAGGGAGTAAAAACAAATTACTCATATCCACAAGTCAGAATATCCTAAAAAGCAACACAATAAACAATGTCTGGTGTCACATATATATTCAAACATGTTTGTTGATGTTAGAATATAATACATGTAGTAATGGGTAAAAGAAATACTTTAAAGTATTGTATTTTAAGTTCATTAAATTAGTTTTTCTTTAAATTTAGTAGGATTATTAATTATAAAGAATTTGGTAAATCTGTCCGTCCGATATTCAACTTTTCTTTCAGTTAAGAATGCTACTTTCCGACTGACTTCTTAGTTTTATGATCTGTTTCTTATTGTCATCACTAATAAAGTTGTATAATTTGGTACGTATTATTTGATAGCTCTAGAGTTTCACTGTTCTCTTCCTCCACTTGCTCTACATTCGTCTAAATTTACTCGTCCAATTTTGTATGGATGTGCTCGTAATCATGTGCGTCCACTCAGACTAGTTCCATCTACTAACCTCAGACTTGCTTATTTTGAGGATATTTCTCGTCTTGGGTCATCATCAGGATCACCCCATAGGATCTTTGTTGTTCTACCGACCGTTTCATTATTCCTAGAGGCCTTTTGGGATGCTCTCACCCACATTTTTAATTTAGCTTTTCTTACGTGGAATGGTTTTGCGTTTGTTAGGTTAACCACCTCGAGCTCCCTTCCCTTTAAAGCTATTACGTTCGTCCTTTCGTTACTGACTACTCCCGTGTGCCTTGGTACCCATTTGATATAAACCTTACCTCTGGAAGAGGACTTCTGCCTGGAAGCTTGTCTTATGATTAGGTAAACGGTGGTATATTTCTGTTTTTGAGCCTTTATTATAGAATCCCAGACTCATTTCGTCCCCCAATTTAGAGCCATCCGAGTAAGAACGGATTCCTACTGGTATTTGCTCTAATGTTCCGCTTGATCAAGACATTCTATGTGGGATCAGCGTTTCAAAGTTTCCGACATATTCTGTTTCTTACTACTCAGTTAAACTAGGCTTAACTTGTTGTTGTATTTAACTCGAAACAAATTTGGGGGGACTTTAACCGATGATTATGTTTATCAGTTATGGATTTAAGAGCAGTTAACTTTGTTAGTATTGTAATTTTTTCAGTCAAAAACATAAACAATGAACAGCTGTTTTTTTTTGCAAATATTACTTTTGTTAAATGAAAAATTTTAGAAAAAATAAAATAATCATATAAAACAATAAGTTTTCTTGTTTTTCCTACCGAGCGCGTCCCCGGGTGGCGGATAGGGGGTGGTGATGGACCATCTGTCTTCCCCCAGAGGGAGGGCAGATTGTCCACCACTTGGGAATATTATATTCCCCGCGGACCAAAAAACTGGAAAAAAACAACATGGAAAATTAAAATAAAAAGTACCGAGTCACGTGTCGTCGTCACCCTGCAATCGTGAGCAAAATAATACTACGGAGGTGGGTACCTTGGCCTCCGTGGCGGACAATGCGTCAAGTGTACAGCATGCCATTGGTAAAAACATAGTGGTGAAAGAGAAAGGTGTACTCGGAGAGAGCTCTAAGCTACCTCAGCCTTTAAATATAGGTGAGGGTTCCGACTCTGAATCCTCAGATGATAATAACAACACCATATAGCAAATCCCAGGAAGGATGAAGTAGAGCAAATGGTGAAAGAGGTAAGTGATAGCATAGCTAAACTACCTATTACTAAGAAAAGACTATCTGGAGCACAGAGGAGGAAATTGAAAAAGATGCTTCAGGATATCATAGTTAGTCAATCCCACGACACTCCTAAGGAAAAATCGGACTCTCTCACAAGATCTGAGGCAAAGAGGATCAGGTCTCCCGAAGAGTTGACAACTGAGAATAAACCTAAGAAGAAAAAGAGCTCCCCGTCTTCTAATACGCAGTCGAAGCACAGCCACACTTCACTCAAAGGAACCTCAAGTCAGCATCCTGCGAATAAGGTTGACAAAGCCAAGCCAGATATTTCGGAGACGAACATGTCGGCGAAACCAACTTCGAAGGTAAGGGTATCTCAAAAGAAGCCTCGAAAAACGAGGAAGGAGAAGCTAGACGGTGGAAAAGGAAAAGAGCCGCCATCTTACGCCAAAGTTGCCAAAAGAAGACACCGGGACGATCACTGTTATGCAGTTTACAATGCTGGTAATCCGACAGGCAAAATTCCAATAGACTAACAGAGTAAGGTAGAATATCTGGTGAGCAATAAGATAGTGGACCATGCAATCGCTTCAAAGGGCCAACAACCAATAGCGAGCGTGAGCTGCGAGTTCCGAATGGGCGTGATGTGGTTGAGGTTGGCATCTCACCAATGTGTGAGCACCCTAAAGAACTTGGTGGAAAGTATCCCTCCTCCCTGGGACGGTGCTCAGCTGGGACTGGCAAAGAAGAGTGAACTTCCGGTGCTCTTAAAGTACACCGTCTATATAAAAAGATGGGGCGGCAAACTGGCTAATGAACGTATACTGAAATTTTTGGAGGTCAAAATGGTATCGACAAGAATTCCATGGCTAGTCTTGCCAAGAATAAAAGTAGGGCTTTAACACGGGTAAAATACATATAGCTTTATTCCAGGAACCGTGGACGATTCGCAATAAGGTTTCTGGATTAAATCACGTAAATTTCCAACTTTTTTACGCTGATACAGGGTCTCGCCCGAGAACATGTATCTTATGTCACAAGAACTTATGTTTCCTCCTCTCAACAGGATTATCCACATCGGATGCAACCGTACTGAAGAAAGGTAGTGGCAACATATATCTCGCTTCCGTTTACCTGCCCTTCGATTCTCCGACACTACCACCATCGTCGGATCTGATGAAACTGGTTGAAGAGGCACAAAGGAAAAATAAGAAAATTGTAATAGGTTGTGATGCAAATTCCCACCATGAAGCTTGGGGTAGTACAAACACCAATCGCAGGGGACAAGCCCTCATGGATTTCCTTAATACTAAAGACTTGATCACATTGAACTTAGGTAATAAAGCTACCTTTGTCAATAGAATCAGAGAAGAAGTATTAGATATAACTATATGTTCAGAAGAGCTTATAACCGAAATTCGAGATTGGAGAGTTTCGGACCAGCACTCCTTTTCTGACCATCGGTACATAAGATTCAAAATACTAAGACCACCACCAAAGCCGATAAAGTTTCGGAATAAGTCTTAAACTAATTGGACAATGTTCGGGACCTTACTAAAGAACCGTTTATGTCAGGACACTTTTCAATGTCGAACTAAGGAGGATATAGATGCCAAAGTAAAAACGTTCACAAATGCCCTGGTTGAATCGTTCGAGGACAGCTGTCCTCTGCGAGAGCGGAGATCTGCCCAGGCGAAACCCTGGGTAACTGGGAAGATCCGGAACCTTTGAAAGACTCTTCGCAAACTATTTAACCGGGCACGGCGTAAAAAGACCGCAGTATACTGGGATGAGTACCGTAAAAAACTTGGTGAATATAAGAAAATCGTTCGAAAAGCCAAACGAGACTCCTGGAAACTTTTCTGTGGACAGGTAGATAGCGTAAATGACATATCGAAGATAAAAAAGTTCCTATCCAAAACTCATGTTCAGCCGGAATCTATGATCGATGACACGGGCAGGAGGCTGGAGGATATGGAGGAGACAATGAAACTCCTAATAAACTCTCATTTCCCACCCGGTATATCGAATAACATAGATGAACCGATATTGGAGGAAGGGATGGCTAATACGGAAATAGTTATTACATCTGACATGGTTAAAGGGGCAATCAAGAGCTTTGCTCCCTATAAAGCTGCAGGGCCGGATGGCATTTTCCCGGCACTTTTGCAGATGGAGGCGGTCACAAATACTCACTGCATGCTTTAAATTAAGATATACCCCAGTTAAATTGCAGGATGCAAGGGTAATATTCATACCCAAACCTGGGAAAACTAGCTATGCGACACCTAAGTCCTATCGACCGATAAGTCTTACGTCCTTCCTACTTAAAACCTTGGAACGGATAGTCGATAGTATGGTTAAAAGCAGTATATCAGACAAAGACCTTAAATATAAGCAGCATGCTTATGTAAAGGGACGATCGGTGGAAACTGCTTTAAACGAATTTGTCCACTACATAGGTGCATCCTTTGATAGCAAACTGTAAACACTGGCAGTATGCATTGACATCGAAGGCGCCTTCAATAACGTGCACACTGATAATCTTATCCAATCCCTAGACCAGTCTTATGTTGACCGGGTGCTCCGTAACTGGATCAACCACATGCTAAGGAACAGATGGATAAGCTGCGAGATGTACGATATAACTATCAGGAAAAAGGTATTTCGCGGTATACCACAGGGTGGCATTTTGTCACCTTTACTCTGGGTTACCACGATTAATAGCCTCCTAAGGACCCTAACTGAGAAAGGACTTAGACTTAGATGCAGACGATGTCGTAATACTTTTAAAGGGAAAGGATCCAAATTACTTGTGTAGAAGAGCTGAGGTGGCTCTGAATACGGCCTTGAGCTGGGCTCAACCGAGAGGCTTCAATGTTAACCCGGCGAAGACGGAAATCTGTCTTTTCACAAGAAAGACAAAAATTTCTACGTATACTGAACCTTGCTTCCTAGGCAAGAAGATACCAGTGACAGACAAAGTTAAGTACTTAGGTGTAATACTTGACCGGAAATTAAAATGGAGACACCACATAGAGGAGGGGATCAACAAGGCACATCGACGCTGGGCGATATGTAGGAGAACCATAGGCATGAAATGGGGTCTTAGTCCTACTATGACAAATTGGCTTTATAAAAGTGTAATTAGACCAATTCTAGATTATGCTTCAATAATCTGGTGGACTGCTTTAGACAAAAAGTGCAATATAAAACTACTACAGGGAGTTCAGCGTACATGCTGCTTGGGTATAAGTGGTGCCATGTGTACTACTTCAACCAAGGCTCTGGAAACGTTGCTAGATATTCCACCCATTGAAACATATTTAAGATATAAAGCGGCGCTTACAGCCGAACGGCTCTTTACTTTAGGCGAACTGGCCAAAAGCGGTTATAGGACACGTCATCAATGTATACTGGACACATTGGAAGGTTATACACAATCATCGGACGTGCCGGATCGTATACCAGACACAGAATATGTCGGAAACTTTGAAACGCTGATCACAGATAGAATATCTTGGTCAAGCGGAACATTAGAGCAAATACCAGTAGGAACCCGTTGTTACACGGATGGCTCTAAATTGGGGGATTCTATATTGAAGACCCAGAAACAGAAATATACCACCGTTTACCAAATCATAACACAAGCTTCCAGGCAGAAGTACGAGCAATAACGGAATGCGGAAATTGGATTAGAATAAATATGGCGCCCACAGCGCTTAATATATTTACCGACAGCCAGAAGGCAATTAGGGCGATATCAGGTGATAGAACTAAGACCGTACTGGACTGTAAGAAAGCTTTAACTGAATACTCTCCCAGAGGTAAGGTTTACATCATATGGATACCAGGCCACTCGGGAGTAATCGGCAACGAAAGGGCGAATGTAATAGCTTTAAAGGGAAGGGAGCTCGAGGCAGTTAACCTGACAAACGCAAAACCATTCGACGCAACAAAAGCTGAACTAAAAACATGGGTGAGAGAATCCCACAAGGCCTCTTGGAATAATGAAACAGTGGGTAGAACCACGAAGTTCCTATGGGGTGACCCTGATGAGAGCAAGACGAAAATCTCCTCAAAATGAGCAAGTCTGAAGTTAGTATGATGGTACGTATTCTGAGTGGACACTCAGGATTACGAGCACATCTATGCAAAATTGGACGTGCGGATTCAGACGAATGTAGAGCATGTGGAGAGGACAGTGAAACTCTGGAATACTTTCTTTGCCACTGCCAGGCATTCGTCGAAGTTAGATCCAAGTATCTTGGAAGTGATGTTATTACGGAAATAACATTCCTGACTAACACTGATTGGAAGATTCTTAGGAATTACGTTCAGGAAACTGAGTTTCTGAACACTGAAAAATAATTCATTCAGTGAAATTTTTTTTTTTCATGATAACAGGCCCAATAGTGGCCTAGGTGTATTTCTTCGGATTTGATGTAGTATACATCCTCCTATCAACCTAGCCTAACCTAACCATAATAATATTGATAAAACAAATATAAAAATTACTACATACATATTTATTTCAAAAAATAAGTTTTTCTTCTTCCGAATTGATTATTTTATTGTTTTTGTTGATTGTGTTTTCACACTTATAACTTCGTTTTAATTGGCCAATAACACTCAGTTAAACTAAGATAGTAAGTAACGTGACTGATTACTGAAAAACATAAAATTTAGATTAAATTAGGTTTAAACAAATTTAGACCGTTAGGACTACGATAAGATGGGGGGAAAATGATTTTTACACTAATTTATCTTTGGGATTTTATCAGCAAATAATTGGAATACATATGTATGGAATTATTGTTCCAAAATCAGTCAAAAATAGTAAAAGTTCTTATAAATTCCTCCGATCATTTAGTGTCACAAAACACTTAAATGTTAAATATGTATTTAAACAAAAATTAATAACATTTGGGAAATATTCTAATAAAACCATGTCATTACATTATATACATACATATACATACATATTCGTATTAACTTGAATGTAAGTTTTTATCCTCATTCGATAGTTTAAACTGTATTAGGGTTATATTCATAAATGGAAAATCCTTCCTACGGTAGTTTAAATTTAAAAAAAAATTCCATGTGGCTTATGGAAAAAAAAGAAGGGAATAAAATAGTAAAGAAATTAGGTCAATATCTCTCACATCTTGGCAGAACCTGCGATTTGAATTTTGAGTATTTCGTAGAAAAAATGTTTAGGTCAAATTTTTTAAAAACTGGCTTTATTCTATACTGTTATGCATTTTATATAAAACCTTTTCAGAATATACAATTCAAGATAATAGGAAATATAAATCTGAAATTTTAGTAATATCGAAAAATGTTAACCCATAAACTGTGATGGTCGAACTTATGCTATGCAATATTGGTAAATTTTCTTGAAACCATAGTGAAATATTATCTTGTTTTCAACCAATTTAAAAGAAACTTAGGAAAAAATTATAATGAGGGTCCATTTTTATGATGACATCGAAAAAATCGAAATTAACCCTTAACTGTAAATATATTTTTACAATTATATAAAATGTCTGTAATATATGGGCAAAATATTCAATGCCATTTTGTGAGAAAATGGCGGCTGATAGAAAATCAGATATCAGATTCGGTTTCAGCTCGTGTGAACTTAATATAATATTTTGTTGTTAAATCGAATTTTTTGATATTTATTAAAAAAAATCTAAATATCTATATATGTATATATAAAAATGAATGTGTGTTTGTATCTTTATATGTTTGTATGTTTGTATATTTGAAGTTTATAGACTACTAAACGGGTGAACCGATTTTCTTACACAGTGTATTCCAATATATCCGGAAGAGGTTATAGGCTAATTTTTATTTTGAAATTTCAAAGAAAATATTAAATAATTATATCTGAGATAATATAACAGTTAGACTCCTCAAATTTTGTCGGAGCCACTTTAGAGTCAATATGATTATTTAGGATAAAAAGTAGGCGGACTAGCAGCAGAGGGCGTGGCACCTCCCATATAAATTATATACACAAATTCGTTTATCTTGGAAACTATTACTACTAGAATATCAAATCTTTGCACGAAGAACTTTAACATCCATGTAAACATTTTGGGTTATAAATTGGCGGACTACTAATGAGGGGAGCGGTACCTCCCATACAAATTAATTAATATTCATCTGAACATTTTGTAAAAAAAGAGGGAGTATTTAAAAAAACAGGGAGGATTAAATAGAAAAATTAATATATCTGAGAAACTGTTAGGGCTAGATTCATCAAATTTTACATGAAGAACTTTGACATTCATCTGAACATCTAATAACGGGCGGACTTTAAATGGGGTGCTTGCCATCTCCCATATGAATTAAATACAAAATTTGGTTTATCTGGGAAACTCATAGAACTAGATTCTTCAAATTTTGCACGAAGAACTTTAATATCCATCTGAACAAAAAAGGCGGACTTTCATTTTGGGGCTTGGAGCCCCCATATGAATTAAATATAAAAATTTGTATATTTGAAAACTATAAGAGCAAGAATCTTAAAATTTTACATGAAGAACTTTGACATTCATGTGAACATTTAGAGAATAACGGGCGGACTTTCAATTGGGAGCTTAGCATCTCCCATATGAATTAAATACAAAATTTCGTACATCTGGTAAACTATTAAAATCTTAATTAACGTTCGGGAAAATTGGCGAAAACTATTGTAGTAAGTATCTTCAAAATCGTTAAGTGGGTTTTTTATTTATATTGCTTTTAGGGTAGCAAAGCACACTGCAAAATATATGAAATTTAATCCAAAATAGGCTATTTATGCATTTATAAAAAAATATGCAAGAACAAATCCATATCCATATGAAAAGAATAATAAAAAATTTTAAAATAATAAAATTAGTTTTATTTTTTTATAATAAACTAAAACTTGGACACAAAGTTCTGTTTACAATCATTGTTGTTATATAATAGTACTTATAACTTACAAGTTGAGTGTGAATTGAACAATAAAAATACACAATTGTTCAATTCACAATCAAGTTGTATATTGTACCTACTAAAGTGTAGTAACAGTGATTGTGAACAGATCTTTGCAGCAAGTCATAAGTTTATGTTCTCAATGAAAAAAAAAAAAAAACAATCAATACAAATATACATAACAATGTCAAAAGATAAAAAAATCAAAAAATATTAAACTAATTAAACATGCGAAATGAACCAAATTAATTTCTTTGAATTTTTAATTCTTTTATTTTCTTTATTCCTCATTTTAAACTAATAAATAAACAGTTTTTAATTAAATTTTAGCACTTTTGTTTTGGTAAACAACTGTTTGTTTTTGATTTCAGTGTTACCACTTTATCGTTTTTTATGCTAAAATCGTTTGAATTTTTTGTTTATATGTTGAAAAAAACATTTGGCAACACTAAACTTTCTTACAACATTCGAAAAACATATGAAAAATTGTCGTAGGAGTTGTATAGAGCTTTTGCATAGAAAATACCAACAACATTGTTATGACTATTGTAGCAGCTGCTGACATACAACGCATACAACGCTACAACATCGATTGTGAATTGAACAAATATGTACTTCATCTAGTTTATTATAGACACAACAAAATATTTGTGATATTCTCTCTTAAACTGTACTTTATGCATATGTATTTCTTTAAATATTAATTGTATAATCGTTGTTTGTTAAAAGGATATAATTTTAAATTTTTAATGTAGAATAATTTAATATTTACCACAAACGACACGATTAATAAAACAAATAGTTTTATACTTTGGTAATTCTAGTTTGATCGGCATTTCTAGTTTGATCATACAAATAGACAAATACTTTAAATATTTACACCAATGAGTGGTCAATAGTCTTCGTTAAAATTGCTTAAATTTAAACAATTTCTTCTTTTCCTCTATTGTAGCCCGCACCTGACAATGGTTGATATGTACTTGCATCAATAGTCGATCAGTCGATAAAAAATAATTGGATGTATAGTAGCAGTTAACTCAATACTTTACAACTAGTAGTAACCAGCGAAAAGTTTACAAATACTGCATCTTATATAGTAAGTAGCACTTGTATGGGAGCGTGTTAGTATCCGTATTTACTTACAATGTTTTTTTTTTACAGATACCCTGCAGTTTTGAAGTTAACAATAGCAAAATTTGTATCGTATATTGGTTTTTGTATCATTGTTGAAAATCTTATTGTAAAACTGTGCAAATGATATGAATTAGTTTTCGATGCGGCGATAATTTACGAAATAGAAAAATGCGAAAATATTCTTAAGCCATAAACTGATCACTATGTCAGTTTATTTTTACTCTAGATCCGATACCGATAATATAAAAGTGAAAAATGTGTTCAATTAAAAATCGATGTTTCTGTTATTGAATTTAGTTTGAAAACTAACGGCTGTGAATTGGACAACTGAGAGAATACGTACATAAATTGAAAAAATTAATAAAAAAAAATTAGTTCATAGATAGTTTTTTCCATAGATTTGCGATAATCAATTTTTGAGAATAACAATTAAGTATCTTACACATTGTTTGATGCAGAACTTCTTATAAGAACTGCAGGGTATATAAAATATGTTTTTTCTTTTTTTGTTTCTGTAAAAATGGTCACAACTTTGAATGTTGCTCTTGTCAATTATAACTATAAAACATATTTTATTGAATGCGAACGTTTATTTTCTAGTTTATAGATCATGCAACAAACCGCAGTAAATTTGGTGGATGCAAAATTGTATGTCGCCTGTAAAATTTTATATTTTCCCACGATCATCAATGGCAATATAAATGAAGAATTATTCGAAATAGTGCAAAAAGAATAAAATCACACGAAAATGAAAAATATGTACAGTTAAATAAAAACTCATAAGGATCCTGGAAAGAAATTATTTTACAAAAAATGCTAAATAATAAAATATTAAATTTTATAATGTTCGCATTACAAAACAAAAAATGTGCAATATTAACGAAAAATATTAATTGTCAATGTCTATACTAGGGTTGTCATTCGAATAAAAATTATTCGATTAATCGAAGAAAAAAATGTGTTTTTTTTCGAAGGAATAAAAAATTTCTAATTTAGAATAAAGAATAATTCGTACAATTTTATTCGATTAATCGAATATTCGAATAATATTTGAATGTTACTTATTATTATTTAAATTATGTTAATATCTTGTAAAACAAATCTAAATATAATATAATTGAAACAAAACTTTTACTACTTTTTCCATTTTATAAAAATTTTTGTTTTGCTCTGTTAAAAATAAAATGGTTCTAGTCTTAAAAGTGATTCTCTTCGTTTTTTAAATGTTTCCAATAAGGTAAACAGGTAAACATTAACTTATTTGGTTCTTTAAGTATCTGTCTTTTTACAAGAAAGACAACAATTTCTAAGATACCGGTGATAGACAGAGTGTAACCCATTACCGAAAATTAACATGGAGGATAGGACCAAAACGGCAAAACGGAAAACTAAAGGCATGAAATGGGGTCCTAGTCCTATTATGACACTAATTCTTATGCTTCAATAATCTGGTTGACTTCTTTGGACAAAAATTGTAATATCAAACTACAACAGGGAGTTCAGCGTACATGCTGCTTGGGTACACGTGGTGCCACCCAGCAAAATATTTGCTTACAAATTCACTAGAAAAATCACCAGAATTCATCGAGTAAAGTGCTTACAATTCTACTAGAAAAAGTACTTATTTTTGTTTGAGATGTTCCAAAAGTAAGTCAATATTATTTGGTTCGAAATAAGTTTTTTTTAGTAGAGTTATTTATAGAATATTTATGAAAAAATAAAAATAAAAAGTCGACACCGACTGGGGTTGAACTCAATACCTTCCGTCTGCCAGTTGGATGCTCCACTCACTACATCACTGCTTAGCTGTTTTATTGTGCGTCAAATAATAGTTTTCACACACAGATACTATTTTATTTTCTGCTTGTCTAAAAATAGATATTTGATATCGTGTGCACAAAAAAAGGAAAAAAAAAGAAAAAGTAACTGTTTTATGTTTGTTTGTTTCTTTATTTTTATTTTTTTTAGACTTTACATACAAAGTAAGTCATTAATAAAGTACTTAATGGTAATCATTGTAAGCAAAGATTTTGCTGGGCACAAGCACAACGTCAAGCAATGCTCTAGAAACGTTGCTGGATATTCCACACATTGAAACATATTTAAGATATGAGGTGGCACTTACAACCGAACGGCTCATAACTTTTGGTGAACTGGCCAAAAGTGGTTATAGGACACGTCATCAATATATACTGGACACATTGGAAGGCTATAAACAATTATCGGACGTACCTGAGCGCATACCAGACACAGAATATGTCAGAAACTTTGAAAAACTGAGCCCAGATAGATTGTCTTGGTCAAGCCAACATTTCTCACGAACACTGATTGGGAAATTCATAGAAATTACGTTCTGGAAACTGAGTTTCAGAACATTGAGAAATAATACATTCAGTGGACACTATGTTCTTTTTTAATCAACAAACCTTTTTCTTCCATGAAAAAACTGTTTGTAAAAACGTCTGCAAAACATCGTTAAACATCGTATATATCATTATAAAAGACTCAGCTTCCACTTTTAAATCCTGTAATGTAAAATTGGTTGATATTCAACTAAGTTACTGATTTATAAGTGTATTAATGTACGAAAACCGTTTTTTACCCGTATCTTTAGATTTTGAAGGTGTTTGGCAAATTTTTTTAAAATATTCGAATAAAAACTTTTATTCGTTCGAATAATCGAATAATTTTTTAAATTTAATCGACTATTTGAATAAAAAAAATATAGTTCATTAATTCTTCTTATGTGGTAACGAATCTCTGTGTGCCTACAGATTTGTGCGCACATGTACACAAAAATGCAGTTTTTTTATTTATCGCCAATCAACACAACGTATGAGTGATGTATTTTTATTTGTTATAATTTACTTTATAAGATTTGTCGATAAACGTTTTTGACTTAATTGTTTGCGATAATGTTTTCGTTAAGAATTATGACAGGTATAACAACAATTATTGCACAAACATTTGAACACCCAATGGACTCCAACAAAAATAAGTTAGAAGCTAAAAGGCAAGAAATTACTGTCAGGCATGACTGAACACATAAATACCCTGCATAGGAAGTAATCAGTATCAGGTTGACATTGTGGTTCGTTCCCTACCGAATTTGTATTAGGAATTAAAGTTAATAAAAACGTTACTTGTTTCGAAGTTTTTAAAACTACCGTAAGTAGTAAGAGATTCATGTACCTTAGAGTGATGTTAATATATAGTACACCTACTATGAGCATATAAATAATTACTAATTTAAATGTCGACTTCAGTTAAACCTGAGGTCGTATTATAAGGAGACTAATTTTAAAATGTTGTTAACTGATGTCCCTTTAAATGGTTATAATTTTACCTTTTTAAAATGTAATTTTAAGTACATATGTTCGAACCCTACATGTTTCGTTTAGGCATATATGTATTTTGTGATGATATGAATAAATTAAGCCCCATTTTAAATGAGCTCACTTTTTAAGAACATGTCTAATATACATATATACAGTGTGACAGAGGCCACACCAACCATTTTTAAAAAGTTTTGTTTTTTACGTGAATTATTACAATATTAATAAGTTGTTAAAAAGATAAAGTTTTTTTAAATATATTTTTATCAGCATTTATAGTTTTCTGTGCCACTGTACAAACATACATACATATGTATGTATGTATATAGCCGCATGTTGTATGTTTGTGTATTTACAGATGTACGTATATGAATACTAGGTGATGCGATGTATATCAAGTGTGGGAAAATGTCGTTTTTGTGTTGATTTCGACTGCATTTTCGACCCATACAATTTGGAGATCTACTTTTTAAGTTTTTTCTTTTTAGTTTAAATATTGTAGTTTTTCTTTTATTTCTTTTTATTATTTGCAATCGATACTGTTTTGATTTTTATTTTTTTCTTTTTGGACATTTAGTTAAAGTTGGTTTTGTTTGTTTTTTTGGTTATTTTCATCCGTAAAGTGTTTGTTGTAAGAAGTATTGGAAGTGTTTTATCGTGAAGGTTATTTGTGAAAGTCATGCTGTGCTGCTCGGCTCTGTTGTTGTTGCCGTTCTTCATTTAAAATCGTAGTATGTGGTTGTTTTTATAGTATCTGCAGCCGATTTACAGACACAGTACATTTGAAATGCTTTTCAACTGTTTGTTTGACAACAGAGCTGTCAACATCAAAATCATTGACTTGGTGGCTGGCTCGCTGGATGTCTCTTTGGCTGGTTGGATGTCTGCCTGACTGTTCAAGTGTTTGCTGATAAAGTGTAGTGGGCAAATGACTATGTGGCTTAATAATAAACGGTGGCTTCTGATACCGACAGACGATGCTACATATTGGTTTGCAGTTTTTTAAATACCCAACAAACAATAGATCAAATAAATAAAAGCTCCTACAATATATATTATTGCATACATAATCTGCACACAAGACGTTGTCCATGAAACAGTATTCTACAGTATTTAATAATTTGTGGACAAATGACTTTGCTAAGAAACCTTCAACTGGAAAATCAAAGAAGTTCAAAATTACCAACAATAGCGTTAAATTAATTTTCTGGAAGGAACTTTATATGGGGGCTAAGATAAAATAAATCCTGAATAAAGAATTTCATTATTATTACATATAGTATGTAGGTATATCTGTTTAAAATTTTCCAAGGGGCCACTTGTATTGAAGCTATATGTAATCGTGGGACGACACATACCAAATTTTTTTACTACGACTTTTAAAAATATGAACGGACTTGACACGTTTTCATTAATCTATCGAATTAATATATGTATATGGGTATATATGTATGTAAAGTTTGTACCATAGATTTTGGCATTTGTACATATTTAGAGTAGTATTTGCAAAAAGAGTACTTGAAAAATACGTTTGTCAATCAGCTCCATTCTGAAAATACTATATTTGAAAAAATCACTCCATTCGGAAGCTTATTTTCCAAAATATGGAGTAAAATACATATGTACGTCGATATCATTCGCAACAAAAACGGAAATGACTTTAAAGTACATTTAAATATTTTACACCGTAAACCATAATTTTTGTATAAAAAAATTTAAGGTAATTTTATTATAAACATATTTTACTCATTGAACGTGACAAATTTTCTTTTGTAGTGTTTTTTTATACAGTAAAGTGCACTCAGAGCATACAAAAATAAAAAACAAGTGTTATATGGCGACTAGGAGGGGGAAGCGTGGAGAAGTGACGCGCAATTTATAGCTACTCCTTCTCAACAGACAATCTCACCCACTGTCTTCAGATGGCCTGATTCTGGGGAATTCTCAGCTCCAAACGAGTTAAAATTTCTGTTCTCAGGAAAACAGGCAGACCAAAGAAGTGAAAGTGGTATTGGACTTCTTTTATCAAAAGAGGCATATAGAGCACTAACGGAATAAAAAGCTAATTTAGACCGTATCATATCGGACAGATTCCGGACACGTGCGAGGAACACAACGGTCATCCAATGTTATGTCCCAACCGATGTAGCGCAGCACGAGCAGAAAAAGGAGTTTCACAACAGTCTTACCAAAGTACTGCATGATGTCTGGCGACATTGTCATTCTTCTCGGTGATTTCAATGCACAACTGGGCGACAATAGCACTGGCATGATGTCGATTGAATTGGATTCATGACAGAGAACAGCGAACTCCTATCGAGCCTCTGCTTTAATCACAGTCTTGTCAATGGAGGCACACTATTCCCCATAAGCGGATTCATAAGGTGACATGTGTATCGCCCGATCGCGCAACCGAAAACCAAATTGACCACATAGCCATCAGCAAAAAATGGCATGGGTCTCTGCTGGCTATGCGAAGCAAACGCGGAGCGGACATATCCAGTGATCATCATCTATTGGTCGCTACCATACGGCTTAAAGTATCGGCCATAAATAAAGATAAGAAAGGTCACCAGAGGAAATTCGACACTAGCAGACAGGAAGTCCCTGCCATCAGAAGCCGTTATACCAACGCCATCAGGGACTCCTACTAAGAAGAACAGGACAGTGAACGAGATAAATTGACCCATATCAAAAATGTCTTACCAAAGTAATGCGCATAAATACGAACACCACCCAAACAATATTCGTAGGCGACAATCCACTAAATAATGTGGACCTATTTTGTTATCTAGGCACACTGACTATTGCCAAAGGGGGGACAGCTGAAGACATCAGATGCCGAATTAATAAGGGACGTGTAGCATTCCGCTCTCTTGAAAAGATATGGAGGTCCACTTACATATATCTCAAGGAACACCAAAATTAAAATATTTAACGCCAGCATAAAATTGGTGGTACTTTATGGCTGCGAAACATGGAATGCAGACACCAAAGAATTGCAGGCTTTTCAAGCCTTTATTAATCGATGCCTACACCATCACTAATACAGCTTTATGGACTGCCACGCAGCAGGAGCCAATATCATTGGAAATCCGACGCTGCAAGTGGATGTGGATTGGCCATATTCTAAGAAAGCCCCAAGACGATAATGCACGTTTAGCTCTGGACTAAAATGATAGTATTATAATTAACAAAATAATGAGCGGCTAGGTGTAATAATGGACCGATTTTAAAAATTTTCAACAAAAGCTCATACACCAAATTTTGTTGAATTATCTTCATAAATGCAATGTTTAATTTTTCAGATGTGGTTTTCCTTTTCATGGAATTGCCTATAGTATGT
Organism: Lucilia sericata; assembly: GCF_015586225.1. NCBI lineage: Eukaryota > Metazoa > Arthropoda > Insecta > Diptera > Calliphoridae > Lucilia > Lucilia sericata. The sequence continues at coordinate 779,955 of NW_023994080.1, read as the reverse complement.
ACATACAATAGAGTTGTCCAAAAATATCGATTTTGTTTGGATAAGTCTTATTTTGTTCATCAGTGTTTAAAAGTAACTGGTGTAATTGGTTAAATAATAGGACTCTTTTTGATTTCTCCAAGCTCAAATGCTTTTAATTAAATGAATTAAATAGTCCTTATTTTAATATCAGTGCGCAATGTTTGTTGGGTATTTATGAGTTTAGATGGAAGTCAGGCAGGTAGACTAAATGACTGGATTGTTCACTTGTTGGCTGATTGTCTTGTTCGTTGGCATATTCGTACAAAAACGTTGCTGGCAACAGTGTTGCCATTTATTGCACTGATTCTGTGCTGGTACTTGTATATTTGACACATTTGCTAATTTATGAGGTTCATTAAAATGACATTTAAATTATTTTATGACCAATGTTGGCCAGAAGTGCTTAATAGATAATTTATATCTTCTGTTTCTAGTGTTTATATCATAGCTGCTGGAACCTAGCACCATTGCGCACATGATCTCTTTTCTATTTTTTCCAACTTAATTCTTGATGCTTTTAAGCCGAACAACAAATACAATAATAATAACGACAGTAGTTAAACGAAAACAAAACAAAAAAATCCATTTAAAATTTAGATGTTGTTTTCATTTAACTCTTAATTACTAACATTAATACAGACCGATATTATTATACATACATACATATATATAAACATACTTATGTTCATTTACTGCAAGACTGGCATAACTCGAAAAACATTGTTTCGAGTAAAATTTTTTTTAAATCTTTTATGAGATTTTACTGTTATTTAAATCTAATGAAAAAATGATTCCATTTATCGTTTGAGTAAATTTAGTTGTCAACGTGCTAAATATTCCCAAGCCTTTAATTTAATTAAAGTTAAATTTTGAATAGCATGAAAAGTATTATTGGGGATAAGCTAGTTCCTATGCGCATTTCGCGGGTTGCTTAAGCCATCTCATCAGAAAACTTTTCCCAATTTTTTATGAAATCTAGAAATGTTTATAGTATATTATTTTTATACACTCAATGAGAATTAAAAGAATCTACTACAAATCATGAAAGTTTTAACAAAAACTTTTCTTGCATATTTTTGATATCGAAAGCAAAAATTCTTATTTCTCTAGTAATTTTTTCTCTACAATAATTGTCTACACCATATCTTATTATATCTTTATTTTGCGAAATGATTTATAAACTTATAACAATTCGTACCTGTTTTGAATTTTAGTACCATGTAGATTTTTTCGATTTTTTTATGGTTGAAATTTTTAGCTCTACTTATGTGTACAAAAGCATTTATCGATATCTTAATTGGTTTATGATTTAGCAAAAGCACCTACATATGTGATTTCCATATATTAAATGCTCCAACAAAAAGTTCTGTGTTTCGAATTATATTGATTTAAATCATAAAACCGCCATAGTATTATTTTATTTACACTAGTTAATACAATACCGTAAATAATGGATCATCTCCCGCCTTTTGGTGCCTCATCAACTTAAAATCACTTTATGGGTCGATTCAATCTCGCCCGTACTTCCTTTAATAATTCTATGGAACTTTTTATTTATATATGTATATGAAAAAACGAAGTAGGCTGTATTTCACATACCGATCTTTATTAAATTTTGTGGGACTAGTCTACGTATTTGGTAGATTAAGTACACCAAATTGTATTTCAAATTGAAAGTATAATTGTAACTTCTAAACCTATTTGAAATTGTGTATATTTAGACAGATGCTGTGCTCATAAGTCGAAATTCTAAGGTAAATGATTTAATAAGAATTAAATAAGTATTTTCTGCTAATTTATACAGGAATAGTAATCACAATATCTTTATAAGCATTATACTAATTGGTATTTTTAAGTAGCACTGCTAATTAAAATGAAAAGAAAATAATTCGAAAACAACTGATGATCCGCGAAAATAATCTTTACCAAAATATTGGAAATTGTATTCTCTACAAAAGTTGTAATAACATCAAAAGTCGTACGACGACCAAAAATAGAGATATATGCAAAGATTTGATACCTATGACCTTTGACTTCCACTATCTCATTTGGACCGCTACTTTTAGTTCTTTTTTAGATTGTCTAGATTATGCTGTATACCAGTTCTTATAATACAGTCTTATATTCTTCATTTTAGTCAATTTGTCCGCTAATTTAGATAGACTACGTTTGAAAAGGTAAATATCGCTGATGTTATGGATGTAATGCTAACATCCGCTGCATGGTATTATAATTGGTCCCTTAACCCAAATTTTGAACGAAATCTTAACATCTGATTTTTGAAAATTCAGTTAGTTTTCATACATATTATATTAGTTAAAGAATCCGCGAAGATACATACATTTTCCTAAAGCTACGCGATATAAGAAAAATACTCTTTTTATACCCACCATCAAAAAAGAATATTACATTTTATGTAATTTAATGGCGTAATACCACGTTCACATGATGCAATTATTCGTCATTCACGCTCTCATTCATCATTCAACCCCCCATTTACTTACTGAATGATATGATTGGCCATATAAAATTTCAAGGACAGTAATTATTGTTCCATATAGTTTCTTCTTACTGGATCTTCCAATAAATTTCGATTGTCGTATAAGATAATATAAAAGAGGAGCTTTTAGGGTTTTAACTACTTACTGTTATCTTAATTGATGACATTTCTAAACATTTTATGAATTAGATTGTTGTTTATCTTACCTGAAAGAAAAAGATTTTATTTAAACGTACTTATTAATAAATAAATTTAATTTAATAGATAAGGCCAATTCGAAAATTTAAAAAATTTAAAAAAAGTTATACCCTAATGTACATATTTCAATTGTATTTTCACTACTGCTTCGATTGCTAAGTTTTAATTTCACACCCCAAATTAAAAAGATGCATCATGACATTACTGTGTGGCTACCACACCCGAATACCGGCAATGACTGAGAATGATAAAGTAAGTAAATGACTGAATGAATAGATGAATGTAGGCATGAATGTAACATTTGGAGTTGAAATCAATTTAACTTTGTTTCTTACCCACCTTTTTTTCTGTTGTAGCCAAAAATCTTTAATGGTTGACTCCCACATGCTACTTTCATTGATTGAATGTCTCAACAGCCACTCCAAACTATTCATATCTTATATTTTTATTAAATTGAAATAAAATATGCTCTTCCTCTTACTCTCTACTATGTAGTTTGTACTTGGATGTTAAAATATCACTTGCGATCACAGTTTCCAATTTGGCGATTTCTAGACATAAGCACAAGACATAAGCACGCAAAACACAGCTATAGCTTAAGCTATTATTGTTTAAGACTCTAGTATCTTGAAAGAATCAATTGTGACTATTCTTTAGTAATTAAAATTAATTGCAATAATTTTCTTTTATGCGTTTCCGAAGGTACTACAGCTCTGTGTTGCATTTCCGAAATGGCACAAAAGTAGTTTAAGCATTCTACCCATCAAGGCATCCTTAAGCCCCCTGTACTCGAGCACACAAGTAATATGATCTGTCAAAATTTTGTTACATATTGCGCCTAAACTCAATATATAATGAAACCATCACACGTTGAGAGAAAGTCGTTTGTTTTGTTACTTTTTGAAATTATTCAAAAAACAAGCAAGTCGCATTAGATCAGGGATGCATTTTTATGTAAACACAAACAAAAATAGTGAAACAGCTGTTTCCATCTTATTTTGTTATTGTTTTATACCAATTGTGTAAACACAAAACATATAAATCATACGATTTTATTCTCTTTTTCATTAGATTTTACTTACGTAAAGTGTGATCGTGTAAAGGGTTTACAGGAGCTTTTACACATTAATTATTCTTTTTTGACAGGTGCCTAAAATGCTTGTTTTTCAACAGGAATTTACTTTAAACGTACTATTTACATTATGATGATCCCTTTGCGTAGAGAAAAATAAGGTACTGGCGTTCCCGCCGACAATGAATGTGTTGTTCAGTCTAAGATATCATTTCTCAAATATTTGGTAAGCTACAAAGGTCAAAAGGTCCTTTAAGGTTTTTTAAATTTTGTTATCATGTAAAAGGTCTTTGAGAAGCGCTTTCGTTGGTTATAAACTTTTAACATAATGGTTATTTTGAATCTTTTTTATTGAAGTTTGTTATTTTTAGAATATTTCGAAAGAAAGCTGTATTTTTGCCCTGTAAATATTCACCAATATGCAAATATGTATGTATGTACTAAGTTTATAAGTATGTACAACAGTTGAATACAAATTCGTTTGTTTGGTAAGATCTTTTTGATATTTAGTTGATAGATTACATTTATTACCATAGAAAATCAATGTTGTTTTTGTTTTGGTTATTGTTATTTTTTGCCAGTATCTATCTGTCAGTGGTTACGAAATTTATGCATCTCTTTAATTTAACAAGATCAACTAGATTGGATAATGTCATGTACAATGTCATATGTTAGCATTAATGTTTGGTCGTTTAGTTGCTATATGGATATGGATGGTGCTTCGGTAATTGTACATTATGTATCTACCTACATACGTTCATACATACACATAGATACATAAATACATATGTATGTATGTATTTCTATTTGTACGAATGCATTTATGTAAAAATTATAAAGAAAAAAATAATATATATAGTATGTAGTCAGAATCTGTTGTTAGCTTAACTAGATGGTGCTTGAATATCAGCTACTGTATTGCATGGTGAGCCTTTTCCAATGTCCGCAAATAGAAAAAAGTGTAACACTGCCACCAACATGACACAGCAGCAACTCTATAACTTTGCCAAGATCTAACCAAAGAACATTGTGTTCTCTAACTACTCGTAAAAGCAGAAGGAGATGAAAATAAAATAAACATATGACCGATATGTATGAGGTAAAAAAGGCCACAACAACTGAAATGGCAAAAACGCGTTGGTTTGTGGACCGATTAGAGGATCGAGAGGAAATACTTGTTCTTTGTTTAGTTCGCTAACGAGATAAATACACAAAGATACTGTAGCAGCAAGAATATAAAATACAAAAAGTATGAAACTGTTTTAACAAACAAAAACACTAAAATTCTTATCGATTACACCTGAGACCTCAATCAATAAATCGACGACAAGATCAATCGGTCGATATATACTGATTTTATTGTATTTTTTTAATACGTATTTAAATTTAAGATTGCGCTAGAGATCAACTAGAATGAATGTTACAAAGAATAAAAAAAAAAACAAAACATTTAACAGTCATTGTGTCCAATTGCACTTGTTCACATATTGTTCACTTTTTTGACCTCAGCATTTGACAATAAAATTATTTATGCTTTTTTTAATATATTCGGCGTATATTTTTCATTTTAAATTTATTAAACAAATCTTTTATTACTGCACTAAAAAACTAAACCATTTGTTGGTATTGAGATCGTGCAAAAGTTCAAGTTAAATATGTTTGTTTTTTATTTAGATAATTAGATAAGTTTTTATAATTTCTTAATTTAGAAATTGTATTATTAAATATCTATCATCTACATATGTATGTATATGCTATGCCGGTGTATGTACATTAGGGTGACCCGTGAACCACTTTTTTCTAGGAATACCTCTCAAACAATGATTATTAATGTACTGCACACGAAAAAAAGGAAAATATGTTTTTGAAAGGGACCCATGAAAAATTTACATTGAAAAGTAATGAGTTGAAAGGCTAATAAAACCTCATTTCACTACTTCTTCATCAACATTTTAAGTCATTATTTTAACACGATGATGTCATTGGAGGCAAGTACTTCCACGATCGCTTACAAACAGGGAGTTAAAAAATGTAGGTACTTGCAATTTCTCTTACAAAGAAGTTGTTTGGTAAGTTGTTTTATTTTTTAATAATAAAAAGAGACAGCTAGAACGAACCAGGGACTTTGTTAGTCAAATGTTCTACGCAATGCACCACTGCTTAGCTATTTTATTGCACGTCAAATAATGGTTTTCACATACAAATCTAAAAAATTCTGAAATGGACCAAACCAACAGCCAAACAATTTTCCAAATACTTTTTATATAAGGTAAAAATTACGACAATTATTAATGTCTCGACGTACTTTTTTATGCTCTATGTGGAATGACCGATTTCAAATTTTGTAAAAGTTATATTCCTAATATAATTTTTTGAAAAATAGTTTAAATGCAGATGTATTTTTGAAAAATTTCTTATTAATGTAATTACCACTCAAAGTCCCGAGCGCAATCCCATTGAGAATTAGTGGTAAATAGTAAAGAGTCGGCTGGAACAATACCGATTTAGTCCATTTAATTCGGGCAAGCTTTGGCAGCGGACTGGGAACGAGAGGGATGGTATTCTAAATTAAGTTTATGACAAATTTATGAAAAGTATACTGACATTTTATATACGCTGCTCTCTGTGAGAATGTAGATCTGTACAGGAGAAGCCCTGCGTAACAGGGGAGATTCGGAACGTTAGGAAGGCTCTTAACCGGGCATGGCGTAAAAAGACCGCAGTAAACTAAGATGAGTATCGTAGTAGACTTGGTGAATATAAAAAAATTGTTCGAAAATCCAAACGAGACTCCTGGAAACTTCTTTGTGAACAGGTAGATAGCGTACATGATGTAGGGTGGCTAACACAGAAACACAGCCGGATGGAATTTTCCCTTTACTTTTGCAGATGGAGTCGGGACTGGTTCAGTGCACACTTGAAATAGATATATACCCCAATTAAATGGCGGGATGCAAGGGTAATATTTATACCCAAAACAGGAATACCTAGCTATGCGGCACCTAAGTCCAATCGACCGAAAAGCCTTACGTCCTTCCTGCTTAAAACCTTTAAACGGATAGTCGATAATATGGTTAAAAGCAGTATACCACACAAAAACCTCAAATATAAGCAGCTTGCTTATGTAAAGGGAAGGTTGGTGAAAACCGTATTAAACGAAGTTGTCCACTATATAAGTGAATCCTTTGGTAGCAAACTGTATACACTGGCGGTATGCATTGACATCAAAGGCGCCTTCAATAACGTACACACTGATACTCTTATCCAATCCTTAGACCAGTTTTATGCTGACCAGGTGCTCCGTAACTGGATCAACTACATGCTAAGAAACAGATGGAGAAGATGCGAGACATACGATATAACTATCAGAAAACGGGTATTTCGCGGTACACCACAGTGTGTACAGGGCATTTAGTCCCCTTTACTCTGGGTTACCATAATTAATAGTCTCCTAAGGACCTAAACGGAGAACGGACTGCTAGGCTGACGATGTTGTAATACTTCATATCCAAATTGCTAGTGTAGAGGAGGCTCTAAATACGGCCTTGAGCTTGGCTCAATCGAGAGGCCTCAATGTTAACCGGGCGAAGAAGGAAATATGTCTTTTCACAAGAAAACCAAAAATTTCTAAGTATACTGAAACCTGTTTCCTGGGCAAGAAAATACCGGTGACAGACAGAGTTAAGTACTTAGATGTAATCCTTGGCCGTAAATTAAAATGAAGCCACCCCATAGAGGATCAACATGGCACATCGGTTCTAGGCGATATGTAGGAAAACCATAGTCATGAAATGGGACCTTAGTCCTACTATAATACGTAATTAGACCAATTATAACATATGCTTCGATAATATGGTGGACTTCTTTGGACTAAAAACGTAAGTTCAGCTGCTTAGGTATAAGTGGTGCCATAGTACTACGTCAACCAAGACTCTGGAAACGATGCTAGATATTCCACCCATTGAAACATATTTCAGAAATGAGGCGCCACTTACAGCCTAACAGCTCATAACTTTAGGCGAACTGGCCTCCGGATATAACATCCCTCAGAAACACTGGTTGGAAAATTGTTAGGTTTTACATCCAGGAGGATGTTTCCAGTTTTTTCCTACCGAGCGCGTCCCCGGGTGGCGGATAGGGGGTGGTGATGGACCATCTGTTCTCTCCCAGCTTTAATTTCACTTAAGCTGAGGGAGGGCAGATTGTCCACCACCTGGGAATATTATATTCCCCGCGGACCAAAAAACTGGAAAAAAAAACAAATATGGAAAATAAAAATAAAAAGATAAAAGTTACGGTGCAGGGCCTAAATAACCCAGTACCGGCGGCAAGTGTGACTCGCGAGTCACGTGTCGTCGTCATCCTGCAATCGTGAGCAAAATACTACTACGGAGGTGGGTACCTTGGCCTCCGTGGCGGACAATGCGTCAAGTGTACAGCATGCCGCTGGCAAAAATATAGTGATGAAAGAGAAGGATGTACTCGGAGAGAGCTCTAAGCTACCTCATCCTTTAAATATAGGTGAGGGTTCCGACTCTGAATCCTCAGATGATAATAATAATACCATTATAGCAAATCCCAAAAAGGATGAAGTAGAGGAAATGGTGAAAGATGTGAGTGATAGCATAGCTAAACTACCTATTACAAAGAAAAGACTTTCTGGAGCACAGAGGAGGAAGTTGAAAAAGATGCTTCAGGAAATCATAGTTAGTCAATCCCACGACACTCCAAAGGAAAAATCGGACTCTCTCCCAAGATCTGAGGCAAAAAGGATCAGGTCTCCCGAGGAGTTGACAACTGAGAATAAACCTAAGAAGAAAAAGAGCTCCCCGTCTTCTAATACACAGTCGAAGCCAAGCCATACTTCACTCAAAGGAATCTCAAGTGAGAATCCTGCGAGTAAGGGTGACAACGTCAAGCCAGATATTCCGAAGACGAACACGTCGGCGAAATCAACCTCGAAGGTAAGGGAATCTCAAAAGAAGCCCCGAAAAACGAGGAAGGAGAAGCTAGACGGAGGAAAAGGAAAAGAGCCGCCATCTTATGCCAAAGTTGCCAGAAGTAGGCACCGGGACGATCTCTGCTATGTAGTTTACGATGTCGGTAATCCGACAGGCAAAATTCCAAAAGACCAACAGAGTAAAATAGAAGACCTGGTCAACAATAAGATAGTGGACCATGCAATCGCTTCAAAGGGCAAACAACCAATAGAGAGCGAGAGCTGCGAGTTCAGCATGGGCGTGATGTTGATGAGGTTGGCATCTCACCAATGTGTTAGCACCCTAAATAACTTGGTGAAAAGTATCCCTCCTCCCTGGGACGGCGCTAGGCTGGGACTGGCAAAGAAGAGCGAGCTTCCGGTGCTTCTAAAGTCCACTGTCTACATAAAAGGATGGGGCAGTAAACTGGCTAATGAACGTATACTGGAAATTCTTGGAGGTCAAAATGCTGAGCTGGCCGTGGAAAAATGGGATGTCTTTTACAGGAAAGAAGAACCTGAGGGAACTTTATTTGTAATAGGTATCGACCAGAAATCCATGGCTAGTCTTGCCAAGAATAAAGGAAGGGCTTACTTCGCCTCTAAATCTGTCATATTCAAAATTGGGAAGGTTCCTATTGGAAGGGCTGTTACAACAAGCCTCGAAAAGGACACTAAAAAACCTAAGACCACAGCATCAGTATCCACTACTGATAACGTTGAGGAGTCAAATCCTAAAATCGAGGAATTTACCATTAACTCGCCAGAAGAAAGTGTAGTTGCCCTTTCCAAAATTGGGAAGGCGCCGATTGAAAGGGCTGTCAAAACCGGCCCCGACAAGGACACTAAAACACCTAAGACTGTACCCAAAGCATCATTAGCAAGTACTAGCAATGTTGAGGAGTCAAATCCTAAAAGCGAGGAGGAAATCACTCACCCGCCAGAAGACAGAACAGCAGTGCTCTCCAGAATTGGGAATGTGTCTATTAAAAATACTGCTATTCCTATGCCTGATAAGGACACCGCAGTGCCATCAACAGTACCCACTGCATTAATAGCCACTTCAGGCTATCCGGAGGAGTCAAATCCAAAGAGCGAGGAGGTGACCACCAACTCGCTGGAAGACAGTTTAATGGATGACCATGATTGAGGTTATCCAAATAAACCTCCATCGGAGCGAGACAGCTACCAACGCTCTGATGGCTAAAATCAACACAGGTAAAATACATATAGTTTTAATCCAGGAACCTTGGACGATTCGCAACAAGGTTTCTGGATTAAATCACGTAAATTTCCAACTTTTCTGCGCTGATACAGGATCTCGCCCGAGAACATGTATCTTATGTCACAAGAAATTATGTTTTCTCCTCTCAACAGGATTATCAACATCGGATGCAACGGTGCTGAAGCAAGGTCGTGGCAACATATTCCTTGCATCTATTTACCTGCCTTTCGATTCTCCGACACTACCACCAACGTCGGATCTGATGAAACTGGTTGAAGAGGCACAAAGAAAAAATAAGAAAATTGTAATAGGTTGTAATGCCAACTCGCACCATGTAGCTTGGGGTAGTACAAACACCAATCGCAGGGGACAAGCCCTCATGGATTTCCTTAATACTAAAGACTTGATAACATTGAACTTAGGTAATAAAGCTACCTTCGTCAATAGAATCCGAGAAGAAGTATTAGATATGACTATATGTTCAGAAGACCTTATAAACGAAATTCAGGATTGGAGAGTTTCGGACGAGCACTCCTTTTCTTATCATCGGTACATAAGATTCAAAATACTAAGGCCACCACCAAAGCCGATAAAGTTTCGGAATAATGTTCGGGACCTTACTAAAGAACCGTTTAGGTCAGGACACTTTTCAATGTCGAAATAAAGAGGATATAGATGCTAAAGTGGAAACGTTCACAAGTGCCCTGGTTGCATCGTTCGAGGACAGCTGCCCTCTGCGAGAGCGGAGATCTGCCCAGAAAAAACCCTGGGTAACTGGGGAGATCCGGAACTTTGGGAAGACTCTTCGCAAACTATTTAACCGGGCATGGCGTAAAAAGACCGCAGTATACTGGAATGAGTATCGTAATAAACTTGGTAAATATAAGAAAATCGTTCGAAAAGCCAAACGAGACTCCTGGAAACTTTTCTGTGAACAGGTAGATAGCGTAAATGACGTATCGAAGATAAAAAAATTCCAATCCAAAACTCATGTCCAACCGGAATCTATGATCGATGACACGGGCAGGAGGCTTGAGGATATGGAGGAGACAATGAAACTCCTAATGGATTCTCATTTCCCACCCGGTATATCGAATAACATAGATGAACCGATATTGGTGGAAGGGGAGGGTAACACGGAAATAGTTATTACAACTGACATGGTTAAAGGGGCAATCAAGAGCTTTGCTCCCTATAAAGCTGCAGGGCCGGATGGAATTTTCCCGACACTTTTGCAGATGGAGGCGGGACTGGTTTCCGAACATCTGTCACAGATATTCACTGCATGCTTAAAATTGGCATATACCCCAGTTAAATGGCAGGATGCAAGGGTAATATTTATACCCAAACCAGGAAAACCTAGCTATGCGACACCTAAGTCCTATCGACAGATAAGTCTTACGTCCTTCCTACTTAAAACATTGGAACAGATAGTTGATAGCATGGTTAAAAGCAGCATACCATACAAAGACCTTAAATATAAGCAGCATGCTTATGTAAAGGGACGATCGGTGGAAAACGCTTTAAATGAAGTTGTCCACTACATAGGTGAATCTCTCGATAGCAAACTGTATACACTGGCGGTATGCATTGACATCGAAGGCGCCTTCAATAACGTGCACACTGATAATCTTATCCAATCCCTAGACCAGTTTTATGTTGACCGGGTGCTCCGTAACTGGATCAAGTACATGCTAAGGAACAGATGGATAAGCTGCGAGATGTACGATATAACTATCAGGAAAAAGGTATTTCGCGGTATACCACAGGGTGGCATTTTGTCACCTTTACTCTGGGTTACCACGATTAATAGCCTCCTAAGGACCCTAACCGAGAAAGGACTTAGACCTGTCTGCTATGCAGACGATGTCGTAATACTTTTAAAGGGAAAGGATCCAAATTACTTGTGTAGAAGAGCTGAGGAGGCTCTGAATACGGCCTTGAGCTGGGCTCAACCGAGAGGCCTCAATGTTAACCCGGCGAAGACGGAAATCTGTCTTTTCACAAGAAAGACAAAAATTTTTACATATACTGAACCTTGCTTCCTGGGCAAGAAGATACCGGTGACAGACAAAGTTAAGTACTTAGGTGTAATACTTGACCGGAAATTAAAATGGAGACACCACATAGAAGATCAACAAGGCACATCGGTGCTCTACTTCAACCAAGGCTCTGGAAACGTTGCTAGATATTCCACCCATTGAAACATATATAAGATATGAGGCGGCGCTTACAGCCGAACGGCTCTTTACTTTAGGCGAACTGGCCAAAAACGGTTATAGGACACGTCATCAATGTATACTGGACACATTGAAAGGTTATACACATTCATCGGACGTGCCTGATCGCATACCAGACACTGAATATGTCGGAAACTTTGAAACGCTAATCCCAGATAGAATGTCTTGGTCAAGCGGAAGATTAGAGCAAATACCAGTAGGAATCCGTTGCTACACGGATGGCTCTAAATTAGGGGACAAAGTGGGTCTGCGGTTCTATATTGAAGACCCAGAAACAGAAATATACCACCGTTTACCTAATCATAACACAAGCTTCCAGGCAGAAGTACGAGCAATAACGGAATGTGTAAATTGGATTAGAATAAATATGGCGCCCACAGGGCTTAATATATTTACCGACAGCCAGAAGTCAATTTGTGCGATATCAGGTGATAGAGTTAAATCTAAGACCGTATTGGATTGTAAGAAAGCTTTAACTGAATACTCTCCCAGAGGTAAGGTTCACATCATATGGGTACCAGGCCACTCGGGAGTAGTCGGCAACGAAAGGGCGAATGTAATAGCTTTAAAGGGAAGGGAGCTCGATGTAGTTAACCTGACAAACGCAAAACCATTCGACGCAACAAAAGCTGAATTAAAAATATGGATGAGAGAATCCCATAAGGCCTCCTGGAATAATGAAACGGTGGGTAGAACCACAAAGATTCTATGGGGTGACCCTGATGAGAGCAAGACGAGAAATCTTCTCAAAATGAGCAAGTCTGAGGTTAGTATGATGGTACGTATTCTGAGTGGACACACAGGATTACGAGCACATCTATACAAAATTGGACGTGCGGATTCAGACGAATGTAGAGCATGTGGAGAGGACAGTGAAACTTTCTCTTTGCCATTGTCAGGCATTCGTCGAAGTTAGATCCAAGTATCTTGGAAGTGATGTTATTCCGGAAATAACATTATTAACCAACACCGATTGGAAGATTCTTAGGAATTACGTCCAGGAAACTGAGTTTCTGAACATGGAAAAATAATACATTCAGTGAACATTTTTTTATTTTCTTGAATTGGAGCGCACAACAGGCCCGATAGTGGCCTAGGTGTATTTCTTCGGATTTGATGTAGTATACATCCTCCTATCAACCTAACCTAACATCCAGGAAACTGGATGAAGGAGCTCACAGAAGGCCCGATAGAGGCCTAGATGTATTCCTTCGGATTTGATATAGATACATCCTCCTATCAACCTAACCTAATTGTATTTCCTTAAAAATTTTGCGAAAACCCTCAGAGGTCTATCTAAGTTATTCCTATATTTGCTATGAAAACCATCATGCACTCATAATTTTTTTTGTGAGTTTTGAGTAAGATTTTATAAAAATAATAAGCTTTATATTTAGCAGTTGTTATTCCGGGTCAAAGGCTTTTTGATCGCCTATTTTCTCTGCTATAAAGTCTGTTAATGAAAACATTTGATTAAATTTATGTATTATATTTGGTGTGTCCGTAATTCTAAAAGGATTTGTAAAAATGCCAGGTTTGATTTTGGTATATGTATGTACACATTTTACACAAAAATTCAATAAAATAAATTTGGATTCGAACTTCAGATTGGACTCTATTTGTCGAATAGCTTTTCCACCCACATATCCTGGCAACATGAAATAAACATTCAGCAAAAATGTACGTTTAAAATCAATTTTGACCACGTGAAAAATTGACTTTATGTTTACTCGTTCGTAAGAGATAGAAGGAGGAATATTATCATACATAAAGGGGCTTGTTTTTATTTGGGGTTCCATGATTATATTGTTAAATTTGTATTGTTAACCGCAATTAGTAACCTCGAAATGCCAATAACACAAACAAACGTTAATATACTCGGTGTTGTACCAACTGCAACCGCTGTACAAGCATCTCTCAGCCAACCCACGGCCAGCGTTAGCTTTGCAACACGTACAATTATGTATACAAACTGGGAAAATTTAACAACAAAACACGCTAATAGCTTTAACATTGCCCAAATGCCTGAGGCCAACGAGACGATCAACAAACATCCGTACAAACATATTTAAGTTGACTCTGTCAACAGAAACCAATTTGACTTTAGGCGCTTTAAAACCTCTACTCTGGATAGTTGCTGGATGCGAGCATAATCCAGTGGCTGCAGGAAAAATAAAAAAAGAAGGAAGAACATATGGATTGTAAACTGATTCTACTAAACTTTGTTCACTACTACTTCCAATATGAATCTTTGTCCGTTTCGTCGAAGTCCAACAACGAGACGACAACAAAGTGTGGGTGCTGAATCACGTGTATTTCCATGTACATACATGTACAAAAATGTTTTCGTATTTATGTATGTAAAAAATTTAAGTATTTTATAAAAACACTAGGGTAGTTATCGCTTTTATTGAGTTTATTTAGATATGTTGAGAACCGTTTTTTTTTGGCATCACATAGGTTTTTCTAAGATTCGATATTATAAATATTTCTATATATTTCTATAAATATCCATTAATATCTGTGTCCAAAAATTTAAAATTTTCTATCGTAGAATCATAGCATAGACCGAAATTTGTCGTACATACGAAATATAAATTTAAAGATATCATCATTATTTCTAACAAAGACTAACAGAGAATAAATTAGTAAAACTTGTTTAGCTGTTAGCCAGTTTCCATATCCCGAACTTACCCCTGGTATTAATACAATATTATGTTCGAACATTCCCAATTCAGTTATGGGAATCATGGGAAATCGTAAAAATCAATTTTAGTTCTTTTTGAGTAAAATTTCTTACATTCCCTAATTTTAAACTAAAATTTTAAAAAGAATTCGAAATACATACGATCGGTGTATTTACGCAACATTTTTTGGTTGGGAAGACTGTGAGTTGAAACATTTATATCGCCGAAATATCGCTCAGTAGTTTATTGTCCTCATAATATAATGTCATCTAAATATATATGTATGTACATATATCCGGATGGAAATTAATTTTAAAAAATACACCCTAATATGAACGTTCGTTTGTGTGAGAACTTATACTTATGTGTTTAGTATATCGATTGTTTTCCAAATCAGAGCAACATGACTATACTTAAACTACTGCTCCTGGCGCAAAAAGGAAATCAGTTAATGTTGCTAAACAATATCCGCAGACAAAACTTTAAAAACAACATATCTAACCAAATGGAAACGTACATACATGATTCTTTAATTCCTTTTTGAGACTAAATAATACCAGGATAGTTGCATTTGTAATAGTTTTGGTAGTTGGTGCATCTACTCATCGACATGGTAGCAGGCTGGTTGCCAATTGGTATTCATTTACAATTTTTTTTTTTTATTGTATCTGTATCTGATTTTGATGTTGTGCAGTAAGTAAAGCAATCACTGCAATCCATTGTTCTTATAGATAATTAAGGCGCTCACTCGTATAGCATTGGCAACATCAAAACTGCAACAGCTGGGAGCAACAACATAAGTACCCAACTATATAAGTCGGTACAATTACTTGATGTCCAATTGTGCCGTTTCACATACGTACACATGAAGTGCATACCTACGAAAAAACTGCCAAATGTGCTCCATACTCTAATCTATAATTGTTAAGGTACTACTACTACTACTTAGTTACTACATACAACTGCAACTACTAACTACTCACTCGTTAAAAGATGCCTTATCGAGATTTTCCTTATTTTTTTAGTTTTTTCTTCGCTTAATTTATGGATTTATAAGATTAATGATTTAACGCATTTGTAAAAGTAACGTGATCAGATTATCTAAATCGTCTTTAATGGATAGATTACCACCTGATTAATATTATCTGCTAGATAGTATTTATGTACGTATACGGTGCAAAAGTATGACGACACATGATGTGAAGTTCAATATAAAATTAAGCTAAATTTAGAATCTCTGAACAACGAACTTTTCTCTTTATATTGTTATATAAAGACAAAGCTAGGGGAACCAAATGTCATAGCTTTACCATGTCATACCATACCAAATCGGTGTCTTTCTCTTATGGACTACCGACATTCCACTGATCAAATTGACATTTTCAATATAATACAATATAAATTCACAAAATTCGCTCTTTCCCTAAACAATGCAAATTACAGTCCTTTATTTTGCTACACAATCCCTTTGTAATATATTATGTATAAAATCACTCGAAACTAGAAGGTCATTTGTTTTTATTTGATATATTAAACTTCAACATGATATGTTCTGATTTATTGTCACATGTTAACATACATAAATGTTCCATCAAGATCATGGAGATTTCACGATTATTATCTAAATGATATTCCGTGATGCTTTCACTTAAGCTGGAGATCTACACCACGCGTTCTGCGCTTCTTCGCATTCTACGCGGCAGTCAAAAAAGTATAATCAATGTTGTTGTTAATTACAAGCACAAAAGCATAGGATGCTTTGACGCGTAGAATGCTGAAATTAGATCTATTTTCTACTTTTGTAAGCGTCATAAGCGGCGCATGAATATGTCAGCTGATTTCGACAATTTATACTGTATTTTTATTCTTCCACTTTGATTAACATAAAAGCAGCATAATGGGTGTGCTTTCGTTTACAATTCATTCCACGATATCAGTATGTGCTACTACGATCCTATTTGTATTTGTAAGTTAAAGTACCTACCATGCATTCTGATTGTATTAAAAAAAAAATATATTATATTTATTTAAAAACAAGTAAAAAGCTAAATTTCATTGCAATAACAGTGTTATTGCATTGAAATTGCAATAACACAATTGCGGATATTCAAGTCACTTTCTGAAGGGGGTTTTGTATGGGGGCTAGGGTCAAATGAAGTCCGATCATTTCGAAATTCGGCAAGGTCATTTAGGCTTGTATCAAACTTAATTGTGCGAACTTTCATCCAGATACATTTATATTATCCATAATTATGAGCTCAAAAGCCCTTTTCGGGGGGTTCAGTTGTATGGGGGCTAGGTGAAATAATGGACCGATTTTAACCATTTTCTATTAGAGGTCCGCAATAATTTAACGATGTAACTTATAAAACAAATGTACAAAATGTATATTTATTAAACGAAAGTTTGATAGAGAATGAATAAAATATTTTTCATACAAAATATTTTACAATTTAAAATTCGAAGACAATATGATTGAAAACAATTTAAACAACAAAGTATAAATAATAAAGTTTTGTGAAGTGGAATATAATTGTTCTCCCACACCCTTCCTCAATTGGATTCCACTCCCAGTAAAGATTGTAACTTAGTAAATTGGGGTTTTGACAGCGGCTTTGTCATAACATCAGCTAACATCTCATTTGATGGACAGTAAAGACATTTGACATCTCCTTTATCAATATGATCTTTTACAAAATGGATCTTGGTATTGATGTGTTTAGTTCTACCACTCAGCTTTTGTTCCTTTATCATGTGTAGGCAGCTTTGGTTGTCTTCGTATATTACGATTGGAAAATTTTGTGATATATGCATGTCATCTAACAGCTGCTTTATCCAAATGGCCTCTTTGCAGGTTTCAGACAACGAAATAAATTCGGCTTCTGTTGATGACAGGGCGACAAGTGTTTGCTTTCGGCACGACCAACTTATTGTACCGCCATTTATCTGAAAAATATAACCAGAGTTTGATTTTCTATCTAGCCTATCTTCAGCCCAATTTGCGTCTGCATATCCTGTTAATATGGCTGGGTTAACATGTTGACAACTCATTCGCAAAAAATACTCTTGAGTGCCCTTTAAATACTTAAGAACTCTTTTTAATTCTGTCCAATCTTCCTGAGTAGGACAACTAACTTTACGAGCAAGTATTGACACGCTTGCAGCAATGTCAGGTCTTGAATATACGGTCTTGAATATATGTATAACAGCGAACCAGTCAGCTTTTGATATTGATCGTTATTTAGCAAATTTTCAGATTCAGCTTTACCATATCCGGGGTTCAGAGGGTATTGAGAAATTTTAGAATCTTCCAAATCAAATTCCTTCACCAGATTTTTGATATAAGTTGATTGACGAATACAGTAATTTGAGTTCTTATCTTGAAATATTTCGATTCCCAAATAATGACTTGCTTTTCCGAGACAATTTATTTCAAATTTTTGGGATAATAATTTTTCAACATCTCGAATAGATTTTTCCTTTTGGCTAGCAACCACAATATAATCAAAGTAAACCAAAATATAGACTAGCCCTTCCCCCTTGCTATATTTTGTGTATAAACATGGATCAGCATCAGATTGCTTATATCCACCTGAATATATTACTTCATGTAATTTATTGTTCCATACATGTGCAGCCTGTTTGAGTCCATAAATACTCTTTTTGAGCTTACATATAAGTTTATCACCTTCCTCAAATCCCGGCGGTTGTTTCATAAAAATAACTTCTTTGAGATCTCCATTGAGGAATGCGAACTTCACATCAAAATTAAATATCGACATTTTCTTAACACCAGCAATTGACAATAACGCTCTTAATGTCGTTTGTCTAACAACAGATGCATAAACTTCATCGTAGTCATCGCCGTATTTTTGGGTAAAACCGCGAGCTACTAAACGTGCCTTAAACCTTTGAGGTTTGCCTCCTACATCACGTTTAATCTTAAATGTCCATTTACAGCTTATGATATTGGCATTGACCGGAGCAGCAACCAACTCCCATGTACCTGAACGAATCAACGAATCATATTCTTCCTTCATTGCCTCAACCCATTTGTCTCTTTCTTTTGATTTCAGAGCTTCTTTATATGATTTGGGTTCTACTACATCACTATTTATAGAAATTGCATTATAGCCAAAACGAGCTGGTTGTTTACCTTTATTACTTCGTGTTGATCTACGAATCTCTTGTTGTTTTTGTTCAACTAGACTTTCGTGTTGATTTATCTCCAACGATCCATTATTTTCATCAACTAGGCGACTTGAATCTTCTTGATTAATCTCCACCGAAATGTTTTCATCAACTTGGCTACTTGAATCTTCATCTTCAATACTACCTCCTTTCACACTTTGAAATGATGTATCTTCATCGGATAACACGTTTTGATCATGACCTCCTTGTGAACTTTTATCTTTACTTATTGTCCTTTGATTCAAATCAATAGATACTTCTGACATCTCACTGGCTTCAACTAAATTGTTATTAGTTGCTGACTCTTGTTCTAAAAACTTGACATCTCTGCTAATTGTGACTTTAAACGTATTAACATTAACCATCCTATAGCCTTTTGAGTGCTCATCTAACTAACATCTAACTTTTGACGTTTCTCCTTAGGTACAAGAACATGTCCCTTTTTACCAAAAATATGCCAGTTAGTTACATCTGGAATCTTTCCTTCCCATAGTTGATAAGGAGTACTATCTACAGCCTTTGAGTAACATCTATTGTAAATATAATTGGCTGTATTTATGGCCTCTCCCCAAAACGTATTTGGCAATTTTGCTTCAGTAATCATACACCTGGCCATTTCAGTTAAACTTCTATTTTTCCTTTCAGCAATTCCGTTTTGCTGCGGACAATATGGGACAGTATATTGGTATTGAATGCCTTTTGAATCAAGGTAATTTCGGACATGCTTAGCTGTATATTCTCCGCCAATATCAGATCTTATTATTTTCGGATATCTAGAAAACTTGTTTCTTACCATTTCAATATAAAACTTAAGTTTTTCGAAAACTTCGTCCTTAGAGTTCAGCAAGTAGACAACTGTATAACGACTATAGTCGTCAATAAATGTTAAATAATAACGTTTCTTTCCTGGAGTCATCGTTTGCATTGGCAAACGTCAGTATGTACTAGGGTGATCGATTATTCGACATTTTCCAAAAACCGGTTTTCGAATAGTTCGAATAGTTGACATTTAAAAAAAACCGGTTGATATTTTTCAAATACAGAAAAAACCGGTTAACCGGTTTTTCATTATAAATAAAAAAAATATATTTTAATTTAAAAAACTTAATGTTTATGTTTAAATTTGATTAATAAAACATGGCCCGAAATGATTTTTAACAGTTTAAAAGATTATAACTTTAGATCTAGTCTGATTTACATTATTTCTTTAATATAAAAAAAATTAGGAAAAAAGTGGGACACTTCTGTTAAACATAAGGTACTATGTAATCCTAGCTTATTTTAAAAGACCTGTTTAGGAAATTTGCATAGGCATTCCAACACTTCCATAAAATTTCAGCCGTAAATTAATTATTGTAATTGGAATATAATCTTAAGATTGATAAAATTTTATCAAACAGTTATCAATTTTACAAATAAATTTTTTTAATTAATTAGGAAAATCAAAGAAGTTTAACCAAAGGAGCTGTAGAAAAATATACGCTAGTTCCTCGACTCGAATATTTTTAAAATTTAGACGGGCTGTATTATTATTTACTTAAAAATTTCATTTAAATAATCTTTGAATACAAAGCAAATAAAAGTATTCGAAACCGGTTTTTAAAAAGGTGAAAAAACCGGGTTATTCGATATTCGAAAAATCAACATTAAGAAAAAACCGACACTGGTAAAGCAGAAAAAACCGGTTTTAAAACCGGTTGAAAAATCGAGTCGATCACCCTAGTATGTACTAAGTCTAAGACTTCCTCTGATTTGGACTGACTTTACCTACTAAATGGTGCCTTTGTCATTTTACAGTTAATGCAAACCTCACATAATTTCTTCACTCCACAACCACGGATTTTCAAATGACTTACCAGTTGCCCCTTCTCCATTTCTTTGATTGCATCTATATCACGATGTCCAAATACCTTATGCCAATAGTGAATACATCCATTCATGTTGCATGTTGTTGCCATAGCCTTTTGTTTTTCATTTAGCTGCAATTTATACAGTCCATTTGACAGAACAGCTATGCCGATTTCTTTGCCATCACTTGTAATAATAACACCACGATTAGCCTTGAAATTGACTTGAAAATTTTTACTCAAAATTTTGTTGACAGACATCAGATTTCCGCAAAACGACGGAATATATAACACATCACATATGTCAACATTGAAAATTTCACCTTTAGAGTTACGTAACGAAATTTTACACTTTCCCTTACCACTACTTAATACGGTTTGGCCGTTTGCTACTGTTACTTCTTCATGAAGTCCAATGTAGAAAAGCATGAACGATCTGAGCATATATGGCAAGTTGCTCCAGAATCAAGGACCCACGATTCAGAACCATTGCATAGGGAAAAACAAAAATTGTTTGAGCTGCTACTTGATGCTGTTACCTCGTTAGCTTTATTAGTCTAGTCTTCTTAAACTTCCAACAGTCACGCTTTATATGACCCTTTGCCTTACAGAAATGAAAAATTTTGATGTTATGGTCATTTTTTGAATTTGAACTTTTTAACACCGAATTTTCAGGCATCTGTGAAGAATTACAGTGACTTTCTTCAATTAAACAGGTTCCTCCATCTTTCTTGCAGTTACGAGTGTATCATATGAAGACGGTAGGCTACTTAGCAACATAGCCACTAACCAGCGTTCAGAAAATGTTTCACCAACAGCTTCCAATTTTTCAAATAACAACTTCATATTCATTATATGATCCGAGATATTCGTCTCTGGGGAATACTTAATTCTACAAATCTGCTTCATTAAACGTACACTAGATCCAAGTGTATCTTTTTCTCCCATGCCTCATGGGCGCTTTTAGCCTTTTTGATCAACATTAACTGATTATCTTCAATGGAAAATCCAATTATCACGGTAGCTTCTTCATTCTTACGTTTCCAAACGTCATCAGGCGTCGCAGGAACACTATCGATCACATGATTCCACAAACCTTCCTTGCGCAACAACAATTCCAGTTTAAATTTCCATAGATGGTAATTGTCTGCATTCAATTTAGCAAAAGAAGTCTTCATTAAATCCATTGCGCATAAGCCCATAACCTATTAGATGTCCGCAATAATTTAACGATGTAACTTATAAAACAAATATACAGAACGTATATTTATTTAACGAAAGTTTGATAGAGAATGAATAAAATATTTTTCATACAAAATATTTTACGATTTAAAATTCGAAGACAATATTATTGAAAACAATTTAAACAACAAAGTATAAATAATAAGGTTTTGTGAAGTGGAATATAATTGTTCTCCCACATTTTCAATGAAATTAAATTTCATCATCATTATATTGAAATCTTGCATATTTTGCTTTAAAATGCATGTATTTTGCATATTTGTAACAGTTTTATAGCATATATTTTAATATTTCTAACACAAATTGTGAAACGAATTTTATATAATTTTATTTTTATGTGTATGTGTTGCTAATTGTAACGTCCAAAAATATTCGTGCTTAAAGAATCGGCTCAAAATTCCTTTCTGAGTCTGCCAAATAAACAAAAAACTTGATGAACTCTGGCACACATATCTCTCTCGCCCTAGCCTCCAAACAAAATATCCTTCAGAAAATCTAAATCCATTTTCTCCATAATTCACTGAATAAATATAATTTATACAGAAATACATGCATATAAAAACTATATACAGTGAACTCTCGATAATGTGAACTAATTAATGTCGTGGTAGTTCATATTTTCGAATTTGTTCACATTTTCGATTGTGATTTTTTTTATATATATTACTAAGTTATTCTTTCTAAAAATCATTTCTGCAAGGAATGAAAATACAAAGATTACTAAAAAAATTGTTGTAATTTATTTGGAACATAAAAGGTTTTCAAAAATCCATTTTATAAAGAGTACATACGTAGTATGTACATAAAAAACAAACAAAATATTTCGATAAAAAAAAAAAATAAAATTTACAATGAAAAAAGATAGGTACATACATATATAATTAAATATGGAAATAATCGGTTGTTATTTTCTGTTTTTTTCTTTTGTTCGACCAGCTTATTTACCGCCAATTTTTTTCAATACTTTAATGTCAGTTTGATCGACCATTTGAAATTCAGCCCATTGGACAGCTTTGTTAAAAATTTCGACAGTGTCTTTGGCTTTAATGTTGTTTTCAGGCGCTTCAATAAAACAGTCGTCATCATCGTCGGACTCTTCAATTAAATCATTTTCATCAAATGGCGTGACGTCCTCACAAGGATTATTGATCCAATCTCTAATGTTAACAGCAGTAAATACTTCCTAGGGCACAATGTCTGTAGGAGATCTGCAGCAGTATTTTCTAAAGATCTAACCTCTGATTGCCACTTTTTTTTAAAAAACGCTCAAAGGAACATTAAATTCAGGATCGTCTTCATCATTTACCATATTCAAAATATTTTCCAACAGTTAGATAAAGTTTCTTTACCAACTCGGTTCCAGGATGTTTCTAGAATAGAAACTCCTTCTTTAAGTGTGATTTTTTTCATCGATTCAAGCAAATCCCCCTCTTTTGCAATAATTGTTGCCAGAAGACTGTTCCTACAATGAAGTTTGGTGATTCTAATTGTATTTTGATCCATTGTGGATGGGATGGAGAATTATCTATTAGGAGTAAAGCTTTTACTGGTAATTATTTCTTCTTTAAAAAATCTGTCACCTTAATGAAAAATAAAACAGTAAGAATCCCAATTGAACTATTTTTACATGTTTACTTACCTCAGGCACAAAACAGTTGTGAAACCATTCTTTAAAAATGGAAGAAGTCATCCAAGCAGACTTTGAATTTCTGTAGTTTACGGGACAGATAAAATTTTTAAAACAGCGAGGATTTTTCGATTTTACTACTACTTAAAGTTTTATTTTATGAGATTCTGACGCATTTGCACAGCATAAAAATGTTATCCTTTGCTTTTCCATTTTTCACCTGGAGCGCTTTTCTCCAATGACGTTACATATGTTTTTTGTGGGAGAAGTTTCCAATATAGACCAGACTCATCGGCATTATACAAGTGATCATTGGATAAACCCAAATCTTCTATCTTTGCTTTCAATTTAATTTTAAAAGGATTTACGAACTGGGATTGCGCCGAAATTTTTTCACCGCTTATCTGAAGGAGCCGAATTCCGTATCTCTTTTTAAATTTTTGTAGCCACCCATTTTGTAGCCACCCACCCCACCCACCCCACCTACCGCAACAAGTTACATAAAGCTACTAGCATTAAATACCTTTAAAATAATGGCATACTATGGTATTTATTAATTCGGGGATTCCCAACATTAAAAATAAATGCTTCTACAAATTAAAAAATCCCCAAAAATTAAAAAAAAAATTGTTCACTATTTAGAGCCATTAAACTTTGTTCACTATTTAGAGCGCCCATATAAAAAACTGAGTGTTCACATTAGGGGATAGTTCATTTTATTGGATGTTCACTGTATTACAAAGTTTTGTCAAAACACATTCACAGTACTTTCTTTAAAAATTTTGAGCAAATATGAATTGAAATCTACAAAATTTATTAGGGCCATTAATTTCTTAAAACAAATAACTGGTTTTTATTTCAACGTATGCAGGTATGTATATATAATTTCATCAGGATACAAATATTTGTAAATCAATTACGAAAGTTAAAGTATTAAAAAAATTTATGAAATTCATGGAGTTTGGAACTTTAAAATAAATATATTTTAAAATATTCAGAACTTGTTTACGATGAACTGTATCTGTATACATTAAGGTATAACTATCCATTCCACATAGATTATTATAAAAAAGTACATTAAACATATACAAAGGTTATACAATTATATATTTATGAAAATTTATTGGTGAACGGAAGGTTTTTATACCAAATTGACACGAGTATAATATTTTCGTAATTAGAACACTACGATTTTGAAGATTCTAAATATAATAGTTTTCAGATATACAATTATTTACATGCAAATTATTATTAGTTTGCCAAGTTTTCCAAACGTTATTTAAGATTTTAATGTGGGAAGTACCAAACCCCCCATTTGTGTCTAAATGTTCACATGAATGTCAAAGTTCTTCATGTACAATTTGAAGATTCTAGCTATAATAGTTTTTCAGATATATGAATTTTTCTACTTAATTCATATGGGGGTTCCAAACACCCCTCCCCCAAATGAAAGTCCGACTTTTTGTTTCTAAAATGTTCAGATGAATATGTAAGTTCTTTGTGCAAAGAATTAAGAATCTAGTTCTATAAGTTTCCCAGAAAAACGAATTTTTGTATTTAATTCATATGGGAGGTTCAGCTCCCCCTTTGGGTGTCCTCCAATTTGTTACCCAAAATGTTTATATGGATGTTAATGCTCTTTGTACAAAATTTGAAGATTCTAACACCTTTAGTTTTCAAGAAAAACGAATTTTTGAATTTTATTCATATGGGAGGAGCCATACCCCCTGTTGTTAGTCCGCCCACTTTTTATCTTAAATAATCATATTGACACTGAAGTGGCTCCGACAAAATTTGAGCAATATAACAGTTATATATCCTCAGATATACTGATTAATATTTTCTTAATATGGAAGGTGCCACGCTCACTATAGCAATTCCGCCCATTTTGTTCAAAAATATTCTTATGGATATCAAAGTTTTAGGACTCTAGCTGTTGTAATTTTTGAGATATGGCGTGGCTCCTTGCCCACTTTAACGCTGATTATTGGCTTAAAAATACTAGTATAGCAATGAAATTTGAAAGCAAAATCCTCCCTAGCAAATTTTATGTGGATCGGTACATAATTGGCCCTAACCCCAAATAAGGTCCCCTCCAGATAATTACTTTAACGCTCATTACTGGCATAAAAGTACGAGTGTAGAGATGAATTTTGACATATGTAAGTAAGTTTCTTAAGTTTCTTCTGAGGTTCCTTCGGAATGGCTACCGAAGGAACCTCAACAAACTGACCAGCCAGGATAAGTCCTACGGGCAACTGGCCACCCGTAGTAAAAGATTATGTGTTTCTCTTTTTAGACCCCATGTCAAATAATACCAAGGACTAGCCGAGGAGTGAAGTGACATCACCAGTTTATAGTCCCGGCAGAATAGAGGTACTGGTAGCATCTCTTTACTCCGGGTTGCAATATACCAAGATGAGGGTCTTACATCAAGGAAACATGCCCCGGGGGGTCCACTTTGCCCACAAGAAATTTTAAAATAAAAAGTAGCCTATAGTTCCTTCCAGACATATAAGAAGACACTGTGAAAATTTCAGGAAAATCGGTCCAGCCGTTTAGCAGTCTATAAAGTCAAGAAATGTCAATATTAAAAATGTGCTGAATCGGTATTGACTTTGTCAATAGTACCAGTGTCAAATTATACCCTATACAAGGCTTAGTGCTATAGACATTTAACATGTGCGTCTCATTGAAAATCGTGACTATTGAATAGGTACTTCTCATGGATCCATATGGTGACATTAGAATCAGGAATTTACTAGTACATTTCTATATCGCGAGTCCATACAGTTTTAATACAGACGTTTTCTTAAGTTAAAAATCAAACATTATTAGCTGTGTTCCAGAATTTTTCTTACTAAAGAGAATTAATGATTTTCTTGTAAAAAGTACGGCAACGGAAATACAAAATTATTATTATTTTAAATTACTCAATTTTGTTCTCTTTTACAATTTTTGGTAAAAATCTGCAAACATGATAAGTAAAGGAACACAGCTATTAATTATGTAGTTAGGAAATAAATAATATTTTAAAAACTTAAATATTATTTATCTAGATTTTTGACAGGAGTTATTTTAAGTTACATATTTAAAAATATGTTCGTATGTATTTTAGATGTACTAGTTCAATAAATATGTTTGTACAAGTGACGTACTTAACTTTGTAGACAACAGTACAAAAATACTCAGGTTGTATTGTGGAGGCACTCATTCAGTCAGTCAGTCAACATCCCACAACGTGCCATTCGTTGTCTAGTATGGAAAAACAGCACGACTCTGTTATTGCGCGGGTGCTTTTAGCACGATCTTAACAGAAATTCTTTTCACAGTTTTAAACACATGCAACAATTTAGCATTTACTTCTTGAATATATTCACTCTGCTCGTAAACTGAATTATTATTATTGAAACAATGAAACAATAAAATAGCGACCGCAGATCGAGCCGAGCAAAGCGAGTTAACAGCAAACAAAGCATTAAAATTGGAAAGTCTGAATCATGTTTGTTGCATGTAGAACAAATGAAGAGACACTCCGAATTGTTGTAGCAATTCTTTCATATATGTATATGTACATGCAACTTATTTAGTCAACCTTCTAACCATATTTGTTGTTACATTTACTCACATAAATACATTCGTAAATAAGTATTTGTTGCACTTTTTTCATCACTTTTGCTTGTTGCATTGGTTTTTTGTTGCATTTTTTATTTGTTTGTTCTGTTCGTGCCAATTCAGGCTCGCTCACATTATGTGGTCCACCTGGTCAAAAGCGTTAAATTTTGCGCTTGCTGCTGTCGCATTTGTAGTTAACAAACAATGCAAATTGGTTTCAAATGAGATTTAACAGTGAATTTTACAGTCTGCCTGCTGTTGCTCCTGTTGTTGTTGTAGTTTTTGTTGTTTCCTCATATTTAAATTCGATTGCACAATTCAATGTGATTCTGTATGTGAAATATTTTTTTTTTTTGGTTTTTATTTTTTATTTGAATTTATTTTTTATCTTTTTTCTGCATTTTATATTTCGACCAAATTGGCGACACATAAAGACAAATTTTCCACAATCTTGTAATCGATGGACGCCGGTTCACTACTTGTAGATGCCAAATTACAAATACAACGTTTATCGTGCGAAGATTGTGTTGGAGTTTGTGTAGTAAGTAATACACGATTCATTCCAACATACGACATGATCAATGTAAAAATTTCACTAATTGTAAACTCGCAAATGTTGCGTTTTACTCAAAATCGTATAAAACATTTTTTTTGACTTCATTACAACAACACAAATTGCTGTGTAGCGTTATCATCATTTACTACAAGACTAACATAATGCAAAAATTACTTTTCGAGAAAAACGTCTTTAAATGTTTTATGACATTTTACTATTTCTGAAATAGATTTTAAACAAATTATCGGATCTCAAGCTAAAAATTAATCAAACATAATCTTAATTTAAATTACATGTTTACTTATCAAATATGTATGTATGTTAGTTTTGACGTTTACAGCGAAATGTCATCTTAACGCCGAATATAAAAGACATTTTTTGAAAATAGATGCAGGAATGTACATTAGAGTGGCCCCATAATGGAAGTTGATAATGTTCCCACCGAATATGAAAATTTAGTTCATTAAAATCGTATTATGTCATTGAAATCGTCTCACAAAGGCCTTTCACATTTACAAAAAATATGAAAAAAAATCATAAAAACCTCAAAAAAGGACCTTTTTATCCTTTGATCTAGCTCACCAAATATTGACGCCAGAACAAAAATATTGAGAAACGGCAGCTTAAAATCAATTAAACTTTCATTTTATTCGAGAACATTGACACCTTATTTTCCTCCATACAAACGGGTCACCCTAATGTACATATATTTGATTTGCAGTGACATCAACATCGTTAGTTGTAGTTTAGGTTAATATTTGAATTATTTTAAATTTTCAAAAATAGATCCAATAAAGACTGAAAAAAATATTTTAACTATAATTAGTCATCTCAATTCAAACTTAGCCAAACAAGAAAGATGAAAAAAAAAAATGTAATTTATGGACAATTTAGAAAATCAAGTTGCCGAAAGTTGCAAAAAGTTTTTGTTGCAAAATAACCGAAGTAAAGTGTTTTCGTTATTAGAATATTGCTACCACGTAGGGATAGGGCATAATGTACATAAGAAAGTATTTCTTTTCAATTATTATTATTATTTGAAGAAGAACTTGTTATAATTTTGAGTTGTGGGAAAAATAAGATTCACAGGCGTCTCAATTCAATGCAAACTTATCGTTTATATAGTTCAAGTGGATGTGTAAAAAAAAAATAAAAACAAATACTGCTCCCAAATTGGAGCAATCAGAGATTCCTCAATAGGTCATCAAATGTTTGTTTAAGGTCATGATGATGTATTTGTTATTCGGTTTGTCTATCAATCTCATCGTATTGTAGTGAGCGCAACGATAATCCAAAATATTGGTAAATTTTTAGTCGTCTATTCAAAGACAATGAAAGTTAAAGAGAAGGAAAAAACCTAAAAAGCAAAAATTTAATCGAACTAATGATTATGATTTACAAAGAAGGTGGAATACGTTAACATGTCACCGTTTGACAATTTTGTCAACTTTCTGATATTGTTGCAGCACGATTTCAAACAAACGAGCAAGCTGGCAACCACCAATGAATGAATGTCGCATACGAACGACTACAAGATTGTTGTGAATTTTGTCTGTCGTCAACAAAAGCTGCGATCGTTGCGGTGTTGTTGTTGTTGTTCTGGTTGATGCTGTTGCCGCTGCACGATGCTATGAGACGAATTGTCTCCAATAATATCAACTTGTATTTTTCAGTTTTGCTGCACTGCACATAGGGACAAATCGCAAAAAGCCAAATATGATAATTAGAACATACAGCCTTGTTTATGTGGGTGGGTGGATAGTTACTCGATATACATATATGAGTAATATCGTTCTTCCAGACAGATGAACTTTAATTTGCTTTATTTTTATTAAAAATTGCAAAATTATTAACATTTTTTAAATTTTACAACAAGGAATGAAAGTACCTAATTGAAAACATTTATTTTTTCCCTCCCATTGTGCACTGTGTAGAAAAAAACACAGAAAAGAATGCCTATGACAATGTTGGCAACATCATTGAATGAATGTTGTACTATAACGAACGCTTCCACATCACCAACTCCTTAATTTGGCTACAAACACCATGGTACAAGAGATGCAGTGGCAGTTATAGTCGCATTAGTATGTATGAAGCAGAATCGTGGTGCGGCGGTGGCACGTTCATCTTCAATTTTTCTTTGTCGTCTCTGATGATTCAAATGTTGATGACGAAAACGTCGTCTTAGTTTTCGTAGTCGTTGTTTTGAATGAAAAATCTCTCTATGGCCTTTAAAGAGCAAAAATACTGAATGTTTGCCAAAATGTTTGAATGCGATCACGAACTTGACCTTTCACATAACCTCAAAAGAAACAAAAAAATAAAATAACAGTCAGTCAGTTAAAAACATTCAACTCTTCTTCATTTAGCACACTATTCCTCCCAAACAAACGTATGAACTTATATAAATACATAGTACATACACCTATCTATTGAAACTTACTTTAGAAAAAATAATAAAAAAAAGTAAAAAGGCTGAATATTATTAATATTCCATACCACTATTTTATTTTCTATTAGATAGATCGGTCGTTCCTTACTTTAAATTTGAAATAATGACTCTTTGTTGTTTTAGTAGCTGATTTCATAAAAGTAATTTAAAATACTGACTGTCATTTGACTGTCAAGTCAACTTGTGGACACATGTTGGGTGACACCCAAACAAACTGGCTATAGGCATAAGAATGGTATTTATTACAAATTTGTATATGAAAATTAAATATACATATATAATTATTTTAATTTTCTAATTATGCTCATTTTACAGACACTTTGACCACCTTGCATTTCTGACCTCTTTTTAAACTCTTCGGAGCATATTTTCTACTCATAAATGCGGTTATATGATATTGGATATGGACTGCTAAATTTGGGCATGTCGGGTATTTTTATGAAAAATAAGCAATGTTTACGATTGAAAAAATTGTAACTAGTTATTCGATTTTATGAACAGAGGTGCCGTTTGATAAGACATTGATTACTGCCTTTTTTGCACAAGGACTTATGGTATTTTCCTTAAAAATCCTGAAGACGGATATATTTCTCTTAATTTGCAATATAATTAACATTGCGACTTCAAATTGAGATCTCAATGGGATCTGAAATCCCACACATAGATCTTCAACTTAATGTCATAAATATGATGGTAAAAGCTTGTTTAAAATTAAATATTAAATAGCAAAAGTTATAATAGTCGTGTTATTAAATAATAGAATAAATTTTAGTACCTTTTCTGCATTATAGGAGTTACTGTTATTAATGTCTTCTTAACTGCATTTATTGCCATTTCCAACTCAGACTTAGTTTTGGCCCAGTACTCTTTACATGCGTGGCAGGAGTATCGCACACGAAAATGCTATGTTATGTGGTCCCCTATTATCACATAAAGAATATAATCAAGTAAGAAGTTATAGTCGGGCGAGGCCAATCTACACTTGTAGGTCTAGACCCTACACCAGTTATGAAAATAAAATGTGATTTAGTGTTCATAATAAAGCATTTAAGTTAAATTGTACCTTGTCTCAGATATACACTAGCCATTTGTTGTTGAATAAAATTGTGTATATTTAAGTCATATTTCGAAGGGGGTTTTGTATAGGGACGAAGGTCAAATGAAGCCCTATCATCAAAAAACTCATCAGGGTCATGAAGGCTAGTATAGAACTTTTTCCAGCTTTTTGTCGAGATACGAGTATATTGAACATAATTATGAACTTAAAAGCCCTATTCGGGGGGTTCAGTTGTATGGGGGCTAGGTCAAATATTGGACTGATGTTACCCATTTTTAATAGGATTCGTCTCTAGTACAATAGAAGATCATGTGCATTGAATTATCTTCAAAATTGCGACCTGTACTTTGATTACAAGATTTACATGGACAGACAGACAGACGGACGGACATAGCTAAATCGACTCAGAAAATGATTCTAAGCCGATTGGTATACTTTATGGTGGGTATATTATTGTGCGTTACAAATATCAGCACAAACCCAATATACCCTCCCCACTAAACTATTGTTGTTGTTTAGTAATATAGTTCTAGGAGAGCGCAAACGAAGATCTAGACTGTCTAACAGATATTTTGTCAAATATGCGTTGGTTCTCTCTGGATCACAGAAATCACAGGACCACCGAAATTTGCAGGAATCATTTCCAGGATATCAAAGAGGTTGAGTTTTCCCTCATCTGGACAAGCTTTTTCTTCTTATTTGCAAAGAGAAATTTTAAGTAATAAAATTTTATATATTTATTTTCAAAAGTTTAAAGACTAAAAGCTTGACTTATAATTTATCAAAAACCCATCCGAACCCAAGTTCAGAAATAATGTTAATTGATAACCTAAGGAACTATAGCACATAAAGTGCCAATGTGGTAAATTCCGGCCAAAAATCGATAACTTCTTTATTTTTTTAAATAAGTAGCTGAAATTTTCCACAAATATTTCTTACAAGTAAGGTTTGTTTGGTACTGACAAAGGGCAACATCGGTTGAAGATTTTGCCTAGCCCCCATACAAGTGACCCCACAGAAAACTCCTTAAATACTCATAAATACGTTAAATATAAAGCAATTTTCATGAAATTTAGCACAATTCAGTTTTATGCACCCAGAAATGTTACGGTATAGTATAGTGGACATCGAATCATCTTTGACCCTTGTCCCCGCATAAGGTTCTTAAATGCTGATAATTGGGTTAAAAATAGTAGTAAAGCAATGAAATTTGACACAAAATATTTTTATAGGAACCTAAACCTCTCGACCAAATTTTCTGACAATCGGCCCATAGTTGACCCTAAATACCATATAAGGTCCCCTTCAGATAATTACTTTAACGCTCATTACTGGCTTAAAAATATCTGAATAGTAATGAAATTCGACACAAACATGTTTTATATTTTATAGAATTGGTCCATAATTGACCCCACCTCCCATATTAGGTTCCTTTCCAAAATTTACTTTAACACTCATTACTGGCTTAAAAATATCTGTCTAGCAATGAAATTTGACGCAAACATGTTTTATATGAACCTAAATATATGTATCAAAGTTTATGAGAATTGGTCCATAATTGACCCTATCCCCTATATAAGGCCTCTTAAGAAAAAGAATTTAACTGAGTGATAAATATCAGCATAAACATAAATATCAACATAAACAAGTTTTATAGGCGGTAAAATCCTTCTGTCAAATTTTATTTAGTTCAGTCCATAATTGACCCTTCCCTCCTCCATTTGATTTTGTGCTATTGATAATATGTCGTCCCGTTCTCTATTTTTATGAAGTTGAAATATATGGAAAAGTTCAGCATTTGTAATAGACGAAGTCATTAAAAATCGTGTTTTTACTTTATTGATATTTTTTAGGTCCCTAGGAAGACGAATATTTTCCCCAGTTTTTTATTTAAAATTGCTTAGCTAGGTAATTTTTTTAATTTAAGCTACATATACATAATATATTTTTCACTATATAAATAAAGGTAAGTTCACACCTAACAAATGTTTGACGAAAATACTATTTTTGGCATTTGTTTTTTTTTATCTTACATGATTTTTGTAATTGCAAATAATATCGAAATAAATAACAAAGACATTCTAAAGTAATATCTTCAAAGATATAATTTAATACATATAAATTTGTGTAAATTAATATTCATTTAAACAAAGTCAAAATCTAGATTTTTAGGGGTCACGTCATTTTCATTAAATTATTCATAGGTGTGAACGTTAAGTCCTAAAGCTGAAAATAAGAAAGAAAAAAACAGTTGACTTAGTGTTGGACGATGTTGGTCACATTGATTTGATATTTTATAAATATTTGGAACCATAAAAATGAATGTTGACAAAACGTAGTATCTTCGATTATTATTGTTATTATTGTGATTTTGTTGCATTTACTCTGCAATCATTGGTGTAAAAATTTACTTCAGTTGTATTTGCGACTCGGTGTCGTCTTGGTATGTGAAGGTATGAGTTTTTCTTAATAAAACAATAGTTGAATAGTAAGTGATATTTTGGAGTGGCACTTTGTTGCCAACTATTATTACGCCTGCCCTCATCGAGTGTAGCAATCACGGATTGTCGACTGAGTGTATATATTGCAGATCTTCAAACTGCACATTTGAATTTCATTTCAAGTCTTTCTTTTTTGAGGTCGTATGTATTCACTTATTTATTCACGATGCAAAATAGACGCGACCCGCGTGTTGCAGCATCTGCTTAACCTAGAACCTATGCACCTTTCATTTTACGCTTGCATCCCAAAAGAAACAATATAAAGGAAAGAAAAACAAACGAGTATTAAACATTTCCCTATACATACATATAAACATACATACATAACTAAAAATTCAAACGCTCTTACATTGAGAGATCCATAATGTAGTGGCCCGATCCCCAAGGTGGAGAGTAACTGGCGAAGTAAATTGAAACA
The DNA here is from genome assembly GCF_015586225.1 of Lucilia sericata. NCBI lineage: Eukaryota > Metazoa > Arthropoda > Insecta > Diptera > Calliphoridae > Lucilia > Lucilia sericata. Next base: position 745,528 of record NW_023994080.1, on the reverse strand, counting down.
ACAGCATCACAAAAACAAATAAAGAAACGATCAGAAAAAACAATAGATGAAAAAGTAAACAACGGATTTATTTATGAGATATTTTGGTAGCATAAATAAATCAAGTTGTGGGGTATAACGTTGATTTTCCCACCGCTCCTAACTTTCAGTCTAGCTCACCTTAGTTCAGCAATACCCTGCACTGCTCTGCTCTAGTGTGCTCTGCTCCGTTTAGTTCATTTTGATTTTCCTTTTTAGTTTTAGCTATTTTTAGTATGTATGTTTGTCCATGGGTAGCTTACGATGTTAACTCCTAATCACTATGGTCATCCATCCGTTTGTTCGTCCAATTGTCCGTCCATCAGTGGGCAATTTATGCCTGTGGGAATTCACACAAATCGTGTTGAATTTGGGCAAATAAACTTCTTCACGTAAACGCCACCACTAAGAACATGTAATTTGAGGATTAAGTTAGTTCATATCAACGTTTGTAGTTGGTGTTGTGGTACACAAGCGCCGCTTCTACTAACTGATCGTAGTCATAGTCACCGTCATCACCATCGTCATTGTCGTCGTTTATTGTTTAAGCCTCTCTTTCTCTAATGTTTAAAATAAACAAAAGTGCAACATAAACAACAACAACAACAGCAAGAAAATGATAACTTGATACCTATGTCGATTTAGTTGTTTTGTTGCTGTTGGTACGTTGCATTCATCACAGTTAAACACGTTGTCTTGCATTTTAAACAAATTGTTGTTAATATGGTCTTAACATGGTTTTTAACATAATAAAACTTGATCAATTACATGCCTATATTTTACCCAAGTTTCTATTCAAGTAAGTATCAGCGGACAGAATTACAGTGTATGTGTATTAGATACTTCACAAGGAGTTCCCTCCCGTAAGCAAAACTCATAAAACAAATAAGTAGTCGACGACTACAAGTGTCGCGAAAATAATGCAAAACTAACTATACATAAACCACAAAGTCTTATCTTCTAGTTGACACTGTTAAAATTAATATGTATGTATATATACATATGTATGTATGTTTATATGGGTACTAAATAGTATTTAATTAGCTGTATTAAGGTTCGTATTCGAAAAGCTAATTTTTACACTTTTTATATATTATTTTAGTATATCGGTTATTTGATTTTTTAACTTTATCGATTACACATATTATTATCTTAAACGAAAGGACCTTATGTAACATTTGTAAAATTTTACAGACGAAGCATAAAACTACTTAAAATAAAATGTATAGCTTCAATCAGTGTTCTTAATTTGTATTCAATATAAAAACGCCCTATATTCATAAAAAAATTATTGTAGATTTAATTCTCTCAATGTTTAGTAACACTTTAGTATTAAAGAAGTCGTATTATTTGAAAAAAGCACTTGGGTTCTTGAATAGAACCACATTTGATTCTTCAACATAAACCTTGGAACTAATGATGTCGCCATTTCTTTAGAAACCTGTTCGAGGAATATTGGTAAAGTTAAAACAGAATATAGTCTCTGGTGGGCAAAAACCCTCAGTCTGATGAACAATTACAAATGCACCTTTTTTCACGATAATTCTTATAAAGATTTTTTCATGAACTTGATCTTTGGCAGTATTCATATGAAGTTTACCTTGTCTCTGAAGCGAAGATCAGATGTAGCCTATTGATCTTTTGAGGTTCAATCGCTTCAAACATATGAAAGATAAAATTGTCGCGGATTTCCCCAGACGCCATGTCAGAAATACTTCTGGACAATTATCAGACAAGAATATACATTTTACAAAAACAAAATTATATATAACGTATTATAACGTACTCGGTAATAACAAATTCTCGGTTATTATGAATAATTTATCAAATCCCGATATTTTGGTAACTATTTTCATACAAAAAACAACTCTTATAGCAAACTCGGTTATTATGAATAATTTATCAAATCCCGATATTTTGGTAACTATTTTCATACAAAAAACAACTCTTATAGCAAACTCGGTTATTACAAATCCTCGGATAAAACGTACTACTTTTTCAGTCCATCAAGTACAATTTCATACATTTTCTTTTTTTATACCGAACTTTAAAATTATATTTAGCTTTGTTGAAAAAAGCTTACATTTGTTAAGAAATATATGAACTAATAACATCAAATATTTTTGATAAATGTTAAATGAATTTATAACTCATACATTTGGATCTACAACATCTTCACTCGACCTATTACGAACTTCGCTTATAACAAACAAATTTGATTGGTCCTCAGGACTTCGTTATAAACGGGTTTGACTGTGCATTGTTTTCCAGTTTTCGCCATCAGAAAGTATATTTTTAAGTTACTTCTGGATGATATTTAGAAGAGTGCACCCATTTTTCTTAAACAAAGAACATGAATATTGCATTTTTATTTGGAAGTATATGTTTTAGTGACTTTTGTAAGATAGTTAGGAGAGAGCACACATTTCACAATAACAAAATACAATTGTTTCACAATTTTTATACCTTCTACCACAATCAGTGGTGATAGAGAGTATATATGTATATGTAATTCAACATTCCGTTCGTAACACCAAGATATATTCATATGAGACCCAACAAAGTATATACATACATATATATTCCGGGTCCTTATCAAATTCTAGCTATGTCCGTCTGTGCAAAACACGCTCACATTAAAACTCAGCAAAATTTATTCAACAAAATTCTCCAAAAATATTCTTTATCCTAAGCAGTTTGGTATTGGAAATAATCGAAATCGGTTTACAAAGTAAAAAGTTATGAGTAAAAATTTCAGACTACCTCGAAAAAATAACGTTTTCGGATAGCCCCCATACAAGTGGACCCCCGAAAAACAGCTTTAACGCACATATCAGTTTTAAAAGTACGACTACAGCGTTAAAATTCGACACACATAAGTTTCATGCGATCTAAAGAGCCAAAACCCTTCTACCAAATTGTTTGAAGATCGGTCCATAATTGACATAAATAAGTTTCTCACGAATCAAAACCACTCTACAAAATTTTATGTGGATCGGTCCATAATTTTCCCTACCCCCCTATAAACTCCCCTTCAGAATATAACTTTAACGCTTATTACTGGCTTCAAAATACGAATATAGCATTGAAACTTGACATAAGTAACTTTCTTACGAGCCAAAACCACTCTACTAAATTTTATATGGATCGGTGCATAATTGACCCTACACAACTAAACGGAAATCACCCTACCTTCAGAAAATTACTTTAATGCTAATTGTAAACCTGTTTTATATGAACCAAATTCAAAAACATGTTATGAAAAACGGTCAATAATATTCTCTTCAGTAATTTGATGAGTAGGATTCAAAAAATTACGAGTATTGCGATGAAAATCGACATAAAAAAGTTTGTGCTTAAAAACATAATTCTTCATTCCGAATTTAATGAGTATTAATTTAAATTAAAAATACGAGTAGAGCGATAAAATTCGATACAAATAAATACTATACACAGAGGAAAAAAATATACACGCCTGGTACCAAATTGACACCAAATTTTTTAATAACATCTTTTGTCAAGTATATACATACATACAACAACATGTAATATAGACCAAGCAACTTTGTCAACATTGCAACAATTCGTTGTCGCAGTCTAAACTTTATGCACATCCGTTTTCGAAATGTTAACAAACATGGTAAGCTCACTATTAACAACGCATTTTGAGCTTACCACGTTTGTTAACTTTTAGACAACGGATGTGCATAAAGTTTAGATTGCGATAACGAATTAGTGCAATGTTGATATGAGAAAAAAACTCATATCTTAATGAGTTTTTTTCTCCCAGTTATGATAATATCTAAATATCTAATTTCAGGATATATGGGAATCCTTGAAGATTTATTGACCAAATTTTATTTTTTTTATATTTCGTCAATTAAAAAATGTGTGCCAAATTTCGTTATTCTACTATAACTCCTTCTATTTTTGGCCACTCGTTATATGAAATCACGACAGTGTGGTTCGTGAGCTGGACGGTTTCCAAGAAAATATCGTATCTTTGTTTTGTTTTATGATGGTTCCCAAACTATTTCTAGTCTATCGATGGCCGTTTGTGAGCTGGACCGGTTACAAAAAATCCCTTTTTAGTTATTTTTTTAAAATGTTCAGTTTCTTTCTCAAACAAAATATACAATATGTGGTATCATTTGAAAGGTTTTTTGAAACCACATCTAGTGGTGCACGAAAATTGCAAAATTGTGCACACATTTTATTTTTATTAGTGAAAAACCTAACGATTTTAAATATTTTGGAATATGACAATTATGAGCAGACGGTTATTTATGATTAAAACATCATTGGATGCGGATTTAAACCCCCTTTCAAACGATACTCCATATTGAATATTTTGTTTCAAAACAAAACTAAAATTTGAAAAAAATAATTCCAAAATATCTTTTTTAATTTGGTACAGCTCACGAACGGTCATCGATAGACTTAAAATATTTTGGGAATCATCATAAAACAAAGCAAGGTAAATTTGAGAGGGGCAACAAAAACATGTTTTTGCTTTCCATACAGAGTGAGTCGGTATATTTATGTATGTCATGTATATACTTGACAACGGATGTTATTGAAAAATTTGGTGTCAATGTGGTACTAGGCGTGTATATTTTTTTCCTCTCTGTACGAACCGATACCTTTTTATAAAATTTTACGACAATCGGCCCACAATTGACCCTACTGCCCAAATATTTATGTTCGGTAGATAATTGACTTAAGTCCAGTTGTTTATAGGGAAGCATTCCTTTTAGGGCATACTGTATGATGGTAATATATGAGATTCGGCATAGCCGAATATAACATTCTCACTTGTTTTTGTTAATTTCGTTTAAGAATTATTGCGTTCCAAAATACAACTCTTACAATTTCATGGCTTGATCATAAAATTTATGGAGAACTATATTTCAATTTTTTTAGAAAACAAATGCTAATATTATATCCCCAATTAAAATACTTTTACCCGAATTTAATATGTGACAATACAAGGGGATCTGGTAAGTTAAATAAGTCTCATTTTATTAACTATTGTTAAATTTTAGCCAAATCGGATTACGGGAACCCGTGCCGGATCCGAGCATACAATTAATCCTATAATTTAGCGACTTAATTAATTTTTAATAAAGTTTTAACCAAACTGCTAAATTCATTTGATTATCAAACTAGTTAAAGTTTAAGTTTTATTTTATTTAATATTTAATTTGTTCAATTAATGAATTAAATAATAATAAAGTTTTATTTGTTTTATTGATGTATTTTTTTTGATTACTTTTTTAATTGGAAAAAAGTATTTTTTCGAAATTTCAAAATTGATAGATGAAAAATTTACTCGATACACTAAATTTGGTAATTAAAAAGTATTTTCAGTTTTTTATACCCTCCACCACCATCAGTGGTGATAGAGGGTACAGGCAAATCCCGGTATAACGAATGATATAATGCCAGGCCCTTTCGTTAAATCTAAGAATTCGTTATATCGAAATTATTTTTTTCAGTAAATTTCTTTATTTAATTGACAAAAAACTATTCAAATTAATATGAAATTATTACTTCAAATTTTATTTCAAACAACATCTAACAACTTTAATTTCCTGCTATTTCCTTAACTTACTTTTATTTGTTAGATCCCAATTCAATTTGAAAGATAGAATTAAACTCATTTTAGGAAAAACTGAACTTGAGAATCGATAACTGAATCTCATGATGATAATTTCAAAATCCTGGAATAATTGTGCCATGTTGGGATATCTTCGTCCTCCTCGAAATAATTTATTTTGCTGTAAAATTGTATTAATTCAATGTATCCGGTTTAAACTTTATCAAGCTAACGTTATAATTAAATTCACATCTAACAGATTTAGGCTTTTAGATTATAATGTATTGTATTTTGATCGATAGGTCAGATATGCAGTATAATTAAAATTAGGAATATGAACGATTTCTTTCATTTTTACATTATATTCTAATTGCTTAATCAAGTTGTTGACATTAACAATATCTATATAAAGTCAAAAGCTAGACTTTTTAGGTATTTTTTCTTTTTATTTCTTAAACGTTCGCTATATAAGTTAGTTAATGTTAAACATTTGGCTGTTCGTTATATCGGATTTTCGTTAAATTGAGATTCGTTATACCGGGATTTGCCTGTATATATAACTTTGTCATTCCCTGTGTAACACCAAGAAATATTCATCTGAGACCCAACAAAGTATATATCTTCTTGATCCTTATGAAATTCGGAGTCGATTTAGCCATGTCCGTCCGTCTGTCTGTCTGTGTAAAACACGCTCACATTAAAACGAAGCAATAGAAATCCACGAAATTCACCCAAAACATTTTTTATTATCCGGTACAGTTTGGTATTGAAAATTAGTAAAATCGGTTAACGACGTAAAAATTTCAGACTACCTCGAAAAAAATAACGTTTTTTTCCCAATTCTTAAGTAGTTTTCTCAGAAACTGCCAAAGATATTTCGATGAATTTTGTCACACATTATTTTTTTTTTGTGCCAGGGATCAAGTATGTTCAAACTCATAACAATTGATCCAATATTTCCCATATCCCCCATACAAAGGTGTATATTCCCGGAAATTAGTTTATCGTTAATAACTGCCTCGAATATATCGGTATCAACACAAAATTGTACATGCAAATATAATATGAATAGAAATACTACATACTACCAACGTAGATCACAGTCAGTCCACAATTGGTCATAGCTCCCATATAAGGTCCACTTCCAAAAATCACCTAAACGCATATATTTTATTGATAAATAAAGCTTTTGTGATCAAATCCGAGCTGAATATGTTTTGTGTCCATACAAATTTTACCAAATTTGTTTCGGATCGGTCCATTATTGGTCATAACTCCCATATAAGGCCCACTTCTGAAAATCACTTAAACACACAAATTTAATTGTCAAATAAAGGTATCTTAGTAAAATTCGACACAAATATGTTTCGTCTATATATGAGTCACTCGAAATTTTTTTCGGATTGGACCATCATAGCTCCCATATAAGGCCCTCTTTCGAAAATCATTTAAACTCACATATTTCATTGTCAAATAAAGCTATCTTGATAAAATTCGACACAAATATGTTTTGTGTACATACATATGAATCACTCTACGAAATTTTTCTGGAGAGACCCTATATAAAGTCCACTTCCGAAAATCACTTAAACGCACATACTTTATTAATTAATAAATCTATTGGGGTAATATTCGACTTGATTTGTTTTTTTTTTTTTTTTTTTTGCAAATAAATCATTAAACGAAATTTTTTCTTGATCGGTCCATAATTGGTCACAACTCCCATATAAGGATCATTTCCGAAAATTACTTAAATGCACATTGACAATCAAAGTCATCGGGATAAAATTCGACATAATTGTGTATTTTTACTTTTGAAAATACCACTTAATTCATTATTAAATGATTATATCCAAATAAAATTCCAAAATCCAAATAAAATTTTAATGAATCTAATCAAAATTAGTTCCACATATGCATAAATGTTAGTACCCTCACAACGGAAACAAAAATTTTATCAAGTTATCTAAAAGTTAGATAGTTAAATGGGTTTTTATGGGTATTTAAGATTCGGCATAGCCGAATATAGTACTCTTACATGTTTCTCGTTGATTCTTAGTAGTGCATGTTTAGATTAGAATATTCAAATATAGTTTGTTATATAATTGAAAAACTGCTTTTATAAAAATAAGCGCTCAACTTTAACACGTATGTAAATTTTGTCAGTAAGTTGGCCTAAACTATACAGGAAAGTGTTTAAGTCACCTGTAATGCAAAAAGGCGTTATAACCAAAAAATTTAAAATCGACTTTTTGATTGAAATCAAATACATGTTGTTGAAAATTTTTAGAACTCTATTGTTGAAAACACTGACTTTACTGAGATTAAATTCAAAAGGACGTAACAACAAATTAGTAATTTCCACAAGCCAGAAGGTCCTAAAAAGCAACAAAATATACAATGTCTGGCGGTACAGATATTCTAACATGAAAATGTTGTTTTTAAAGTGTTGTTACACCCTTTTGCATTGCAGTTGACGATTTGTATATTGTCATCATCTTTAAAACTTTTTTACTAATGTCATAACATATTTTTAAATGTAAAATTTTTGGAAAATGCTATAGACAATGTTATTCATATAATGAATTTAAAATTTTGTCCAAAGAAAAAAATAACGCATTAAAGGTCTTCTTAATCATACAAGTGTTGGTTAGAAACAAGAAATAACAACAACAATAATAACACGTATAAGAACAGCCAAATAAAAAAATAAAGGTTTTCAATTCCACACAGTGTCTCAACAATTTCCCAACTGAGGTGTCAACCAACAATGATGTGTATTTATGGCTAAAGTGATGTTTGAAATTTATAGGGTTTACTTCGATTTAATACTGTCAAAAAACCGCTCCTTTGTTAGGTGGTGACATACATACGAGTACATCACAGAATACTTGCAGAAATATTTTTAATTTTTTTTGTAGCGTTTTTCTACTTTTCTTTATTGGGTTTCCTGTACCCTATAGCACAATTGAAGGAAAGGGTATCATTTGGTTGTGCTGATGTTTGTTTGATGTCAGGATCACTGTTAATTTAACGACAGCGATCTGTCTGATTTTTCGAAAATACTTGCTAAACTATATCTTCTAGATGCTCTACAAATATCATAAATATCTTCAACATGTTAGTGCCCAATAATTTATTATTATACGAGAATTCTAAAAATTCACAAAATCATTGTTACACCGAAAAAAGTAAAAATAACCGGAACTATACACCTTACGGATGTAGGGAACAAGATGATCGAACTTGTCCACTCTTCTTTCTTCTTACTTGATTTTGGTTAGACTCTAGTTTACTGTTTTAATGGTAGAGTTGCATTGATATCTACTCGTAAGTCTAAACACGCTGTCGACACATAATTATGTTAAAGGATTGACAAAGTCTACAATGTTTTGGACGATTTTGATGAGTACGATTGCAGTACACAGAGTACTTGTACACACACTTGGATGAAAACAGTGCTACCAGTGAGTGAGCGCCAAGACGGCGATCATCGGGCTGTCATTTGATGACATTTGGACAACATTTGGCGACAACAATTACGTGTGGTTACATGAAAATAAAGTACTTGTATACTTACATACATAAATATATTCATCACACGAATATGTATATAGTCAATGGTATACTTTTATTACTAAGTATTGTATATATGTATACATACATATGTACATGTATTTATATGTATGTTAAGCCTTATTAAGTTCATGTAAAGTTTCATCAATACATTGACTTAATGCTACCTGGTAGTCAATATCACACTGATTCTAAGAAATAAACATAGATCAATGATGGTAACTACATTTCTGGCCTATACTCGTGAAATTGATGAAAATTTACAGTATGACCATAAATACAGTTTGGCTTGCTTACTTCTACTTTACACTTGAAGAATTTGAGCTTAAAACAGAATTAAAAATATCATTTTTTTAACCGTTAAGATTTTAAATTTATTATTTTGAATATTAAAAGATCCATCTAATATTACCTAACTTCATCATTAACTTTTTTTTTTTTAATTGGATCAAATTTAATAGTTGGTAAATGGGTATCAACCCATTAGATTATTTGCCTATTAGATTCGCCATTAGACTGATCTATAAATAAGTCCATTTAGTCAATAGACCTGTCCATAAAGTCTATTGTACCTCTATGGAATTGACCACAAAGTAGTCTAAAAACTTATCTACAGAATAGACTTGTATGAAGTCTAGTCCATAGACTAGGCAATAGCCTGCACTATATAGATGAGAGATTGGAGTAGTGTATGGTCTAGTTCACAGAATAGTCCGTATACTAGCCCTACTTTAATTCTTAGTGTAGTCTATAATAGTCCTAAGTCTAGGGATTAGACAAGTCCGTAGACTAGTTAATATGCTATATCAAAGAACTCATTAGACTAGCCCAAAGTCTAGCAAAAAGTATTTTAAACGTCTATGCAAATTTGCACTTACCCAGCAAAAACTAGCTTCCAAAGTAGTAGAATTTAATAAATACCTGCGGAGTGATGATTTTAACGCAGGCTTGTCTTAGGAGGGATGTCCTTTTAATTAGATTTCACGTGAAGTATTGTAGAATATATTTAATTTGACTCAAATGCTATTAACATTAATAATGGTAATAGACACAATTAAACAAAAGCCCAAAAATAAAATTTTTAACTCATAAAATGTAACAACAAAAAATATATATACATACATATCTTCAGCATTGAAAAATAGACTTATTTTCGCTTCTTCGGAAGTCATTAAACATCACTTCCACAGTAGGTACAAAAATTCACTTAGTGCCACTTTTGAAGTAGTGATAAATGTTAATTTTTTGAAGTACTTCCTTTTATTGTGGCTGGATACAAAAAAAAAAACTTTAACAAGTAAGAGTGTTATATTCGGTCATGCCGAATCTTCTATACCCACCATCAAATTTTGTGCCGTAAAATTAAAGTAAATTATGGAAGGTCTCCTCATTTATTTGATATATACTGAATTTTACTATTCTAAATTAATATAGACATCAGCATGATAAAAATATGAAGGTAGTGTCATTCTCTCTTTTTGTCGCCATAGTAACTTTCTGACGTTTGCTGGTATTTTTATAAATCGAGCTACTGCATTTATTTTGAATATCCCATTTATTTTTGTTTATTTTTCAAACTAAAATTAAAATTAAAGTGAAAATCAAACAAAATTTTAAATTCAATAAACATACATTAAAAATTTTACTAAATCTGCCCAAAAAAAAAAAAAAAATACATCAAGAAATATAAGCTGTTAAGCCCGTTATCAAATTGATGGACACTAGGCGCCTCCGAAAGCATTGTCTGTTGCCTCCCATGTTCTTTAAGTTGCGGAATGGATTAACAGGAGGAACCAACTAAAAACGGTATACATACATATGTAATAATAAATTGGAGTTTTTATCTTCTTACATCAAGAATTTATCTTCCAAAGTATATGTAGGTATATATGTAGGCAGAATGAACCAGAATTAGCTGTCCATTAGGTCCAAGAATACGCGGTTTTCTTCAAGTGCTACTTTGCTTCAAACTTGGACAAGAATGCTAAGTGGAATTTCTTGTTGCTCGCCTTAACTTTATAAGTTAATTTTTTTATGTAAACCGTTTGTGTATGAAATACTTTTAAACTTAAAGAAATATATATGTATCTTAAATTTGATCCATCTACATATATGTATGTATATGTATATATATTTTTTATATTATCCTTTTTTTAAATCTGTGTGCCTCCGGTGGGTTAGTCGTTAGTATTCTAATCTGTTAGACCGTAAGTCTGGGTTCGATTTCCACCAGAGGCACTAGTAAAGGAGAGCACAACAGGCCCGGTGTAAACCTAGGTGTAGTTCTTCAGGTTTGATGAAACATACATCCCCTTTTCAAACTGACTAACTAATTAAATCGGGCCAGCTCAACAACGGTTATTGCTGGACTTAAAATATTTTAGAAATCATTAACATAAATTCCACATACACTACACAAATTTTTTTAAAACTAGTTTCCCATTTTTCATGTACTATGCGTGCAATGTTATGTACCAACGGAAACCTCTGAGACGGCCGTGAAGGATGAATTTTACAGTAACCTTTCAAGAGTTATGTCTGGCGTAAATCGCGGGGAAATTCTCATACTTATGGGAGACGGATAACCTTGCTAAAGAAGCCCAGGCAGCATCGGAGTCGCACAGGAGCCGCGATTTATATAAGATTACAAAACGGCTGTGTAGAAAGGTATTTTCCTCCACGAAACCATTAAGGAACAATAATGGTGAATTAGTAACATCGAAGGAAGAACAATTGGATATTTGGGTGTCACACTATTCGAAAATGCTGAACAACCCAACGATACCTAACACATCTACATGCCACTGTCCCCAGCACGTCGAAAGGCATGATAAACCAACTTGCAACCGCCCCCCTTTCTGAGATTGAAAATGCGATAAGCTCTCTGAAAAACGACAAAGCGCCTGATAATATATCTCCAGAACTGTTGAAAGTAGACCCTGCCGTAACAGCGCAGATCATCCGCCCCATAATAGATGACTTTTGGAACACCAATAATCTCAGTGACGAACTGAAGGAAGGCCTGATTATTAATATCCCGAAGAAAGGAGTCTTAACAGCCTGTAAAAACTGGAGAGGCATAACTCTCCTTAGCATGGTGAATAAGGTAATTGCGAACATACTGAACACTCGCCTGACAGACGCTCTCTCGCAGGACATTCGCAACGAACAAGCTGGTTTCCGTCCCAACATTGACTATATCAACAGTTTGCGGATAATTACGGAACAATCGGTGGAATGGCGTTCACCCCTATACCTTGAGTTCATTGAAGGCATTCGACACCTTACATCACAGTGCCATTTGGAATGCTCTTCGCTGTAAAGGAGTGCCGGAGAAAATTATATCTTTCATCGGTGGCCTTTACAAGAATACTAACTGCCGCATACTACACGAGGAGCCGCGCTATAGCTATCAATGTAGGAGTTCGCCAAGGGTGCCCACTATCTCCCCTGCTGTTCAACGTAGTAATTGATAGAATTATGGCGAGGGTAACATCAATACTAAGAGGCATTACATGGCGCTTGAACGATCGTCTCGAAGATCTGGACTACGCAGACGACATATGCTTACTATCACATAAATTTGATGACATGCAGTCGAAATCGAACGATATGGAAAGTGAGGCAGCACTATACGGTCTCATGATAAACATTCCTAAAACCAAGGCCAAGAGGATCAATGCGACCAACACGAGCAATTTCATGCTACAACAACAACATATAGAAAACGTCCAGTCTTGCTGCTACTTGGGCAGCATAATAACTACGAACGGAGGCTCTAAGGAAGATGTGGAAAATAGCATAAACAAAGCCCGACAGGCATACGGCCAACTCAGCCATGTATGGAATTCACACCACATATCCAGGCGCACTAAGTTGGACATATTCAGCAGCTGTGTCAGTTGCCTTGTATGGATGTGAACTCAGCACGTTGTGATCTCAAAGCAATGCAAGTCTTTATCAACCGTTGCCTACGTCGAATTCTGAAAATATTTTGGCCAAATACTATCAGCAACACGCAACTTTGGGAACAAACCGCACAGACACCATTATATTATAAAGCCAGTTGGGAGCGTTAAAGTAATTTTCTGAAGGGAATAGGATCAATTATGAACCGATATTCATAAGATTTGGTAGAGAGATATCGTTTACGTCAGTTTTTTAAAGGGATCTTGTATGGGGTTAGGGCTAATCATAAACCGATCCTCATAAAATCTGGCAGAGAGATTTTGTCTTGTAAAAAACTTTTTTTATGAATGTCGAATTTCATCGTTACATTCAAGCCAGAAGCGTTAAAATTACTTGCTGAAGGGGACCTTATATGGGGGGTTGGGTCAATTATGTATCGATACTCATAAAATATGAGAGATTTTAGCTTGTATGAAAATATTTGTGTTGGGATTTCTTCGCTGTACTCGTATTTTTAATACAGTAATGAGCGTAAAAGTCTTTTTTAAGGGGGGGTAGAGTCAATAGTGGACCAATTCTCATAAAATTTAGCAGAGATTTAATGAGTGTTAACCCATTCACGCTCAAAACCGCTGGACCTTTTTTGGATATGACTTCACCATACACTTTATTTTGACGTATATCGACGGGTATCGCAGAGCATGGAAATAACTATTTTCTGTAGCTGTAAACTCAAAATTACGCTCTAAATCGAGAAAAATATACAAAATCTTGGGACACTGGTGTCCCATATACGTGAAAGAGTTAAAGTAATTTTCCGAAGGGGACCTTATGTGTGGCTTAGGGTCAATTATGAACCGATCCTCAAAAAATTTGGTAGAGATATTTTGGCTTGTATGAAACATATTAGCGTCAATTGTCATCGCTGTATCCGTACTTTTAAGGTAACACTGAGAGTTAAAGTCATTTTCTGAAGGGGACCTTATATGGGGGCTAGGGTCAATTATGTACCGGTCCTTTAAAATTTGACAAAGAGATTTAGGTTCCTATAAAACGTGTATGCCGAATTTCACCGCCATAAATGCTTCCTTTAGCCAGTTATGAGCGTTAAAGTCATTTTCTGAAGGGGACCTTATATGGCAGGGCCGATCCTTATAAAATTTTACAAAGAGATTTAGGTTCCTATAAAACATGTTTATGCTGAATTTCACCGCTATATAAGCTTCTTCTAGACAGTTATGAGCGTTAAAGTCATTTTCTAAAGGGGACCTTATAAGGAGAAATCGTGGACCAATATTGCCCATTTTAAATACCAAACAACCATTAATCATTAACTAAAAATATCTGTGCAAAATGTCAGCACTGTTCCCATTTGGACTCTATCGTGCTTTCAACAGACAGACAGACGGATAGAGGAACGGACATGGCTAGATCGTCTTAGAATCTAATAAGGCCCAGAATATATATACTTTTATGGGTCTTAGACGAATATTTCGATGTGTTACAAACGGAATGACAAAAACAACATACCCCCCATCTTTTTTGATGGTGGGTATAAAAATGTGAACTTTGAACCTCAATAAAGTCTAAACCGTAATGAATTTGGAAATTTTGGAGAACTTTATACTTTGTATTATACAAAGAATGTGTGTACAAAACCTGTTCGAAAATTTTTGAAATGCCCCTAATAAAAATACAAAAACGGTAATAGATAGCAATCGGTTTAAACATCTCGATTTTTGAGTTATATCATTCTTGTAGTAAATAGGCAATATTTACTATGTACAACTCAGGTTTCTAATTGTTTATGTATAATTTGTTCATAAAACAAAAGTCATTAATATTAATCTTTTTAAGGCCAACTAAACCGCTATTCAAATTTTCTTGTATAGTTAGAATGTTTTACTTTATTTATTTCTAATTGAGTTGATGGACCAAAATAAAAATACCGGTATGTAATGATGACCAGATTTTAAATAAATATAATTAATAGTTATTTGACACTGCTATTATATTCCGTTGTTTTGTTATTATAGCGAGCAACAATAATATGACCTAAAGGCAGTAGCTTCTTTTCAATTCCACACATCTTATGGTATATATGTTCACATCTGTATATCAAATATTGTGACCAATTAACAAATCGATATTTGTATTTATTTTCAATATCTGTATATTAGGGGTAGAGCTAAATTTTGGACATATCATCACTCGATAGCAAATATTGTGTTATTTACGAAAATGCTTTTTTCTGGTCACTTCGAATCTAACTTCACATACAAAATCCCTTTTATGAATTTCAATATCAATTTGTCAATGTTTTATTGATGGTATTTTAAGCAATTTGACACGATGAATACGTTTTTCGAGAATTGTGCCTAAAACTGGTTAATAAACCTTAAATACGTTTTTATGAATACACGCATAATTCTATTACGTTCGAGTAATTTCAGTTAAAATTTTACATGTATTTTGTTATTGTAACTAAAACAAAGTACCTATAAGTGAAAATTTTTAGTCAAAATATTTGCATGTTTCATCGAAACAACAACCCTCTTATTCATAAACAACATAAGGCCTAAAGTATTTATTTTTGTTTAAATACTATCGTACCACACTGATGTATTTACTGGTAAATTGAAGATAAAACCTGGTATCCTTAATGTAATAAGAATTCTGCCTTTGGCTTATTAAGCACTTTTTCCATACAAAATCCTGTTATAAATAATTAATAACTTTATTATTCGTTTATGAAAACCAGGGTAAGTGTTTTTTAATTAAAACAAACAAAAAAAAGAAGTCAAACGTTTAAATCAATTTTAAACACTCAATAACATTTCATTCAAATATGTAGTGGTTGTAATTTTAAAATCCCAGTATATGTAATACAACAAAGTACGTACATATGTACATACATATGTATAAATGTTTCACATCTATAGATTTAAGCAGCGAGTTCTTTAAGAGCACATTATAGCCATAAGTGTTAGTGGCTATGAATGTGTCCAAGAATGTTTAGTAGCATTTCTACCAATATTTTACTAGTCAAAATCAATTTGATAATGATGTTGTTGAAGATAAAAAAACACAAAAAAGAAAAAATACACAAATCTGATGGGACAAGAATAATGGGCTGTTGAATGGGTCCCATTATACACAACATATTTATATTTAATTTTTAATATATTGTGGCTTAGGCGAAAAAGCTGTACAAATTGAATATGGAATCATCATTAATTTTTGTCATATGTAAAAAGTTTCAACATGACTATGTAAATTAAGTTAACCTGGACAAGCGTAAGCTAAATTAATCGCTTTATTGATAATACTCGCATAAAATGTATGTATTTATTCTTCTGTATTTAAATTTGTTCACCCTTCAAGCATTTGGGAATTGGGAATGTTTAGAAAGTCACGTTTTAGACACTTTCAAATGAGAAATACTCACAATATACGATATTAAACTGCATACTACTAATAGCAACTCCCTGGCAATGGGATTTGGGTGATCCATTAGTTTCGACAGGTAGGTTAAACAAGAGGGTTTGATCTCCTCGAGTATTATGGGGACATTGAGATCCCTATGAATATTACTATTGCGAAAGTACCACGGGGTAACTGTTATTGACCTGAACAGTGCTGACTGCTTTCTTTGCAATTTTTCAACATTAGATGAGGAGGCTGCTCTCCACAGTTGAATGCCGTATAGCCATATCGGTTTTATAACTGTTTTGTACAAGTCCGTGGTCCAATTAGCCGGTACAATTGAGATGACTTTAATTTTATTTGTGTAACCTTGGCTTCAATGTGGTGAGTCCATGTTAAACGGCGTATATTAGTCCATCGTACCAGACTTTATTGAAGGCTTGAGAAATATCCATGAATAATTCAGAGCAATATTGCTTGCTCTCGAAGGTCTTCCAAATAAGAGTAATTATTCGGTGT
This sequence comes from Lucilia sericata, assembly GCF_015586225.1. Classification (NCBI taxonomy): domain Eukaryota; kingdom Metazoa; phylum Arthropoda; class Insecta; order Diptera; family Calliphoridae; genus Lucilia; species Lucilia sericata. The sequence goes on along the minus strand of NW_023994080.1, from coordinate 728,481 downwards.
ACCTGTTCAATAGTGGTGTGCTTTCTTCTGAAACCAAACTGATGGTCAGGAATAACGCAATTATCGTTAAGGTGTAATATAAAGCTTTCAAGCAATAACTGTTCAAAAAGTTTTGAGAATATAGGCAACAGGCTAATGGGGCGATATTATGTTACTTGAGTGACATCTTTCCCCGGTTTTGGTATCATAACTATCTCGGATACTTTCCATGAGGTAAAGAAATATCCAATACGTAGCATCGAGTTAAAAATGAACAAAATAATTCCTAGTGCTAAATTGGGCAGGTTACTTATCATCGTGGAAGTGATTTTATCTATACCATGTGATTTTCCTGCCCTTAGAGCTTTGATTGTCCTCTTAACGGTAGAGAGCCGGAGTTTTATTGGGCGTGGAACCACATTATTTATAATGTTAGCACTAATAGAAGAATCTATATCATATTCAGTAAACACATTCTCTAAGTGATTGGCGAATGCTTCAATTTTTTCTGACGTATTTCTTGCACATTCACCGTTCTGGAGGCGTATGGGTGATTCATATGCAATAGGGCATTGCAACAACGCAACGCACAACAAGCCCTATAGAGGCCTAAGTATATGTCTTCGGATTTGATGTATATAAATCCTCCTTTCAAACTAACTAACTAGCTTATCAGAATAGACCAATTAAAAATTGGCATCTATTTAAGTAAAATTTAAAAAACTTTTTTACGTTTTGCAAAATCTTAAATAGTACCAATTTTGAAAAAAAGCTTTCACGCATAGAAAATTTGATATGCATTTGAAACTAGATTTCATTTATAGGAATTCTGCGTACGCTGATATTTATAATCAGCTCTTATGTCATTATATATAGATGAAATATCAAAATTGCGAAAATCAATAAGTAGAATTTTGTCAAATTTTGTCACAGATAAACCGTTTTTTATTTTCGGCTTAAAGCTTAAGAATATTTGGCATCGATTTGTTAGAGCGTTTTTTTTTGCATATTTTGATTTTTATTTTTGAAATACGACTAGATTGACATCTCCAAGTTTTCTGTGGTTGCAGAAGTAATTTCAGTCCAACCACGACCAAGTGCACTTTTCATGACAACTAATAAATAATATTTTTAGACTTTCAAAAACAAAACCAATTAAATTAGCTATAGAATAATTAGATTAGGGCCACAATGCAGGTAACTGGTTTAGTTGGTGAGAGATTGAAGATGTCTTTTGGGGTTAGTAAGGCAACACTCAAGATTTTAGCTCTGCGGGACCTTGAAGTTTTCCCCTTGTAGGCCACTAAATCTGTAATGATTCGTTATAGAGTAAATTGATAATATATAAGACCACAATGTCCACACGCAGAGAAAAAATATAGTTGTGGTAAGCATAATCTGAGAGCAACATATTATGGTTAAAGTTAAAACATATTATGATAATTTTTAGTAAAATAAGATATCATATTATGATTAAATATTGTCCAAATATTTCATCATAATATAGTTTTATTAATCATAATGTAATGTTGTAGCATCATATTGTAGTTTCAAGTAACCATATTATGGTTTTATGTAATCATATAATGGTTTCAAGTAATCATATTATTGTTTCAAGTAACCATATTATGGTTTCAAGTAATCACATGGCTTCAAGTAACCATATTATGGTTACATATTAAACCTAATATGGTTAATATAATGTTCTCGGCGTAAATTGTAATTATTTTTTAAACAAACACAAAACTTCAAAGCACTGGTATTCCCATAAAAAAATTATATATTGTTTACGATTATATTTTTAGATATTATTTATTTTTCACAATTATTTTAACTCTTCATTTGTTCAACAATTTATTTAATCTGATCTAGTACGGGTAAACCATACAACTGATATAAAAATGGCGATACCAAAATATTTTAATAGTAAACGTATTTTACTTATATCTTAAACATTCTATGGGTAAACATGTAAAAACCTACCATTTAATGGTTATTTGATAGTTTAAATGGTTCTAAATAATATAATATGTTTACATAATTATCATTATTTATTTGTTGTAAAAATAATTATTTTTCGGAGAATCATTCTCAAATTTAAAATTGTCATAAACATATAAATATTTTCAGTAACTAAAATATTGATGAAATTCAATAAAAATAACAATTGTTTGATTATGACAACAAAATATTGTTACAAAAAACATAGAATAGTTGTCCTAACCATGCCGTTTTTTCTCTGCGTGCAGTAAGTAAACCCGTTAGTACTCTGAGATTGCTTTAGATTTTGGGATATTCCCTTTGACAATGTTATAAAACGTTTTGCTGACTGAGCCCAAGTAGATATTGCTTCCCAATGCCGTGGGATGGCCTTTTAGAATTTTGGGCCCCAACTGTGATCAGTCCATTTGTCTCTGTTCGGTATAATAACCTCAAATGATCTATCGAAAACCATAGTTGGTGACCCGTAGTCCAGTATTAGAATGTGTGGATCATTTATGAATAATTTGAGTATACTAATATGTGCAACCAAGTCACCAGTTTTCAAGCTGGAAATACCCGGTAGCGAATTGCTGATCTGCAAGCTTCATCCTTGATATGCAATATAGCTCCCATGGCATACGTGAGACAAGTTCTCATAGCTCTAATTATAGAGACACAAATGATGGTAAATCTTGTCCAGAGATGCCCGAGTTGTGACCTGTTCCAACTTTTGTTATCAGACTATCGATAACCAGTGTCCACAGCTATGACAAAGTTACGCCTCCCTGATGACAGCCTCTGGTAACCCATATGGTTCTCGATCTTCCAGATAGATCAAATTCAATGATACTGGATGTCAGCATTCCCGCTGTCCAGTTTCTTTAGCAGCTGGCACGCCTATTCTGCATAATGCATGTTCTATAGCACCATGTGACGTACTGTCGAAGGCTCCTCGTATATCTATAAACTCACAAAGGCTACTTGTTTAGATCCCATAGCATTTTCGATTTGTTTCGTAACTTGTTGTATAGCAGTCACCGTTGATTTACCAGGTTCATAAGCAGATTGAAAGTGGTGAATCAGTTTTGATTGGATTTGTCATCTGCCTTAGGTATAAAGACCAGTTTAACCTATCATGAGGCTTGATTTAAACAGCCGAGACAGTTGCCCTACAATTATGTCTCAACCCTATTGTAGAAGTAATGGAAGGATGACATCTGGTCCAGGAGATGTGTATGGGCTGAATTGCGAAAGTGCCCAAAGTACCCTATTTTCCGTAAAGATTCTTTCGGATTAATATAGATTAATACACATGTTTCTAATCTGAATTTAAAATACACAAAAATCCCATGTTATGCCTGACTCTTAGCATTGTTTTTGGATTGACATTCTTTTCGGCACATTGCGTTTTCATCTTTCTATTTTTTCAGAATACTTCAAATATCAGGTGAGGAGAGATTTTTTCCACTTCTTGGCTTACTTTCAGTTGAATTTTTTATTTCATTATTCTTTATTATTGTTTGGACTCAGATTTATTATTTTTAAAATTTCTCCATAAGAATTTATCTCACTTCTGAATTTTGTTATAAAATTTCTAAACAAAAATTTTATTTGAAAGATCATTTTGCTATCAACATTAACCCACAAAAGTAAACATTTGTATGTTGACTTTAGTCCCCTTAATTTTTAACTTTATTGATAAATACTTTTATGTTGCACACATAGTTAAATTGTTTATTATATGTAAATTCATTACTAATGTTCTAAACAATGGTATTAATATTTTTTTCATTACTCTCACCATTGCCATATCATGGTAAAATTGAGTGTTGTACGTAGACTTTAGTCCTTGACTGTATATGTGCGTTATTTAAGCTTCTCTTTTGGTTTTTTTTTTTGGGCGTTTCTCTGGTGTTTCTGTTTAGCATATCGATAATGGATTTGTGAAAGGTCACAGTACGGTCATACATATACAAATATGTGTACAGACGTACAAATATTATTGTAAAACAAAATTTTGATGTTTTCGTTTCAATAAAAGCAAATTGTGATCTTGTGAAACATACCGGTATAAAAATTGATTAATTGCTTCTTAGTTTTTTTTTAATTTTTTGGACTGTTTTATATTAGAAAACACAAATATACCAGTTATTCTTTCTTTTCATAGTTTAGACTGAATATTTAAGTATTTTTGTTGAAATGGTAGTGTCGAACAACAATAATTAAATGTTAATATATTTAGAAATTTAAAAAAAAAATTTATCTAATATTGACCCCGATATAAATTTGGTAAACTTAACTTAAGAACTGCAATGGTAAGGCATTGAATGAAAGCACAATTATTTTTATTTTTTCCATTCTAATCCTCACAAATAATTCAATAAGCTAAAAGTAAGAATTTTTATAGCACATATGTATGTATGTACATAAGGGTGTCCCGTGGACCACTTTTTAGGTGGAATATATCTAAAGCGATGCGTTTCAATGTACTAAATGCGGTAAAAAGGTACTCAGCTCCCTACCTGCGATTGGAAATCTTGATTTCAGTACAATATGTTCAAAACAAATTTCTGCAATCTTTTCGAATTGGGAGTCAAAAATGTCGTAATTTTGAGTTTATCACGGGAAAAATAATTAAAATTTTAGTTAGAGTGTTTCCTGTACGCAAAACGACTTTTATTGTATTATAAAAGGGCATATAAATTTCAAAAAAATCTAAAAAAATCTGAAACGGACTAAACCAAATGAAAAACTATTTTTTAATATTTTTCTGTAAAAATTACAACAATTTTGACACCCATTTCGATAAAATGTGAAAACAATATGCCTCTCCACCCATTAAAAATCATTTTGTGGACTAAAATAATCTACAAAAATTTTAAAAGGGATTTTTCCCGTAATCTATATATATAAAAGAGTAGCGTTACTGACTGACTGATTCATCATCGCACAGCCCAAACGGCTGAACCTAGAATCATGAAATTTTGACAGTAGATGTGTTTTTGGTTATGTAGATCCACTAAGGAGGCATTTTTGGAAATTTGTACATTTACGGGTAAAAAGGGGAAAAAACGCGTAAAACAGGTTTTCTTAATTATCTTACACAATATTGCTGATACAAGAAAAAATCTAAATGCACCTGTATCTACTCTTAAAATGAGCGGATGAGTGTCTGGTACTTTTTTGAAATTCGTACTTTTAAGGGGTAAAAATGTGTAACAAAGGTGATTTTGGTACCTTTTTTGGCACCTTATAACTTTTGAACTAATTAACATAATAAAAGTTTTATAAATATTTTGGATACATCTCCCAAAACTAGGAGACACCCGTTTCGTACTTTTTTAAATTCAGTCCATTTTGGGTGTAAAAGGGAGAAAACTGTATTTATGGTACTTTTTTTTTAGCACATTAAGAAAACTTTTTCGGTTTATTGAATTATTCCTATTAAAATACGGACTAATTCTGTAATATTTATTGTAATAAAATTTTTGCTATTTCACTGGGGAAAAAAGTACCAAAAAGGAAAAAAACGGGAAATTTAATTTTATTCAAACTTTTTTTATAAAATTTGAAAAAGTAGTTTATTTACTCACACAAAATATGCTGTTGGTATATTATTTTATATATAACTTTGTCATTCCGTGTGTAACACCAAGAAATATTCATCTGAGACCCAACAAAGTATATATATTCTGGGTCCTTATGAAATTCTGAGTCGATTTAGCTATGTCCGTCTGTCCATCCGTCTGTCTGTCTGTGTAAAACATGCTCACGTTAAAACGAAGCAATATAATATAACCAAATTCACCCAAAATATTCATTATTATCCGGTACAGTTTGGTATTGAAAATGAGCAAAATCGGTTCACATCGGGAAAAGTTATGAATCAAAATTTAAAACAACTCCGAAAAAAATAAGCATTTTTTACACATTCTGATGTAATTTTCTCGAAATCTATGCAAGATAATTTCATGAAAGTCATCATACATTCGTTTCTACACAAGATATTGATTCCTGCTGAAAATTGCCAGAATCGGTCCATAATTTCATATACCTCCCATACAAAAGTACATATTCCCGGAAAATGAGTTTTTTGTTAATAACTTCCGTTAGAATGTTGATATCTTCACAAAATTTTTCAAGTTAAAATCTTATGTCAATAGAATTCATTGGGAGAAAACATTTTCTGGATCGGTCCATAATTGGACATAGCTCCCATACAAGGTCCCCTCCCGAAAATCACTTAAACGCGCATAACTCATTACTAAATTAAGATATCCATATAAAATATGGAATAAGTATTGCTAATATGTACAGAAATATTACTATGAAATATTTTTCCGATCGGTCCATAATTGGTCATAGCATTTTCATTTTCTGGATCGGTCCATAATTGGACATAGCTCCCATACAAGGTCCCCTCCCGAAAATCACTTAAACGCTCATAACTCATTACTAAATTAAGATATCCATATAAAATTTGGAATAAGTATTGCTCATATGCACAAAAATATTACTGTGAAATTTTTTTCCGATCGGTCCATAATTGGTCATAGCTCCCATACAAGGTCCCCTCCCGAAAATCACTTAAACACACATAACTCATTACTAAATTAAAATATCTATATAAAGTTTGGTGCAAGTATAGCTCTCACATATAGAAATATTACTATGATTTTTTTTTCCGATCAGTCCATAATCTGTCATAGCTCCCATACAAGGTCACCTCCCTCCCGAGAATTTTGAAATTTTGTCTTTATATACATAATTGGTCCTAGCTCCCATACAAGGTCCTTTTACGAAAATCCCTTAAACGCACATTACTCATTACCAAATAAAGCTATTGATACAAGATTTGGCACAAATATTAGTTTGGTATACAAAAATTCTATTTCAAGATTTTTTCATGATCGGTCTATAACATGGGTGCGGTCGGTCCCATGCAAGTGTCCCTTCAGAAAATCACTTGAACACACATTACTTATTACTAAATTACGATGGCCTCCGGTAGGTTAGTGGTTAGTGTTCTAGTCTGGTAGACCGGAGGTGGTGGGTTCGATTCCCACCTGAGGCACTGGTTAAGGAGCGCACAACAGGCCCGATAGAGGCCTAGGTGTATTTCTTCGGATTTGATGTATATTCATCCTCCTTTCAAACTAACTAACTAACTAAATTACGATATAGATACAAAATTTGACTGAAATATAGTTTTTATGTACAGAAATTTTGCTTCAAGGATATTTTACGATCGGTCTATAATTGGTCATATCTCCCATACTAGGTCCTGCCCTTAAAAACAATTTGTGTAGAACAAAATTATATATATGTATTTTGCAAATCCTTAAATCTTTCACACACATGCATACATGCACATTATTAAATATCGTTAAAGCATATCTAAGGGCGCTATAAAAATATTAAAGAAAATGGGGTTTGTAATGTTCAACAAATTTTGGAATTGTAACAGATTTAAGCTGTTTAAATCTTGGTGTTTTTCTATTTAAGACATGAGAAAACTTATTTCTACAAATGTTTGATCAACTAAAAAACTATTAATATAAAAGTAGCTGGTGGAGGGTATTTAAGATTCGGCTCAGCCGAATATAGCACTCTAACTTGTTCTTTCATCAAATGATACTCTTTGTATGTTCTTTAATACGAATTCAAAACACATGATTATTAAACATACACGGTCCTCATTGAATAAGATTCTTTAAGAGAGAACTTTTTAGTACTTTTTATCTCATAAATGATACTTTTTTAATTTTCTAAAATATTCAACCTAGGAACATTAATTTTAACATACATTGTCTTGACTGAATAATATTCTGTAAGTGGGAACTATTTGGTACTTTTCTATTCTTCAAATGGTACCTTTTAGATTCTTTATAATGGTTAACCGGAACACACGGTCCTTATTAAATGAGAATTTATTGAGAGAGATTTTTGTACTTTTTCGTTTTTCCTATGGTACTTTTTGATATTTTTACGATATTGAACATACATATTGAAAATAAAATTTAAAATGTAGGGACTTAGTGAATGAGAAACTACTGAAAGGGACTTTTGGTACTTTTTCATTCATTCATTAAAATTATATTTTTGAATTGTATATAATATTGAACACAGAAACATAAAGTTTTTGATTAAATGATAATCTATTAGAGGTATTTTACAGTACTTTTTTTCAAATAGTACTTTCGAAATTTTCCATAATGTGGAAGCTAACTGAATGAAATTAAAAATACAAGCTTCTTACTGAATGCGAATTTAATCACGTGGTATTGAACGCATAAAACTAAAACATTAAAAAAATTTTAAATCAATTTTAATTTTCTATAAAAGTAAACAAAGTGTAGTATGTATTTAATTTAAGTTAGGGTAGCGAAGCACCCAGGGTATGCTAGTGGTGTTATAAAAACGAAAACATGTTACGCGGGTCATTTTGCAAAACCTTTCTCGGCAAATCGATTTTCCAAAATAATTCACAAACACAGGAAAATATGTATTTGGTTTATCTTCAATTAGCTTATTTTCCTCCTCTAATTTTTATTTAAACCATTTTATTATTTGTCTTTATTATCTCATTGTTTAAGTTTACAAATTTGACTAAATTATTAATTGAATCAATTAATTTTTTAATTGAATCAATTGATTTTTTATTTGACTGAAAATGTTTTTCCAACCTACTTTTTTAATTTGATTTGATATTTTTTTTGTCTTTTAGCGCTCGGGAAAAAGTAATATACTTTTTTTAACGTATTTTTTCGTACTCTATACTCTAGATTTTTTAAATTCCTTGTAATTAAAAATTAGATTACCGACAATATTCCAATGGTTGGTAAAGTCGACTTTTAATAAATGCTGCCAAAATCCGCCAAATGTCTTAGAAAATAAAAGGCTTTCTTTTCTTCTCATTGTCAGATTTTGATTAAAATTAATTTAAGATCACGAAAAAGACCCTGAGAATTTTTACGTTTTAAATATGATCAAAATAAATATGTATGTATGAACGTCTAATATATCACATTGCTAACTAATATGTATCATAAATATTTAATTAATATTGTAACTAACAGGAACCGTTTAATGGAATAAAATGAATTGCCCAGTTAGCAAATGATAATATTTATAAATCTTAAACCTGAAACCCAATTAAACGGTTTAAACGGTGTGTTTACGTGTTCGACTATGTAAAGTAGCGTATAATGATAACAATAATGCCACTAAACTAAACTGTGGCAACAACCGAGTAGTCGTTCGTATTAAGAACCACAACGTCTACAATAACAACAACTGCCACAAATATTGCCTTAAACAAACAACATCCAATAAATGTTGCACTCAATCTTAAAACTCATAAAGCTTTAACAAACAACCACAACAATAACAGCAACAAAAAAACCCACAGGCATTTAAATGGACTGTAAACAACTACTCCAGCCATCCACTAAGTAAATAACAGAAAGAGTGATCGAAAAAAAAAGCTCAAACCCAACCAACCAACAGTTCACCACTTATGTCCACAACATTTCAATTTTAAATTTATTAATCATCAATTTAAATTTGCATACCACTCAACAACTTTTTATTTTCATTTTTTATACGACTTTTTTTTTGCAGTAGTTTAGTTTTCCACACTTTACATTTGCAGATTTAAACACCGACCAGCAAATTTTATGGAAATTATGTATATAAGTACACACATATGTATAACCAGCCAACCAAGATGTAGTGTTTCTCATTGATAACGTATGAGGAAAATACATATAACACCATCTTTTAATAATTTTTAAAAGATATTCGAATAAGTTTAAAAATAATTTCAAAATGTTATATGTGGGAGAAAATGATCAAGAGTTGAACTTCTCCATAAAAACTATGTTTACGACTTAGCATATAGTTTATTGGTCTAAGTCCACTTTTTCAAAACGCAAAACTAAGTAGAAAGATGTATGGAATTTAAGTTTTTAATTTATGAGAAACCCTATTAAATGTGGTCCAAAACAAATACTAAACGTATTTTGGTGTGGTATTCAACGCGATTCCTATTTAATAGCAATCGAGTCAGTTAACAAATTTAAATTTGTTACTCTGTTTCGGTTTTGTTCATCATAACCACGTACAAGTCAAATAAATAGAAAAACACGACCACTGGTCATTGTATAAATGACAGTTTATATTGGCCACCAAAACTACATGTTGGCATTTTTATACACATAAAACGACAACAGTAGTTGTTGAAAACTGAAATAAAAATAGGAAATGGACGGGTGTAATTCGACGACTGTGTACGTTTTCATTAAATTAGAATTTATTGATACAATTTTAATGTCACCTGTAGCAAAAACACACATAAGAACAGACATAGACTGTTTGGAATTAAAAGAGCTTTAATTAGAACTAAACTAAAAATATTTATATTTGTATTTTGTTCCTAATTTGAATCTTAATGTGGTAGTACATACATACGTACAAAGTTCCTATGGCAAATGACAACAGAATAACTTCCTTGTACATATGACATACTTCTAATTACTTAACTATGACTTAAATAATAGTTAAACAAATACAATTGAATGATAAATAATTGTCTATTATGCTAAACTAAGAAGTTAATACATATTACTTGTGAACCATAACATCGATCGAAGTAAAATAAGTGTATTTTCAAGAAATTTCTGTTATAAACAATCATTTATTTTAAATTATAAAAGTTTTGTATTCAAAATATATAATAAACTAGAATACCCTGGGTGCTTCGCTACCCTAATCAAAATTAAATACATAAAAAATGTTGTTTACTTTTATAGAAAACTAGCAATACCCAGTGTGCTTTGCTACCCTAAAAGCAATATGTATAAATAAAAGTCCGCCCGTTATCCTCTAAATGTTTACATGAATGTCAAAGTTCTTCATTTAAAATTTGAAGATATACGATATAAGAATTTTTCCATTTGATTCATGTGAGGGCTTCAAGCTCCCCAGGTGAAAGTCCGCACTTTTTCCCCCAAATTTTCAGATGAATATTAAAGTAATTTGTGCAAAATTTTAAGAATCAAGTCTATTAGTTTCCCAGATAAACGACATTTTATATTCAATTCATATGGGGGGGTGCCAAGTTCCCCATTGAAAGTCCGCCCGTTATACTCTAAATGTTAAGATGAATGTCAAGATTCTTCAAGTAAAATTTGAAGATTCTAGCTCTAATAATTTCTCAGATATACGAATTTTTCTATTTAATTCATATGGGGGCTTTAAGCCCCCAAGATGAAAGTCCGCTTTTTTTCCTCCAAAATGTTCAGATGAATATTTAAGTTCTTCGTGCAAAATTTGAAGAATTTAGTTTCATTAGTCTCCTAGATAAACGAATTTTTATATTTAATTAATATGGGAGGTGCCGCTCCCCTCATGGGTAGTCCGCCAATTTATTTCCCAAAATGTTTAAATGGATGTTAAAGTTATTCGTGCAAAATTTAAAGATTATAACTGAAATAGTTTCCAAGATAAACGAATTTTTGTATTTAATTTATATGGGAAGTGCCACGCCCCCTAATGCTATTCCGTCTACTTTTTGTCCTAAATAATCATATTGACACTAAAGTTGCTCCGACAAAATTTGAGGACTCTAACTGGTATATGATCTCAAATATACGGATTTAATATTTTCTTAATATGGGCGTGGCTCCTCGCCCACTTGGAATTTCAAAATAAAAAGTAGCCTATTACCTATTCCAGACATACAGGAATACGCTGTGAAAATTTGAAGAAAATCGGTTCAGCCGTTTAGTAGTCTATAACGTTCAAACATACAAACAAACTCACATTCATTTTTTATATATAGAAGAAGAAGATTAAAATTGATTACAAATTTGTTTACTGTTACGTTCAATATCACGTGAATTAATTCGCATTCAGTAAGAAGCTTGAATATTTTAAAAAATTCAAAAAGTACCATTTATGAGATAAAAAGTACTAAAAAGTTCTCTCTTAAAGAATCTTATACAATGAGGACCGTGTGTGTTTAATAATCATGTGTTTTGAATTCATATTATAGAACATACAAAGAGTATCATTTGAAGAAAGAAAAAGTACCAAAAGTAGAATAAATAATACCTTAGTGGAAAGTACTAATAAAAATAGTACAATTTTTCTCCTTTTCGCTTAGAAATATACTTTTTTCAGAATTAAGTTCAAAAAGTACCAAACAATTTGCTCGAATTTGGTCCTATATAGGCCTTAGTACTTGAATTCCAAAATATTTTGTATCAGTAAATAACCCACTTTTCCAAATTTTATAAAAATTGGGTCAATGAGTTTGAATACAATTAAATTTCCCGATTTCCCCTTTTTGGTACTATTTTCCCCAGTGAAATAGCAAAAATTTTGTTTCAATAAATATTATAGAGTTAGTCCGTAATTTAATAGGAATACTTCAATAAATCGAAAAAGTTTTCTTAATGTGCTAAAAAAAAGTACCAAAAATACAATTTTCTCCCTTCTACACACAAAAAGGACTGAATTTTAAAAAAGTACGAAACAGGTGTCTTATAATTTGGGAGATACATATATTCAAAATATTTACAAAAGTGTTATTTTGTTTATTAGTTAAAAAGTTATAAAGGGCCAAAAAAGGTACCAAAATCACCTTTGTTACACATTTTCACCCCTTAAAAATACGAATTTCAAAAAAGTACCAGACACCCATCTGCTTATTTTAAGAGATACATTTAAAATTTTTCTTGTATCACTTTTTTCCCTTTTTACCCCTAAATGTACAAATTTCCAAAAATCACTCCTAAGTGGATCTACATAACCAAAAATACAACTACTGTCAAAATTTCGCGATTCTAGGTTAAACCGTTTGGGCTGTGCGATGATGAATCAGTCAGTCAGTAACGCTACTCTATTATATATAGATTAAATCCCCTTAAATAAATTTTGTACAGTTCTACGCAACGCTACGAAGTATGCTCCTCGTAAGTTATTTCGAATCCTTCTTTGATTAAATATAAAATTGTCCGCTAAAATTTTAGCGAATGTGAAAGAGTAACTTTTTGGCACTTTTTCGTTCTTTTTGAATTTTTATAATATTGAATCTAGAAACATGAAATAAAACAAGAGCCCTATTGCTTATTTGTTATTTGTTCATTATTTAAGCTTTAAATAATAAATATACATTTCTATTAACATTATTTATTTTAAGATACGGCATAGTCGAATAACACATTTTTCTAAAACGCATACTCTTACAATAGAAATTTAATTGTTGTTGTATTTGCAAAAAATTGTTGTAAACAAAATATCATTATACCTAATATGTATTAATAAAATATAAGGAATCATATATTTTTAATTGAACTTACCTCTTGGTGAACGTAAGCTTAAATCTACTGGTTCTACTTGAACGGGAGGGCCCTCTGCCTGTAAAGACAAATAATAGTTTTTATTATTATATATAAGATATATATCACATATATAACAATTCCCTAGGTGCATTAAAAAGGCATAGACATAGAAACTCATGTAAAAACTTCTGTATTTGTTTAAATATAGTGTGGTGCATTTGCAAGATATCCTTTTAATAGCATTAAGCCCTGTTAACTGCACCTCCGGTTATCGTTTAACCTGTAGATATTCTGTCGGTTAAAATATTTTTTGTATATAAACTGTCAATATAACTTTACGATAAAATATAACCAGTAATCAGTTAACCAATTATTTTTCGAACGCTATGTCATTTATATTACCTGTCGGTCCAATTTTCCAAGATTTTTTTGGTCTGGTGATTCGTAGGTTTTTGGTTATATCCTACGAATCACCAGAGCGATGTCAGCCTTAATGATCTGGGTCGTTTCTAGATAATTGACATAAATATCATCAGTCTTTTACGCCGCCCATCAAGAAAAAGTCTAAATTCTCAAATCGCTCCGATGTGGCCAAATGACATCATCAAGACGGCTTATATCACGATTGCCGAACTTAATTAGAAAAAGATCAATTGTGTTACGGCACACTTTTGATTTTGAGAAATATAGAAAAACTAGAAAAACACCACACATTGTTTGATGTTTAAATTCAGGTGCCTAACTTGTTTTTAGTCTATTATGTAAAATAAGAAAAAATACTCAAAATTTTCAAATATTTCTTTTTATATGCATTTGCAAAGAATGGACCTAGGAAAAATACTTTTTTGGGATTTTCGTTTTTTAAAATGAGGGGGTTAATACCATAGAGTATATAGAGCGGAAACTCTGCTGTCAAGGTCCTAAGTCTGTTGTCGAAAACCTAAGTCGATTGAATGTACCCAGTAGGATTTTGAGTTAACTTAAAACTAACTTATGGTTAACCACAAATGAGTCAGAGGTGACTCAAAAGCTAACCATTTTGCTTATAAAATACTATTCAGTTTTTCAATGTGATGTCATAGGAACGAGTCAGTACTCACTCACTATACATCAGTTTCAGTTAACCAGAAGTTACCTCAAGATGAGTTAGCTTCTAGTGCATAAATAAAAGATCAGCTGTGAGTTACCTGTGCAATTTTCTTATATTTTTATACTATTTTTAACAAATTGTTAGTAATAATAAATGCGTTCAATATGCAGCAACATTTCCTTCCTATATACACCTTTATCTATGTCTTATATTCCTGAAAATGTTAATTTAATAATAATAAATTCATTTTTCATTGCTGAAACAAATTTTCATTTTCATAATTTCATTTTTTCAATACAAATTGTTTGACAAATTTGATACGAGTTTCTATTTTATTTTTTATTTAAAATTTTATTGAAATATTTGTTCATTTCCTCGATCATTTTTGAGTTACTTTGAAGCTAGTCATAAGAAGTTATCAAAAAGTTAACTTTATTTTTAGTTAACTCACAAAATCCTACAGGGTAGTAGTAGAAATAATTATAGTAGTATTAGTATATTCCCCATATTTGAAATAACCCAACAATCACAAAATCAAACGTTTGAAAAATGATATTAATTTTATTTAATATTAAACATTTATGGTTCTTTAAAAAGAGAAATTTATTTAACGTTTAAATTCGATTTAGAGTTTTAAAATTTAAAAATAGTTTGATTTACAACCTTTCTCGACTTTACATGAACCCTCTGTGTTTGCTGGGTAACAACATTTCAATTTATAATTCTGACATTTTCACCATAACAATTTTTTATTTATTTTTAAAATTTTACATAACTTCGGCAAAATAAACAGATTTAGGTGACCCAAATTCAAGAGAAAACACAAAACATATGGGTGTGACGAGGTCCATATACCCTTGATTCATTCAGTAACTTATTCCTTTGACACCAACTCTTCCCTATCTTGATGTTATTGCAATCCGGTTTGCCGGGATTATAAACTGGTGATGCTAAATGTATCATCGGACATTCCTTGAAATTATTTGAACAACGGCCGAACCAGGCAGCCTTATAATTTGATACCACGGGGCTGAGTTTCCATCTTTGTCTTGTCCGGTTATTGGAGTGTTCCATTCGGTATGTACGTGGTGGCTGCGGTTTAAAGTTTAAACCCATACTCGCGGAGAATATTGGTTAAAAGACTGGAGCACGGTAAAGTCTATAATTCGGAATAAGTTCGGTGCTGTAGCTGAGATACGGCAGAGCGTTGGAAATGAGTTGTATATCATACGGGATGGATGTAGGGTTATACGAACTTACTCACTCAGATGTTGGTCTCAATGAGTGTGTCGGTGTGCAGAGTTGAATGGTGATGTATGTAAAGTATCTTATAAATGTGATACCAATGAATTTGCCTTCCATGTCAGGGTATATTTAGGGTTTGCTCTGTCCATACCAGACCACAGTGTATCCACTGATTACGTCTCTAGGTGCTATTGCCGAATCACACATTCGTGATTGAAAACTGAAGTGATGTTTTTGCATCTCGGTAGTTAAGCAATGGTCAGAGATTAGGTAGCTCGAGTACATGAGCAAAGTTTAAGGAGCACAAAGTGGTGGTGGTGAGTCGTCTAACAAGCTTACCCAGTGGTCGTATAAGGCCAACACGACAGGTTTTCACGTAAAGTATATTCACTTATGTATCTGTTATCTTTTCGGCAACAGCACCAAACTTATCCAGAAATATAGATTTAACCCGTAATTTTGTGTTTAAACCACAGCAATCCCGAAAGGACCACTGCAATAACCGGGACATGACAAAAAATGGAAATCCAGACGAGTACGGAAACATACATACATATATAATTTTGATTTTTTTTATATAAAACTAAAAATATTTAATTTATTTACATTTAATTTGACAAATGACTGTGGGGAAATCTAACAGGTGGTATGTTGAATACACAGTACCTATATGTGTGAACAGCCTACTGTTTTCAAAAAAATTTTGACATGTTTCCTCTCTATGTTTCTCTATGGTTAATACCAAAGAATATAAAGAAATTGGGGCTTGTCAGTTGGTACGTAAAGGAGTTGTCATTCGGTACCTAACTCTAAGTATGTATTGGTAGAATTTTTGTATTAGTATTGGAGCTCCAACCACTTTCACCACACTTTCCAAACATACATACTTGCATAAAATCGTACATAAAAATTTTAGGAAAAATAAATAACATTTAAATTTCTACATTCGCAGATTTTTTAATTTATTTTGCCCACATCCAATCAGTAAACATTTAATAAATATATTTTTCGGACTTAAAATCTCTTTTTTTGCAAAAAAATAAGTTTATTTTAAATAATTTTTTCATTTTCAATACTAAAATATACAACTTTGTTTTGTCAATTTTAATTTCAACACACAAAAATTAATTGTCAAAAAAATTAAAAAAATATTTTTTTAGTTTGTGAAAAATAAAAATATTTCGGATTGTTAAATGCGATAAAATTGTATAAAAAATTAAAAAATAGTTATGTGTTTGTGAAAAAACGTCGTTCAAGTTCTATTATCCCGGTATTTTCGCGAAGAAGTTTTGAAGTATTGTGAGAGAATTGAGTTCTCACAAGTGTGTTGAATTTACACAGAACTGGTCTGTGAAGAGAAGGAAATGTTATTGTTGTAAAACAATGTCATAGTCCAACTTCTTATTATTCTTTGGTTAATACTATTAGAGTTCCTAATATAGAGAACTTTTTAGATCTAGTATGCGAATGTAATTTGTATTTAGTCTTGTATATTAATTCGTCATCATTTTGCAAATACATACATAAATGTGTGCGTGTAATTCCTATACGTTGTGATTGGATTATGGTTAATACGTATAGTGTAGGGTATAAATATAAAAATAATCATAATAATAAATAATAAAATTATCTCAAACACTGTCTTCACATTCAAAATGCTTAACATCATTGTAGCACACAGCATGTGTTCTGATCGATACAATAAATTGCAACAATTCAACATATGAGGGTTTAACGTGCCACTGTTTTTATTTTCAAGTTAAAATTTCCAACTAACCAATAACAAAATTTACTTACTTCCCTTTGTCCGTCAATGTTCTCTGGTTCGTTCCTTTATGGCAATTGCCAGCCAAAAACTCTATTGACAATAACGTGTTTATTTTGAATGTAGCTACATGAAATTGCATACTCGTAGTAGTAGTATCTGATTGGACTTACAGTTAAAGAAATTATTATGTGTATTATGAATACAAGTAAATGGATTTTTAAACAGCAAAACTAATGTGACACTATTTGAGTAAAACTAATTGTGGCGATCTATATACAAATTATTTTTTAAGAATTTTAGTAAAAATTTTACCATCGATATTTTATATTGGGAAAATTTAAACTAAGTTGGGTGAAGAAATAATTCGAAAGAAAAACTCTTACATATGCATTTTTATTATGTAGCCAGGTGTGTAGGCAAAATCATAAGTAAATTCTCCAAATAATTAGTTTAGATTTGATTTCTTAATATTTGCAGTGTACAAGTACAGTGGGTGTTTATTATAGTATTATTTGTTGCCACTGAGATAAAAAAAACTTAGTGTGGTGCTTTTGTATTTTCATGTTTTTTTGCATCTCTGTACAGCAGCAGAATATTGTAGTATGCGACGCGTCGGACGACAGTTTGTAAATTATTTTGAACATTAACTACTCGTAGCTTAAATGTGTTCACATTTCGAATAACAGCGCTTTTATTAATTATGTACTAAAATATGAATACGAATATTTACAATTGGCTCAGTTCAACCCGTTTGTATGGAAATTTACGGCAAAACATTAAATGTATCATTTAATAAACAATATGAAACTATAAAACTGTAATCGAACACCGTACAGAAACAGTTGCAGTTTGGGGAAACCCTGATTGACCACATAGAGTGCCATGGCAATGGTATTTACGATGGCGATCAATATTGGTGTTAAATTGATAAATGGCACCGAAGTAGTTTATTAATAAAAAATAATTTTTCATTAATAATTAAGGAGAAACAAAAGCCTGTGTTGAATAAATAATTTTCTAAATTGAATAAGAAATTATTTATGTATTTATGTTATAAGTTATAATTATTATACATTAATTATAATTAATTTACTTCGTATAATAGTATTTGTAACATTTAGAGCGGGAAAACACGAAAATTCAAAGTAGCCAACCTATATCTTAGATATTTTTTAAATAGTCTCGAAATGGGGCTGGAGAAATATGAATGTAATTAACAAAAACTATTTTTATGAAATTTAAATCATAATAAATGGAATTTGATTCTTATATATATAGTAATTTATCTTACAAATTGCAATTCTTTATATGCTAATGTCAAACAATCGTAATTTTCCAAAAGCGGATTATGAAATGTGTCTTACAAAATATGAACCGTTCTAAAATATTTCATATAATTCTATCTATTTTCTAAAATGTGTATTATTTTCGTTTTAGGGTGCTTTTTGCAAGGCTGATTGAATTCACGTTTCTGATAATTTAGATAAAAATCTAAAGTAAAACTTTATTTTTGGACCAATCTACTATCCATATAAACCTGTGCGCAATTTTCCAGATGAAATGTGGCCTCTTTTTGAACAATGACAAAGCCTGGTTGAAATCGGTTAACTTTTGAACCTAGCCTCTATAGCGTATTCTGAGTCGATTGACATACTTTAAGGTCGCACAGTGGTATAGGAAAAAAAAAGAGGGAAATAATTCGGTAACTTCTAAACGGTTAATCCGATTTTAATGAAATTTGGTGTGCACAAAGAGGAGGTGTTGTCGAGTTTAGGTTTTGAATTTGGACCTTATAGGCCAACCAGGGGCCCGGCGGGGGGTCATCAAATTAGGACACCTCGGCTATGTTAAATTTTTAAAACGATCCTATTTCTTCATTTGAGTTCCGATTTAAAAAAAATTTCGTATATAGAATCTCCTCATCGAGCACTATAAAAAATAAATTATCTCTTATAGTTTAGGAGATATTCGCATTTGAAAATTAAAATTTTAAAATTTTTACCGTCCTTACTTTAGTTTTTTTTGATAATAGCAGGTCCAAATATTCCCGATTTTCGCCATTTTTTTTTATTTGCTTAACAACAAGTTTATATATCAAGCAGTGAAAGAATTATGTAAAAATCATGACTGAGTCCAAAGTTATAGGCATTTTAATTTAAAAAATTAAAAAAAGGCGATTTTTTGTAATTTTTTTGGGAAAAAAGTATCTTTTTCTTTTTAAGTTATCTAAAAAGTTTCTAAGAAGATGTATATAGAATTTATACTTTTTGGAAAGCTGACTTTACATAAAGTACGATAAATGAAACAAAACCTAAAAATTTTTGATACCGAGGGGACCAGGTCCATCCAAAAAAACCCTATTTTTTATGGAAAATTAAATTTTGAGCAAAAATTCTCAAATCGCATAGTCGATATCAAATTATAGTGACCTGTTTTATATGACCCAATATGTTCTTAATCATTTTGTAACGGGTTTCGATAACCCCGCCCCTGGTATGGATATAATAGGCAAAAAACTAAAAAATCCCATTTTTGGGATTTTTTAAAACTTTTTTGGGAATTCCGGGATTTCTAATAAGAAAATTCGAAATTTTGATTTAATTTTGGATTTTAAGTAAAAAAATCTACCTAACTGTAAAATTTCATCAAAAAATATTCATAAATAAAATTTTTATTGCAATTAGAAAAATTTGTATCTTCGCAAAAACTGAATAAAAAACATTTTTTAATTTTTTTTAAAAAAAGTATTCCGCGAATTTTTTAATTTTCAAAAATTATATACAGTTTTGAAAAATAGACAAAATTACCTTTCCATTGATATATAACATGCCTACCTAATGTTTTTTAAGTGACAAATTAATTAGGGAAAACTCAACATCTTTTAGAAAATTTGCCTAGCACTATTATTTTCATCCATAAGGTTAACTCTTAAATTTGTTACATATATGGATGAAAATAATAGTGCTAGGTAAATTTTCTAAAAGATGTTGAGTTTTCCCTAATTAATTTGTCACTTAAAAAACATTAGGTAGGCATGTTATATATCAATGGAAAGGTAATTTTGTCTATTTTTCAAAACTGTATATAATTTTTGAAAATTAAAAAATTCGCGGAATACTTTTTTTAAAAAAAATTAAAAAATGTTTTTTATTCAGTTTTTGCGAAGATACAAATTTTTCAAATTGCAATAAAAATTTTATTTATGAATATTTTTTGATGAAATTTTACAGTTAGGTAGATTTTTTTACTCAAAATCCAAAATTAAATAAAAATTTCGAATTTTCTTATTAGAAATCCCGGAATTCCCAAAAAAGTTTTAAAAAATCCCAAAAATGGGATTTTTTGGTTTTTTGCCTATTATATCCATACCAGGGGCGGGGTTATCGAAACCCGTTACAAAATGATTAAGAACTTATTG
Organism: Lucilia sericata; assembly: GCF_015586225.1. Classification (NCBI taxonomy): domain Eukaryota; kingdom Metazoa; phylum Arthropoda; class Insecta; order Diptera; family Calliphoridae; genus Lucilia; species Lucilia sericata. The sequence goes on along the minus strand of NW_023994080.1, from coordinate 707,650 downwards.
GGTCATATAAAACAGGTCACTATAATTTGATATCGACTATGCGATTTGAGAATTTTTGCTCAAAATTTAATTTTCCATAAAAAATAGGGTTTTTTTGGATGGACCTGGTCCCCTCGGTATCAAAAATTTTTAGGTTTTGTTTCATTTATCGTATTTTATGTAAAGTCAGCTTTCCAAAAAGTATAAATTCTATATACATCTTCTTAGAAACTTTTTAGATAACTTAAAAAGAAAAAGATACTTTTTTCCCAAAAAAATGACAAAAAATCGCCTTTTTTTAATTTTTTAAATTTAAATGCCTATAACTTTGGACTCAGTCATGATTTTTACATAATTCTTTCACTGCTTGGTATATAAACTTGTTGTTAAGCAAATAAAAAAAAATGGCGAAAATCGGAAATATTTGGACCTGCTATTATCAAAAAAACTAAAGTAAGGACGGTAAAAATTTTAAAATTTTAATATTCAAATGCGAATATCTCCTAAACTATAAGAGATAATTTACTGCTACGACGACATTTTTTATAGTGCTCGATGAGGAGATTCTATATACGAAATTTTTTTTAAATCGGAACTCAAATGAAGAAATAGGATCGTTTTAAAAATTTAACATAGCCGAGGTGTCCTAATTTGAGGACCCCCCGCCGGGCCCCTGGTTGGCCTATAAGGTCCAAATTCAAAACCTAAACTCGACAACACCTCCTCTTTGTACATACCAAATTTCATTAAAATCGGATTAACCGTTTAGAAGTTACCGAATTATTTCCCTCTTTTTTTTTTCCTATACCACTGTGGGTCGCTCAATGACATCATGACACACTCATATTACCCTCCGCAATATAGGGTATAAAAATTATTCCGAAAATTTTATTTTTTTTGTTTTCGACGCTCACGGTACATACCTACATACATATATGTACATTAGGGTGTCCCGTTGACCGCTTTTTGGGATGAATATGTATGAGCTGAAAAATACGACAATGTTGACACCCATTTCGATAAAAAGCGAAAACAATATCCCCCTACAACCCACTAAAAATAATTTTGTAGGCCAATAATATTCTACAAAAATTTTAAAATTATTTTTCCCGTTATCAGCCCGAAATTACGGAATTTTTGAAACCCATTTTAAAAAAATTTTAATTTTTTATTTTTCAATAATTATACTGAGGTTAGTATTTTCAATCGCTGGTAATGAACTGAGGACCATTCTGAAAATATTTTTTAATTTTTATCGTGTTCAGTACATTAATACGCATAGATTGAGTGTTATTCCTACATGAAATTCTTAAAAACGCTGTTCCTTGGGACACTCTAATGTACATAACTATTTTAATATTGCATATACATATGTATGTGTGTACATTACGGTATATCCAAAATTAAGCCGTATCACTGCGCTGTAGCCAGTCATTTTGCTGCAAAAACCTTCCGCAGCTATCCGATTTTCTAAAACTATCCACTAACAAATTTACGGGTATAATTAAAAGTATAGTTGGACAAACAATGACACTTCTTCTTATTGTAAAGAAACTTTTTTACGCAGGGAAAAAAGTGATGTACTTTTTCGACGTAATTTTCTATACTCTATGTGGAATGGGTAGGGCCGATTTAAAATTAAAATTTATTACCCTACTGTGCACACATATATGTAAAAAATTAAAATTATTCAGCCACTTAAATAAAATACGTAAAACTCTCTTTATTATAGTTTTGCATTTAATGTACGGTGTGGCCACATTTGTCAGTGGTTACTTAACCTATGTGGCCTAATGTGCTATCAAATGAGTCGCCAATAAAAGCCATAAATTATATTATGTTGATTGGAAGATTACTGCAACAACATTTTCCTCATAAACATGATTGCTATTTTTCGATTGCTGGCTGGAGGACACTAGATGTTATGTTAATTCTTGAACACAAAAAAGTATATGTTTGTTAGGGAGGATCAAACTTATTTTTTTTTCTCTAATAAATTTTAAACTTTCCAAATAGTTTGCCTGAAAAACAAGTTTGGCAACCGTTTCGAAACTGTGATAAGGTAGCGGTATCGGTATTTGACTTATTTCGGTATTGGTATTTTATAGGGTTGTCAATTATTCGTGTTTAAAATTATTCGAATAAAAATGTACTATATTTTTTTTATTCGAGTAGTCGATTAAATTTTAAAATTTATTCGATTATTCGAACGAATAACGAATAAAAGTTTTTATTCGAATAATTTAATAAAATATAAATAAAATTTGCAAAACACCTTCAAAATCTTAAAATAAAACGGTTTTCGTACATACACTTATAAATCAGTAACTTAGCTGAATATCAACCTATTCAACGGATTTAAAAGTGGAAGCTGAGGCCTTTATAATGATATATACGATGTTTAGCTACCTGTTTTGCAGACATTTTTACAAACTGTTTTATATAAGAAAATCGTACTATTTATTAATGTATTAGAAACAGGCCACTATCGGGCCCGTTGTGCGTTGCTTTTCATGGATAAAAAAGGTTTTTTGGTAAAAAAACAACATAGTGTCGACTGAATGTATTATCTTTCAATGTTCTGAAACTCAGTTTCCTGTCCGTAATTCCTAAGAATTTCCCAATCAGTGTTCGAGAGAAATGTTCGGCTTGATCAAGACATTCTATCTGGGCTCAGTGTTTCAAAGTTTCTGACATATTCTGTGTCTAGCATGCGATCAGGCGATGATTGTTTATAGCTTTCCAATGAGTCCAGTATACATTGATGACGTGTCCTATAACTGATTTTGGACATTTCACCTAAAGTTATGAACTCCCTGTTGTAGTTATACTTTTTGTCCAAAGAAGTCAACCCGATTATTGAACCATAAACTAGAATTAGTCTAATTACACTTTAATAAAACCAATGTTTTATAGTAGGACTAAGACCCCATTCCATGCCTATAGTTCTCCTACATATCGCCCAGGAAACAGGGTTCAGTATATTTAGAAATTGTTGTCTTTCTTGTAAAAAGACAGATACTGAAAGAACCATATTAATTAATGTTTATCTGTTTCACTTATTGCAAACATTAAAAAATTGAAGAATATCACTTTTAAAACTAGAACCATTTTATTTTTAACATTGCAAAACAAAAATTTTTATAAACTGCAAAAAGTAGTAAAAGTTTTGTTTCAATTATAACATATCTTTATATTTAGATTTGTTTTACAAAATATTAACATAATTTCAATGCTATGTATAATAAAATATTCGTAAAAAGTAACATTCAAATATTATTCGAATATTCGATTAATCGACAGAAATTGTTCGAATTATTCTTTATTCTAAATTGGAAATTTTTTATTCGTTCGAAGAAAAACAAATTTTTTTCCTCGATTAATCGAATAATTTTTATTCGAATGACAACCCTAGTATTTTAGCGTTATCGGTATTTTGGCTTATTTCGGTATTGATATTTTAGCGTTATCGGTAGTGCACAAAATATAGCGATAAAATTCGACATAAGTAAGTTTCTTATGATCCAAAATCATTATGCAAAATTTTATGAGGATCGGTCCATAATTGACCCTACCCCCCATATAAGGTCCCCTTCAGAAAATGACTTTAACGCTCATTACTGGCTTAAAAATACTAGTATATAGATGAAATTCGACATTAGTAAGTTTCATACGAGTCAAAATCTATCTAAAAAATTTTATGAGGATCGGTCCATGATTGACCCTACCCCCCATATAAGGTCGCCTTTAGAAAATGACTGCAACGCTCATTAATGGCTTAAAAATACGAGTGTAGCGATGAAATTCGACACAAATAAATTTAATACGAACCAAATTCTGTCTACCAAATTATATTAGGATCGACCCATAATTGACCCTACCCCCTATATAAGGTCCCCTTCAGAAAATTACTTTAACGCTTAACTGGCCTAAAAAATACGAGTATATAGATGAAATTCGACATAAGTAAGTTTCATTCTAGTCAAACGAGGTTTGATGGTGGGTATATAAGATTCGGCATAGCCGAATATAACACTCTTACTTGTTCTTCTTTAGTTTGAAGTTTACATTTAAAAATTTAATAATTTTAATTCAATTGGAAAATATTTAAACAATACAATAAAATATTAAAAATAGTGAATATATAACAAATTCACTGATTGAGAGTTACATGGAGAGAAGACTGTGTAGTATGAATTGTTAGGTAGTGGACAATGATTAGAGGTTAGAGATCGTTGTAGCTGCTTTGAATGAAATTTTATCTGAATCCAGGAAGCCGAGAGAATCTTTGAGTGTGAAAAATATGCTTGTATTAAATATATGACATTGTTGAAGCAGATGATAATGAGAATAAAAGTCTGGATGCGTTCTATTCTGACCGTATTTCTGGAATGAAGTTAACCTGCTATTGTGAGTTCGCGGTCAGTTGCTGCCGTGCTATAGGTCGGCTGTTCCAATGGCTCCTGCTGTTCTTTTGTCTAAACACTACGAAACGTTGTCCGCGTTATTGGTTTATATATTTGTGATCGAATTTCAATGAATTACTTATAGTGTTTTTAATACTAGTGTCCCAGGCCTCCATCGGTCCTGTTGTGCACTTCTTTACCAGTGCCTCAGATGGGAATCGAATCTACGACCTCCAGTCTGACAGATTAGAACCTACCGGAGGCACATAGATTTGTCTAAAGTCTAGTCTATAGTCTAGTATATAGTCCAGTCTAGCGTCCACATTTGGCCTATAGACAAGACTATTGACTTGATTATAGCAAAAATATAATGGATTAAAGCCAAAAGGTTATTTATATTAATAAAAACTTTAAAAAAAACTCACTGTCTTTATGTTGTTATTATAATTTTGTACTAACTTTATCAAATCAATTGCTTTTAACAATATACATTTTTATTTCAGATCATCCTATGTGCAGCTTTTAATGCATTTTAATGTTTATGTTATTCTTTATTTAACAAAATTATAAATTACACATTTGTCATAAATAATTTCTTGAAAATTACAATATTTTTTTTTTGATTGTGGCAACGCTACACATAATGAACGCTACACATAATTAATAAAGATTCCCTTAATAGCCGACCTGTAGCCGGGCGGAAGGACTTTCTATTCTATGGTATGTCCAACAACGGCTTCGCTTAATAAATATTTCCTAAATAACTCCCCAAAACGAAAATGAAATAACTTCCTAAAAGTTTGTTCAGAAAGCAAAAACAACGAAATTTCAAATGGGGAGTTATTTCATTATGAAATAATTTTATTTAAATAATGATAGAGTTGTGATTATTTTTTATATAAAAAATTTTACTGGCCTTCCTCGCAACACTCTAACAATGGATTCCTGTCACAAAAATATTGAAAATTACGTTGCAATAATCTTAAATCTTGGTAATTAGATTCCATTTTTATACCCTCCACCACCATCAGTGGTGATAGAGGGTATATATAACTTTGTCATTCCGTGTGTAACACCAAGAAATATTCATCTGAGACCCAACAAAGTATATACATTCTTAGACCTTATGATTCTGAGTCGATTTAGCTATGTCCGTCTGTCCGTCCGTCCGTCTATCTGTCTGTATAAAACATTCTCACGTTAACACGAAGCAACAAAAATTAACGAAATTCACCCAAAATATTTAATATTGTCCTAGGCAGTTTGGTATTGAAAATGAGCAAAATCGGTTTACACCGGGAAAAGTTATGAATCAAAATTTGAAACAACCTCGAAAAAAATAAGAATTTTTTACACATTCTGATGTAATTTTCTCGAAAACTATGAAAGATAATTCCATGAAAATCAGCACACATTCGTTTCTACACAAGAGCTTGACTCCTGCTGAAAATTACCAGAATCGGTTCACAATTTCATATACCTCCCATACAAAAGTACATATTCCCGGAAAATGGGTTTTTTGTTAATAACTTCCGTCACAATCTCGAAATCTTTACAAGATTTTACAAATTAAAATCTTATGTCAATAGAATTCATTCAGAGAAGAAATTGTCTGGATCGGTCCATAATTGGACATAGCTCCCATACAAGGTCCCCTCCCGAAAATAACTTAAACGCAAATAATTCATTTCTAAATCAAGTTATCTATATAAAATTTGGTACAAGTATTGCCCTCACATACAGAAGTATTACTGTGAAATTTTTTCCGATCGGTCCATTATTGGTCTTAGCTCCCATACAAGGTCCTATCCCTAAAATCACTTAAACGCGCATAACTCATTACTAAATTAAGATATCCATATAAAATTTGTTATAAGTATTGCTCATATGCACAGAAATATTACTATTAAATTTTTTTCCGATCGGTCCATAATTGGTCATAGCTCTCATACAAGGTCCCCTCCCGAAAATCACTTAAACGCGCATAACTCCCTACTAAATTAAGATATACATATAAACTTCGCCACAAGTATTGCTCATATACACAGAAATATTACTGTGAAATTTTTTTCCAATCGGTGCATAATTGGTCATAGCTCCCGTACAAGGTCCCCTTCCGAAAATCACTTCAACGCACATAACTCATTACTAAATTAAGATATCCATATAAAGTTTGTTACAAGTATTGCTCACATATACAGAAATATTACTATAAAAGTTTTTTTCCGATCGGTCCATAATTGGTCATAGCTCCCATACAAGGTCCCCTCCCGAAAATCACTTAAACGCACATAACTCATTACAAAATATTGATATCCATACATTTAGCACAAATATTGCTCTTATATACATAAATTACACTATAAAATTGTTTTACGATCGGTCCATATTTGGCCATAGCTTTCATACTAGGTCCCCTCCAGAAAATCCCTTAAATGCACAATATTTATTGCCAAATAATGATATAGATACAGAATTTTGAAATTTTGTCTTTATATACATAATTGGTCATAGCTCCCATACAAGGTCCTTTTACGAAAATCTCTTAAACGCACATTACTCATTACCAATTAAAGCCATTGATACAAAATTTGGCACAAATATTAGTTTGGTATACAAAAATTCTATTTCAAGTTTTTTTCACGATCGGTCCATAACATGGGTGCGGTCGGTCCCATCACTTGAACACACATTAGTTATTACTAAATTACGATATAGATACAAAATTTGACTGAAATATAGCTTTTATGTACAGAAATTTAGCTTAAAGAATTTTTTACGATCGGTCTATAATTGGTCATATCTCCCATACTAGGTCCTGCCCCTAAAAGCAATGTAACCGTTTTTAACTAGTTGTATTATCAATTTGTGTAGAACAAAATTATATATGTATTTTGAAAATCCTTAAATCTTTCACACATATGCACACATGGACATTAAATATCGTTAAAGCATATCTTAGGGCGCTATAAAAATATAAAAGAAAATGGGGTTTGTAATGTTCAATAAATCTTGGAATTGTAACAGATTTAAGCTGTTTAAATCTTGGGGTTTTTCTATTTAAGACATGAGAATACTTATTTCTACAAATATTTGATCAATTAAAAAAGTATTAATATAAAAGTAGCTGGTGGAGGGTATTTGAGATTCGGCTCAGCCGAATATAGCCCTCTAACTTGTTATCACTCACACTTCCAAGAGTTTTTCAGAGAAAGTATAAATGGTAATGTAAAAAATTAACTAAGAGGGATAAATTCGGATCCGTATGTTTGTAATTCAGGAATAAAATGTCAGTAGTATTTTCGAAATTTATTATTTTTTTAAAAAATGACTAAAAATCGGTCCAAAAAGAAAGAAATCATTTTATATTATTGAATTTTTATTGAGTTGATTTTTAGGTTCCCAAAACAGGTGCAATCAATCAATTCATTTTCAAATATTTTTCCAGCACTATTGAAGGAAGATGTTAAAAAATCTCTTTATCTCAAATAGGAAAAAAAAATGTTAATTAACCACCGGACATAGCCCTTTCCAAAAATATATGTTACATTCCATGAGCAAACAAAAAATATTAATTTGTAAACTTGTGTTATTAATAGGCAGTAGGAAGACTCTTCCATTTTTCAAAAAATATTACACACTTTTATATTCTTTGCTGAAATATGTATGTGAATTATTAAAAATGAAATCTAATTATTTTTTTAGTTTTTCTTCATATAGTTGTATATTTTTGGAATCTAATGCTATTTTTATACCCTTCACCTTCGTGAGAAGGGTATATATAAGTTTGTCATTCCGTTTGTAATTTCTATAATATAATTTTCCGACCCTATAAAGTATATATATTCGGGATCCTTATAGATAGCGGAGTCGATTAAGCCATGTCCGTCTGTCTGTCTGTCTGTTGAATCAGTTTTTAGAGGACCCCAGATATCGGCGAGATCCGAATCTTCAATAATTCTGTTAGACAAAGAAAAGAGAAGATCGCTATTTAAAATCAGCAAAATCGGTCCATAAATGACGGAGATATAAGCAAAAATCCGAGACAACCTCTGAAAATTTCATTAATAAAGACAATTTTTTCATGCTTTGATTAATAAGCAACAACAACAACACTGCTTATTCATTGAGTATTTCGTTTCACATATTTGGATGGCTGTGTGTTTCATGCCAATGATAATGTATGTTGTTTTTGTTTCTTGGTGTATTCAGTTCTGTATGTTTGGATGGCTGTGTGTTTCATTGCCTTGTGTATATTGTTTTTGTTTGTTGGTGTACAGTTTCGTTTGTTGGTTTTACTGCCTTGTGTATTTTGTTTTTTGAGTGTTTATTTCGTTTAGCGTTGTTGTTGTTCATTTTGTTTTGCTATTGCTATAATAATGATATAATCGGGAAAATTAAATAGGTACATAAATTTAAATTTTATAAAATTTATATTTTTTAAATACACTATGGTGAAGGGTATATAAGATTCGGCACAGCCGAATATAGCACTCTTACTTGTTATGTCACAAATTGTGCCTTTATACTGCTTTTTACACTTTTTTGTGTTATTTCGTGAAAGAAGTACCCTTTGCAAAGAAATAAATTTTTTGTTAAATGTTGCCTTAAAAACCCGAAAACATGCTGCATGTTTTACTCTCAATTTAATCAAGATAAAAATCCTTTCAGCAATCTATACCTTGAAGGTATAAAATAGCTAAGCAGTGGTGCAGCGAGTAGAACCGATGACTAACAAACCTAAGTCCCTGGTTCGTATTCTAGCTGGCTCTTTTTATTATTATAAAACTAAACAACTTACTCAACAACTGTTTTGTAAGAGAAATTGCAAGTACTTCTTTAACTCCCTATTTGAAAGTGAGCGAGGCAAGAAGTACTTGCCTCAAATGACATCACCGTGTTAAAATAATGACTTAAAATGCTAATGAAGAAGTAGTGAAAAAAGGTTTTATTAGCTTTTTAACTCATTACTTTTCAAAGTTTTTCCTGGGTGTGTATGTTTTAAAATATACATATTATTATTTACCCAATTTTACACTTTTCAATCGATTTTCGGCACGGATTTTCGTTATCCGATTGTGCTAAAAATCAGACACTAGTGAACTAATGAAGACACATCTAAACAAAATCCATATTTTTGGACACCTCTAGTGTTCACTCTATCCCGACTCATACATACACATACATATTTTGAAAGCAGTTAACTTATAATAATTTACACTGTAAGTATTTCTGCGTTACTATAATGAAAACTAATGCATATAAAGCCCGCTTCACACGATAATACTTTACTTATGTAAAGTCTAATGGTAAAAGCAAATAATAGTTTACTTGCGTACGGCTTTACGCATCAAATGAAATTCCATCCGTATTTTTAAAAGAGAATAAAAGTCATATGGTTTATACTTTTTTCCTTTATGTATACTATTGGTATAAGACAATAACAAAGCACAGTGGGGCAGAATGGAAATTTTTTGGAAATAAATCTGGCATTTCTAAACGGCTGATCCGATCGGGATAAAATTTGGCGTGAGCGTAGCCAAGGAGTATTCGAGTTTAAGTTTTTAAGATGAACCCCGCAGATGAACCAGGGACGGCGCTGTGGCGGCTCAAAGTAGGGTACCTACGACATGTAAAATTTTTAAACTCGTGCCATTTTTTTGTTTTTCACCCAAATACAAAGATTTTATATTTTGTGAAAGCGCTCGACGAGATCTTGAAAAAACATGCTTGGACATACTACTTATCTCTTATAATATCCGAGTTATAGGCATTTAAAAATTTAGTGATACAAAATTTACCATACCTTGGTCCGCCTTTTTTTGAATACCGGGCGTAATTTTGGACCAAATGGACTCAATTTTTTCTTGTTAGTTAGACAACAAAATTTCCAATAATATACAAAAAATTTCAGATCAATATCGTTTACAGATCCAAAAATATACGTTTTTTAATTTAAAAATTCAAAAAATTTTAGATTTTTGGCGTTTTTTTGCCAAAAATGTGTCTTAACTCTTTTATTAATAAAATAAAATTTTTATTAAGAACATATAACAATTTTATAGTTTTCTAAAAGGTATCTTTACGCAGAACGCTTTGGCGTAAAAAACTTGTCCTATTTTTTGAAAATGTTGCCACTGCGTCCTTCCGAATATGACCTATTTTTTATCAAAACTTCAACTTTGGGCGACATGTTCTAAAATCCCAAAGCTGGGATCAGAAAACTGAAAGCAGTTTTGGAAACCTCAATATGTTTTCTATTTACTCCAAAAGTATTTTCCCAGCCCTGAAAGAAATGTGGACCCTATGGGCAAAAAAGTAAAAAATCCCATTTTTGGGATTTTCATTCCTATTTTTGGGAATTGCGGGATGCCCTTTGACCTTTTCAATTTTTTTTTTGCATATTCTTATTTGAAATGACAAATTTAACAAGCGTTGAAAATTTCATTGAGTTTTGTTCATAAATAAAGATTTTGTCATATATTACATATTTGTTTAATTTCTAAAACTATGATTTATATCAAAATTTTAATAGGATCGCAGATAGCTACAACAATTTAGTCCATATTTATCCCTTAATATCATTTTTTAGTTAGATATGGAAATTCTCGACCCTTTACAAAAAATTTCAAGCCAATATCTCAATTACATTCAAAAATATGTTCATTTAAACCTGTGTCCTTTAATTTCATCTTTTTCATATTTTAGTATTAAGTATGACAGCACATATTTAAATCTTATATTTACCTATTTTCTATTTGTTTGCTTATCCTTATAATTGAAAGGTCTTATTATGCTTAAATTTTCAAAAATTTATAACTATTTTTTACCTAAATTTTTTCGACAGATCATTTCGTTCTGTTTCGTTTATGATCATGTAGGTAAAAATATACAGGTAATGATAATTTCGATTCATTCACTAATAAGAAATATCAATGACTGAATTACAGGTTATAGTAATATAGTCCTAAATGTTAATAGGTAGACAATTCGTAATTTTTTACTTTGGAATACCTGTATCGGAAATGACAAGAATTGGTATATAAGTAAACTTCTCAGATTTTAAGTACCATATTTAATAAATCTACAATGAAGATTACATTAAAGTACGAAGAGTTGTGTTCCGTTTTATGGAGTATATCTTCAAAAGGGCCAGAAAGAATTGAAGACATTTCAAATTATATAAAAACTACATATAGTAGAAAAGTAGACAAAACAGGCATATCAAAAATGGAAAACTTTTTAAAACTTTTTGATGTAAAAAGTAAGTCTGTGGATGGAAATCAAAAGAAATTTCGATTAAAATTTTGTAGTTGGATGGAAACTACTACGGAAATCTCAACTTACAACACATCAACAGGAGCGCCTTGCAAGTCATACGAAGACTTATGTTCAAGGTAAAAAAAAGAGGGTCACACAAAAACTTTTTTCAATCTCAAATGAGGAAATTGCTGATACATTTAACGAAATGCTGAAAAAAGAAAACCAACATATGGATGTCGTACATATTGCAACTATTCTTCCTAATGCATCACCAAAACGACTTAAGCGAATTGTGGCAAGTATACCAACTCCAACATCATAATCAAATTTTACTGAAGAGGAAGCAATAGCGCTTATGTTGGAACTGGGTCTCAGTCGAAATAAGTACCAAATATTAAGGAAAGCTCTGCATGAAAAAGGACACAATATATTACCATCATACAAGGCGATCCAGGAAAAAAAAAAAAAAACAAACTATCCTACTAAATCAACAAAAAATAATGAAGAATTGAAAGAACTGAGAGCTGCGGAAAAAAGCAGAATCCAAGAAGAATTTAAAGTTCAGATGGGATTAAACATCGACAAACCACTTTCAAGTTGCGGTAGTATAAATGACGGTAATACGTCGAGAAGGTTTTTTCGTGATTTTGAAATTACTTCAAAAATAACTGGAATCGACAAGGAGTTGCTTCGAAGAGTTAAAACTATTTTAATGGCACTGAATAGTAAACATAAAATTAATGAAAATCGATTTGGGGAATACACATCTGAAATTTCTAAATTACTTGTATCTCTGTATCCATGGAGGGAACTAACACCAACAGTACACAAAGTATTGTGTCATGGTCAAATAATAATTGAATCGAATATTCTTCCACTTGGAGAGTTAACAGAAGAAGCCCAGAAAGCGAGAAATCGAGATTTTAAGCATGTTCAACTATTCAGCTCAAGAAAATGCTCCAGGCAATCACAGAATGAAGATATTTTTAATAGTTTACTTCTATCTTCTGATCCTGTTCTTTCAACTATGCGAAAAAGATGGATTTGTTATGAAACTCTATCATCTCAAAACAAGGAAGATTTAAAGGACTTATATTACCTTCTGGATATGTATACCGATATGACAGATTATTTTATAGAAAATAAGTAGTGTTAGGAATTAACTATATAAGTAGGTTGTAAGAATTAATTGTACTATGTTTAAGATAAACAGTTCAAATAAAAAAGCTATTATACTAACTGATGATATTGTATTAAATTGTGTTTTATATTTCGGTGGGCGGGAAAGGTAATTTGTGTGGGGTGATTTAGGTGTTGTTGTGCGTGGCTCATAATAAAATTATAATTTTTTTTTATTTTATATACAATATTATAATAAAATAATTAACTAAATGATTTTTAAAAATTGTCCAAATATTTTATTCAACACCAAATGTATGTTCTGTCATACTTAATACTAAAATATGAAAAAGATGAAATTAAAGGACACAGGTTTAAATGAACATATTTTTGAATGTAATTGAGATATTGGCTTGAAATTTTTTGTAAAGGGTCGAGAATTTCCATATCTAACTAAAAAATGATATTAAGGGATAAATATGGACTAAATTGTTGTAGCTATCTGCGATCCTATTAAAATTTTGATATAAATCATAGTTTTAGAAATTAAACAAATATGTAATATATGACAAAATCTTTATTTATGAACAAAACTCAATGAAATTTTCAACGCTTGTTAAATTTGTCATTTCAAATAAGAATATGCAAAAAAAAATTGAAAAGGTCAAAGGGCATCCCGCAATTCCCAAAAATAGGAATGAAAATCCCAAAAATGGGATTTTTTACTTTTTTGCCCATAGGGTCCACATTTCTTTCAGGGCTGGGAAAATACTTTTGGAGTAAATAGAAAACATATTGAGGTTTCCAAAACTGCTTTCAGTTTTCTGATCCCAGCTTTGGGATTTTAGAACATGTCGCCCAAAGTTGAAGTTTTGATAAAAAATAGGTCATATTCGGAAGGACGCAGTGGCAACATTTTCAAAAAATAGGACAAGTTTTTTACGCCAAAGCGTTCTGCGTAAAGATACCTTTTAGAAAACTATAAAATTGTTATATGTTCTTAATAAAAATTTTATTTTATTAATAAAAGAGTTAAGACACATTTTTGGCAAAAAAACGCCAAAAATCTAAAATTTTTTGAATTTTTAAATTAAAAAACGTATATTTTTGGATCTGTAAACGATATTGATCTGAAATTTTTTGTATATTATTGGAAATTTTGTTGTCTAACTAACAAGAAAAAATTGAGTCCATTTGGTCCAAAATTACGCCCGGTATTCAAAAAAAGGCGGACCAAGGTATGGTAAATTTTGTATCACTAAATTTTTAAATGCCTATAACTCGGATATTATAAGAGATAAGTAGTATGTCCAAGCATGTTTTTTCAAGATCTCGTCGAGCGCTTTCACAAAATATAAAAAAATCTTTGTATTTGGGTGAAAAACAAAAAAATGGCACGAGTTTAAAAATTGTACATGTCGTAGGTACCCTACTTTGAGCCGCCACAGCGCCGTCCCTGGGGCATCTGCAGGGTTCATCTTAAAAACTTAAACTCGAATACTCCTTGGCTACGCTCACGCCAAATTTTATCCCGATCGGATCAGCCGTTTAGAAATGCCAGATTTATTTCCAAAAAATTTCCATTCTGCCCCACTGTGCAAAGTAGAATGAAAATAGCTGTTTATTTTGTTGTATGTTTTTACATAAAAATACATCCCTGATCCAATGAAACTTGCTTAAATTATTTCAAAAAATTAAGAAAGCTCCTATTGTTGATGGTTTCATTACATATTAAGATTAGACTATACCTTCCGTACTCTTTTACGTAAAATTTTGACAGACCATATTGCTTGTTTACAGGTACTCATACATTGAGGAACGTAATCTATTTGTATGAAGTATGTAATTGCAAACATTAATTTAAGCGAATGTATAATATGTCCGTATTTATGCGTAAAATTACTCTACACTTTTTTTTGTAAAATTGTATGGAATTAATATTTCATTGTAGAAGGCAATTTGTTCCGAAGGCGTAGTTACTTGATTGAAGCATGTACCGCCTTGAAAGAACGAGTATATACATGAATGAAATGTAATATTACATTTGTAGTAAACATGTTGGAATGACTGACTCAATAAATGAATGGAAGTTTGTTTAGTATTATTAGGTTGTTCCAATTTTTCTTTTTGTAAATAACACAATGGTCTTGCATGGCCAAACACTTCATTAAAAATAAGAGCCTGTCCCGATTTCAGCGACTTATAATATATGGAAGTCTTATGGTTCCACCAGAATAACAAAATGAAACAAAATGTTTTTAATTGGAAAACTTTAAGAAAGCAAACAGCAGTTTTCATTCCCGTTATTTCGAAACAAACGAAATCATAAAGTTTCCTCTATGTTATGAATATACGGGTTTGTCGTTGATTCTGTTGATTGGTCAAGCTTGTTGTAATGAATCCATTTTTCATCATCAGAAATTATTCAATTCAAAATAATATTTTACTGTTTCTGATTGGGATATATTTAAAATTTTTTTAATAATCGAAAAACTAATTACTTCTAATCCAAAATTTCCTTGCATTATTATTTCGAGCAATAACTAAGAGTCCGAACTAATAAAATCTTGTAATACGGTGATCTAGAATTTTAAAATTAATGTACACAAAATTTTACATTTGGGGGAAAAGTGTTTAGGTGGACTAGTTCCTAAATAGACAGTTTGTGTCGACATTTTGATCTGAAATGTTTAATATTTACATTTTAATACTTACATTAAAATGCTAAAATTTCCTTACACAATAAGTCTTTATTTTAACACGGGGATGACATTGGAGGCAAGTACTTACCACGCTCGCTTACAATTAGGGAGTTAGCTAAGTACTTACTACGATCGCCCGCAAATAGGGAGTTAAGTTCGTTTGTGTTTAAAACAAAGTTCGAAAACAATATGTCAAGGCTGAAAAGTAAGTACTTAAACAATATATTATGTTTAAGTTATTACTAGATTCATATTTAATAATGCAATATGTAGTAGTCATTGAAAAGTATGTTGTTGAGTAAGTACACGTCATTACCATGTGTTTGCTGGGTACATATTGATGAATAATTTGTGTAGCTAAAAGTAGGACCATGATAAAAATATGAAGGTAGTGTCATTCCGCTCTCACAAAAAAATTTTTTGAAGTTTGTTGGTATTTTCTGAAATTTGTTTTTTGTAAACATAAAAAAGTCGTTGCCACATACGTTAAAGGGGAAACAATTTTAAGGCTTTTGTATTTTTTATGTGTAATTTATAGATATTAAATTAGTGTATAAAATTTTCTCATTTCGTTTGTAACACATGGAATGATTCATCTAAAACCCACAAAAGTATGAATTAGCAATTTCGTGTCATGTGACCCAACTTTTAAAATCGATGTCTTCCGATTTGGATGACATTTGCACCAAGTTAGTATTGAATAATAGGCCGGACACACATTCTCAGCTTTATCGGTCAAGAACTGCCGGTCTTATAGGGGGTCAAAGTTGGACATTTTGGTCATACAGGGTTTTATTCAAATGAGTGTAACTTATCAACTATTGGCGCGCAGATGAAAGCTTATACAATTTCCTTTAAGGGCTTATAGTCCCATAATGGACAGTTCTTGACCGATAGAGCAGAAAATTTGTGTCTGGCCTACCATCCGATAGTACTAACCTTGGTGCAAATTTCATCCAAATCGATTTTTTGGGTCCTTACAAGATTCTAAGACAGACATGTCCGTATGTCTGTGGACCATGTCGTTATAAAAAAAAACTACTAAACGGATCATGTACTCCAAATGTATTCCAATAATTTTTGAAGGTATTACATACTACATACACAGATACTTATATACATATTGGTTATAAGGGGCTCCTGAAGTGCAACAGATTTCACTAGACTTAAAACTTAAATTCTTCAGAATTCTGATACAACTGGAAACAGTTGTCTGCAGGCCAGTGTACTGTGATTACGGGCAAAATTATATATTTAAGTGTTGATAGCTGGCCCATAAAACTGGTAATTACATTAAGCACTAGTCTCTTGTAGCTTTAAATCATTTTGGTGACCTTGGCATTGTAAATCATCGTAGATTTTTAGCGCTAGCTTTTTTTCTTTTTTTAATATCATTTAATTCCTTTGATTTTATTTTTTATATTTTCAAAAAATTCTGTGAGAAATTATTTTATATTTGATTTTTCAATAAACAAAATATGTAGTATTTTTGGAATGAGTATGGTAGCTCGGTTTTATAAAATACCAGCAAACGTCAGAAGGTTAATATGGCGACAAAAAGAGAGAATGACACTACCTTGATATTTTTACCATGAGTAGGACCATTCTGAAAAACTTTTTACTGCTTTTGCTTTTAAAATCTTTGAATTTTAAAAATATATTATATTTTTTTATATTAAAATAAATATATAATTTATAGTGAAATAAATGTTTATAAAATTAAAAATAACAAATTATTTTATTATAATATGTTAAAATTTGTAATTTTTATTTACAGCAGACTTCTCATTCATTCGAAACATTCATTGAGAAAAGCTTTTGACACATTCACTCTAAGTATACGGATGGGTGAGTACCGCATACCCCTACATCCATTCGCTATCATATAGACTTCACACCAACTCAGTTCGAACGCTTAGTCCCACAGTCACTGCTCTGCAACTGCACCGAACTTATTCCGAATCTCTTAACACAAGTTTAGCCTTAAACCACAGCTTAAACCGAAACAAGATAATGTCCGAAACTCTGACCTTTGTGCCACCGGTTTCCTTAGTACCAGATTATAATTCTCCCTAGTTCCAACCCAGGTCAAGTCATTCCAAGTAATACATTTGACACCACCAGTTTATGTCCCGGCAGACTAGAAGCATTGATAGCACCTCTATACACCCTGATTCCAATAACACCAAGATTGGTAAGATCATCATGGTAACATGCCCACCGGGCTGAGAAAAAAATTAATAATGAGGTTATTAGAGAGAAATGTCAGCTTTCCAACTAAATAGATTTTTCTTCAAAAATCTTATTTCAAATTACTGAATTTCCTCCAAATTTCTAATGTGGAGATTAGGGTTATATTGAATTTGTCATTCCGTTTATAACACATCGAAATATTGGTCATAGACCCAAAAAATATATATATTCTGGGTCCTTATTAAATTCCAAGACGATCTAGCCATGTCTGCCGTCCGTCCGTTTCCGAACGGAAATAGGTAGGTTGAAATTTTGCACAAATATTCCTTACAGGTAAGGTTTGTTTGGTATTGAAAATGGGCAATATCGGTCCACGTTTTCGGATAGCCCCTATACAATTGGGCCCCGAAAAACAGCTTTAACTGTTTACATGAATGACATATATAAGTTTCATATAAGCCAAAATCTCTCTACTAAATTTTATGAGGGTCGGTTCATAATTGACTATACCCCCCATATAAGGTCCCCTTCAGAAAATGATTAAAGCTCATTACTGCCACAAAATAGCGAGTACAGCGATGACATTCGACATAAACAAGTTTTATGGGAACTGAAATCTTTCTTCCGATTTTGATGAAGATGGATCGATAACTAATCCCATTAAGGACCACTTCAAAAATTGCTTTAACCCTTATTAATTACTTAAAAATACGTCTTAGGCGATGGAATTCGAAATAAACAACTTATTTACAAAGGTCCACTTCAGAATATGAATTTAACGCCCAATAATGCCTCAAAAGTTCGTACAAATTACGATGATTTCATAGGAACTGAAATTTTTCAACTGAATTTGATGAGGATCGGTCGATAACTGATTCTTCAGAAAATTACTTTAAACCTCATAACTGAGTTAAAGATACGAGTACTGCGATAAAATTCGAACAAATAATTATTGTCTAAACCATCGCGAATAGGACCATAATTGACTCTACTCTCCATATAACCCCTTTTGCAAAAAACAGTTTATGGTTATAAAAATAGGACAAAAACGATTTGTTTTTAAAGCACGGTCCATACTTAAGTCCTCATAAAGGCCCTCTTTCAATTATTACCCTGATGTTTATATTAATATCGATATATGATGATAAAATATAACAACATAGATCTAATAAATAACAAAATTTTTTTAATAATAACAAAAGCATAGGTTCGTATGTGTATATCAAAGTTAATTTATAAGGAAGCATTCCTTATCGGCAATGATTTGATGGTGGGTATATAAGATTGGGCATGGCCGAATATACTTACTTGTTCTCTTTCTAAATGTTGTCGGTGAAACAATGGCACCTGTTTATATAAAAAATTTCAAATTTTGTATAAGAAAATTTAACTTTATGTTTAGAGTAAATATCGAAAATGCTAAAGCATTTGCCGTGGAAACTTTTTAATGCTCTGGAAAAAAATACATACTTTTCCAAAGTACTTTTTTATACTCTATGTGGAATGGATAGGACCATTCCACATTTAGGATAATAACTTTTAAAAATATTTTTAAAAAAGTTATAATCCTAATGTACATACAAACATAAATACATACTTACATTGTAAATGAGTAAATGTTTGCATATTTGTTTAACTTTTGCACGAAAGTACAATTCACATGCAAATATGCAATAACCCTGTTTACTGCTAGTAATCGATCTTGATTTAAAACGTTTTTTAAGTGCAGAAGAACAGTTTTTTCTCGATTCTTAACTCAATGAATGAATATGTCTTCATACATGTATATCTTCTGAAAAACATGTACATTCCTACATTCTGATGAACAAATATAAAATCAAATTGTCATAAAACAAGTAAGAAGTCTTTGCTAAATCTTATATACATATGCACCTTTACCATATGATTAATTTTATAAAATTTCAATTTATTTCATTATCCCTACCAACATACATTCAAACATACGATTGTTTCTCAATAAGCAATGTTGTTGTTGCTTTTTTGTCAAAGCATGATGACATTTTCAGAGGTTGTCTCGGATTTTTGATCATAGTATCTCCGTTATTTATGGACGGATTTTGTTGATTTTGAACTTTTCGAAAGCATGTGGACGGACACACACTGTTACCTATAACATCAAATATTTCATATACAAAAAGTTAAATGGCGTTTTTTGATCGACAACGATCCAAAATATGCTTGGAAGCGAGCGGGATTGTCATGTTTGCAGTGCCCAATATAATTTATCGTTCCCAATCCAATAGATTTAAAATGATATGGAGCAACAAATAAAAGCAGAAATCCGCAACAATTTTGCCAATTTAAGGCCTGAAAGTTAAAATTTATGTCATGAAATTTCTAGTGGGGTTTGGTGAGGATTATGTCCAGGAGAAGGAAATATTTGACATTATATTTAACAGATACCAAATGTCCTAACCTCATGGCCGCCACTGTATATACTTTATAGGGTCGGAAAATTATATTGTGGAAATTGCAATGACAAACTTATATATGTATACCCTTCCCACAAAGGAGAAATTATAAAAATTGAATAAAACAGTGTTTCTAAATTATTTTACTGCAATTATGAATCATATTTCATTATTTAAAACGACATTATTATAATATTGGTTTATATTATTTTGTTTCCAATAAAAAATTAAAACATTTGAAAAAAACTTCAAACATAAAAATAGTTTAAATAAAATTTTCAAACAACATAACACTAACACTTTTTATATGTATTTTAGAGAAATATTTAGTGAAATAGCGTTTTTAATGTAATTTTAAGACTAAAAGAGAATACACAAAAAAACTCAAAAAGCCGATTTAACTATCGTTATTTTTGGAAATTATGCTAGCGAAAACGATATCATAATTTTATGGAAAAACGATATCATAAGGAAAGGTACCATT
Source organism: Lucilia sericata (assembly GCF_015586225.1). Lineage (NCBI taxonomy): Eukaryota > Metazoa > Arthropoda > Insecta > Diptera > Calliphoridae > Lucilia > Lucilia sericata. The sequence goes on along the minus strand of NW_023994080.1, from coordinate 687,072 downwards.
TAGTACGTAAATACTATCGTTCTCGATACGAGAACGACTATCACTTATGAGATATCGTTTGTTTATTGGGTTATTACTTAATTCATAAATTAATTAATGACAGATGAGTAATATTTTTGTTCTAGATTATACTTCTTAATTTATAATTTTCTAATTTTAAAATAATTACATAGGCCAACGACAAAAAAACTTATTAAATAAATTTCCACTAATCCTAATATTACTATGTGCTGATTCCGAATATTAAAATACAAAATTCGTATCACCCACCAATTTCCCACATTTTCATCCTTTAGATATGCGAATAGTGAACGAATAGTCTCTAGACTAATACTTAAGTTATAAAAATGCATTCATTTCGGCCAATGGGACTACGTTAACTAGTGGCGCCGCGGCTCTGAAGTAATTGAAATATATATTCAATTATCGTTCCAAGAAGATATAAAACACAAAAATTGGTCAAAAAATTTTGGGAAATATTCTAATAAAACCATGTCGTTATGTTAAATATGTTCGCAACCCACTTAAATGTGGGTTTTTATCCTCATTAGATAGCGTGAACCTTTCAGGTGGCACTTCAAAAATCTAGTTTCAAACTTTTAGCAATTTTGTTAAGTAAATTTCAAAATTTTAAGAAAATCACCATGTGATTTATGGACTATAAAGAAGGGAATAAAATATTAAAGAAATTAGATCGATATCTCTCACATATCAGCGGTACCTACGATTTAAATTTTAAGGATTTCGGAGAAAACAATATTTTGGTAAAATTAAAAAAAAAAACTAGCTTCATTCTGTACTCTTAAGGATTTTATATAAAACCTTTTAAGAATATAAAATTCAAGATAATAGGAAATATACATCTGAAGTTTTAGTAAAATGGAATAATGTTAACCCATAAAATGTGAAGGTTAAGCTATGCAATATTGGAAAATTTTATTTTGTTTTCAACCGATTTAAATGAAACTTAGGAAAAATATATAATGAAGACCCGTATTTATGATGACATCAAAAAATCGAATTTTACTCCTAAACGTAAATATACATATTTTTATAATTATTCATATAAAAGGTCCGTAATATATGTTTGAACGAAATATTCCATGCCATTTTGCGAGAAAATGGTGGGTAATAGAGAAAGACAGATTCAGATCAGATTCTTTCAGACAGATTCAGATTTAATAAAAATTAATATTATTGACAAAAAAAAAATTTTTAAACGTTTCATGATTTAAACAGATGAGAACAAGAGTTTTTTAACTACAATTAAATTTCTACATACATATGTACATAGACGTTCAGTTACTAAACATTATATTGGCAAGTAGAATTATAACTTCGCTTATGTGATTGTTTTTAGCAAAACAACAAAAGTGAATAAGGAAAGTTATTTCTTTATTTTTTTTCATATTTGTTTATTGCTTGAAAAACTGGATCTCAACAAAGAATTATTCAAATTTAAATAAAATAAAACTACATCGTATAAAAATGTCAGCTGCTAATTTAAATTGTAAAAATGTCAAACGAGTAAATAAGTGGGAGTTTACACCAACATGCCTTTATAGCGCATTGTATGAATCTCAGCCAGAGCTAATATTTAGTTTAGTTATCCACAGTATGTTTCTCATCTTGAAAGTCATGTGTAATGATAGTTACGAATTTATTCAATGACACAAAAGGTACAGTATTTTGACAAGGATTAATATCGCAATATTTTTTAAACACGTACCACTTACATATGCTATTGTAAATATGTTTTCTCTATGACATTTTACACTGCTAAAGCTTTTGAGTGTATTTGGACACAATTTGGCCCGACAAATTTAGACACCTTTTCTATATATTCGGTTGTAGACCAAAACCAAGAAGTTATAAGTCACAAACGGCATATACCTTCCACAAATATTTCCTGATATTTTGTTTCAAAAATAGGCAATATCTGTTCATAATTTATTAAATTAAGCAAAAATATATCTAACGAAAATATTTATTGAAAATGTTTACATTACTTAAATGGCATGAATAATAACAGTGAATAATATATTTGTATTAATACAGTTTAATGATAAATATAATTTTGTCAATAAACTAATAATCATTTTAATTAATTGTTGACATTAGGATAAATTTTTAGCTACAAGAAATAAAAATTAATAACAGTTGCATGTCACATGCTATGAAATTAAATGTTAAATATTGGTTAATTTATGTCACTTCAATATATTTTTAATTAAATGACATCAAAATTATTATCTCAATACATTATGGTTTACACGACCAATTTTTGTATTTGATGAAACAAAGGTTTAAGTTTTTAAAAAATTTAATTTCCATTTTCTAAAAACTTCCAATAATTACTTAAAGTAAACTTTTTTTAAACAACAATAATATTGTTGTAAAATCTCAAATGTAACAAATATAAACAAACTACCAATATTCCAATTTAAATAATATTTTTTTATGTTTTATACTTGCAAAAATTGAGTTTATATCAGAAATTAAGCTACTTATAGCCTGTTATTTTCAAAATGTAAATAGTCCCAGCAAAAACTCGGTAATGGGTTGTACTTCCATAGCCACTTACTTTTCAATGACTACTACTTACCGTCGGCATTACTTAGAATTACTCCAGTAATGACTTTCTTATAATCTGATATAGAAGTAATTTATTTTCGGCTTTGTAATTTTGTTTGCACATTTTATTTAATTGCGTTTAAAGAATTGTGTTTTACAAAAAATAAAACAAAATTAGTTTTGTATGTGAAAACCATTATTTGACGCGCAATAAAATAGCTAAGCACTAAAATGCTAATGAAGAAGTAGTGAAAAGAGGTTTTATTAGCTTTTTAACTCATTACTTTTCAATGTAAGTTTTTCCTGGGGCATTATTTATTTGTACACACATTCAGATTATAAAAAAGTTTTGGCTTGATGAGTGCAAATTAGCTCAAAAGCATTTCAGTTTTATATCATATTCATTAGTTCACTATACAAAAGAAAAGTTTTAATATTTTTATTATGAATTAATTTCCTATCAAATTTCAGCAATTAAAATGTGTGTCAAATCTAACATTATAATTCAAAATATTTATTACTTCTATTACACACCTCTGTCGACTTTTGTCTATCACTGTTACAATTCTCTTTGCCAATTATAGTTTGTTTGAGATAAAAAATAAATGTCTAGAAATCAAAAATACAAAAACAACATTTTACAAATAGTTTTCAAGCCGCACACATCTATTTCCGGACATGTGCCATCGCTATCCCCATCATAGCCACACAATGCTACTTTTTCTTATATTAAGTTGGCAAAGAATGTACGTAAAACATTGCGGTTCAATTGTATCAGTACAATCCATACACATTGGAGCAGTAGTTATTTAGTAGTACGTAGTGCCGTAGATGTATTTTACTTTAAATCGCAATCAATATCAATCCGTTTAGATAAATGAACGAAATGAAAACATGTTTTACAAGATCCATAATCAATTGGCTTTTAATATAGATGACGTTAAATGGATGCAGTAATATTTATGTACGAGAACAAACATATCGATTTGTACATCTAACTATGACCAAAACTTATAGTCTAAGTAATATTAGGGTTGTAATGAAATACTTATTTGAAGACAATTTAATGTTTACAATACTCAAATGGATTATTGGACTACTTATGAGTAAAAACACTTACAGACAGCAAACTATCCCCGATTGTGATACCCTTAGAATTACCATTCCCTAGCGATGAGAGAATGGTTACTCTCCCTAATTTCGTTGACTACTTGGTTCGTTCGGTCTCCATGTAAACCAGCCGGTGCTTTTAATAAAACCGATCATGTTTATCAGTGACGCATCTCTGAGACAGTCTATCATGGAAAAGAGCTCTACCCAGATAGAGTAGTCTGTGTTCTTGTAAGGCTGGACAGTCACATAGAAGATGTTGTACCGATTCCACTTCCTCTTCGTCTAAGCAGCTTCTACAGTAGCTACGATTTGGGTAGCCCATACGTTCTGACATATGTCCAATCATACAGTGCCCAATAATTATACCAGTTAGAAGCCTAATCGAGTTCTTATCAAGAGATAAGAGAGTCCTAGTCCTATCTGTTGTCAGAGTGGGCCAGAGCAGTCTCGATATTCTACAAGTGGTGATATTTGACCACCTGAGTTCCGTCTCACTCAGAGCCCATTCATCTATCAGTTTTGATAGGGTCGTCAGGGGAGCGTGAATATCCTTTTGCGCAACCGTTAAGTCCAGGGACGACCCTTTGGTTGCGCATTCATCAGATATTTCATTTCCCCGGATGCCCTCATGTCCTGGAACCCATATCAACTCAACGTGATGTTGTGTCAGTTGTGCCAACGATTGAATGCAATTGAGAAGACATTCCGACTTAATGACATTGGAGTTAAGAGCCTTGATTGATGCAAGGCTGTCCAAGTATATATGTATAATCGAATTTTCGAGATTTAGTTCCCGGATTCTTCTCGCGGCAGTATAGATGGCATTTGTCTCTACCTGAAGGACCGTGCAGGTGTCAGGTAGTCGAAGAGACAGTAAAAGATTTAGGTCATCGGAGAAGAATCCCGATCCCGTACCCCTTTCTGTCTTTGAGCCATCTGTGTAGATTGAAATCACGTCGTCCCTTAGGACAGTATTCGCGGCCCAATCATCCTTTGTCGGTATTTTGGTCTTGAATGACCCATAATAGGCCTGCCTATCTTTTGTAGGATGGTGCCATGATTAATGCGGTCGTGCTTCAACCCCTTTTACAGGGTCATGGGCCTCCGGATTTTGTCCGTTTTCCTCCGCGTTTTGCGGCTCAGAGGACACCATGCGCACGTCCTCCTCATCAGTCTCATAAAGATTTAAATCTTTCAGACCTGAGAGGTTGTCGTCACTGTCGTCCGAGGTTACTCTGTCCTGTCTAGTAAGAAACTTCTCCGTTTTGTCTACCCCAGTAGCATTTTCGACTACCAGACCTAGGGTACTTGTCCGTTTCGTCGCAGTCACAGTAGCTCCAGTGGCACTCAGACCTGTGGCTTCCACCTGAGTACTCACGTTACCCTTGGAGTTTTTAGCACCCTCGACCAAGGACATAGGGAAGTCTTTATATTCTGACATTTCATGGGGGAGGGGGTGGATTGGTAGTTTATACCTCTACCACAGGTGTGAAAAAGATACTGCCGCTCCTCTGGAGTCAGATGCAGACCAGGATGCCGCTCAATATGAGTCAGACGCACCCTGGATTTTGTTACGACCAAAAACATTCAGACTGACAGAACAAGATTGTACCTTCTAGCCGCCCTTAACATAGGGAACAGACGCTAGAAAGGTACGGTTATGTTGCCTAGGTAACCCAAACCACAGTCCCGGACCGACATCAAAAAAAGGGGATTTGGTAGCCGCCCTAACTAAGGGAACAGACGCTACCAATTTGAGGTCGTGATCGCTAGGCGACCGAAGATGGTCATTACCCCATAGCCGCTCTTAACATAGAGGACAGACGCTGTGAGATATGGGGACGGTAGTTCTTAGTACACATCCTTAGGATGCTTAAACCTCTGCACCGTGCCCGAAGACTAAAGGTGACTACCCGCAGCAGAGCAGAAAACATAACATAAATTAAAATGATATAAAATTAAACTTATTTTAAACACACTATGGTGAAGGGTATATAAGATTCGGCAAAGCTGATTATTGAACTCTTACTTGTTTTTATTGCAAAAGATAAACGTTCCCCGCAAAAATCTGGTAATGTGTTGTACTTACTCAACAACATACATACTTTTCAATGACAACTGACAACCGTCTGCATTACTTAGAAGTACTATAGTAATGACTTTTTTTTAATTTGATATAGAAGTACTTTATTTTCGGCTTTGTCATTTTGTTTGCACATTTCATTTAATTGCGTGTTAAGAATCGTGTTTTACAAAAAAGAAAACAAAATTAAATTTGTATGTGAAAACCATTATTTGACGCGTAATAAAACAGCTAAGCAGTTGTGCAGTGAGTAGAACATTTGACTAACAAACCGAAGTCACCGATTCATATTTTCGCTGGCTCTTTTTATTGTTAAAAAAAATCAACTAGCTCAACAACTTCTTTGTAAGCGGAATTGCAAGTATGTACTTCCAATCTCCAAACCCCGACAAAGGAAAAGGCAATCACTTGTTAGAGCCGATAGAAAGGACGGACCCAACATCAAGTGAAAACACCCTGTTGCTGCTATGAGGAACGCTCTGTCCCTATCTGTATTCCTTGGCCTCTTAAAAACTACCAATCACACAAATGAGATGGCTTTGTTGTTTCGGAAACAGCACCTAGAACGTAATTGGTGGTTCGAAAACACAGATCTATATTTAATTAGTCGGACTCAGTGGCCACAAGGACCTACTGTGATAAGTTGAGCACGTTTGGAGTAAACTCCAACACACTCAACCATCAAATTAAAGATTAAGGTATAAACAACTCCACTAACGTCTCAATCCTCCGCCACTTCAACAGTCACTCCATCCGTCATTCCGACATCTTCATAGATACAGCCCAGAATTTATCTCATCCAGTAGATACAAGTATACAATGGTACATCGCACACCAACGCATACCCAATCTTTGCATTATCAGCTCAAATCCAACATTTTATTAATCTAAAGCTTCGCCTTGTGGTTTGTACCGCTCCTAGAAATTAGGAGCGGCAGCAGAAACTTATCCCGATTTATTTATTTTAACCAGGAACGTCTTCTCGCGAATTTGCGTTTAAACCACAACCAGCCACTACGAGGATCCCGAAGGGACCTCAATCAACTTACCAGCCAGGGCAAAGTACCCTTAGTACCAGATTATATGGTGCTCTGGTTCGACCCGAAATGCAAAAACATCACTTCCGTTTACAATCACGCAGATGGGATGGCCTTAGTTAAGTCGGCAACAGCACCTAGAAACATAATCGGTAGACCGCAGTATGAATCCATCAAATAAGCCGAGACTTTGTTTTTAGTCACAGAGGGCACACTGTGATAAATCTGGTATGAACAGAGTTTACTCTGAACATACCTAGATAAGGAAGGAAAATTCAATGGCATCACTTGTATAAGATACCTTTCATCCATCACCATGCAATCCTGCACACTTTTCATTTATCCGAAACACTCATAAGAGAATAACATACGACAAACTCACTCTAGGTATACGGGCATGTTTCATCCTGTATCATATACATGTAACACCAAATCATTTCCAACGCTTAGACCCACAGTTTCTCCTCTGTGAGGTATCTGTTGTCATTTGACAACATCACCGATTCAAGTTACTCTTCCCTCGAATTTGGGTTGTTGAAATCAATTTTCTGAAGACGCCAGATATCTTCTTTTACAATTCTGTCAGACATGCTTTCGAGAAGTTTCCTATTTATAATCAGCAAAATCGGTCCATAAATAACGGTGATATGAGCAAAAATCTGAGACTACCTCTGAAAATTTCATTAAATTTAGATTTTTTGTGCATGCTGAGACAGTAATTATAAACAACCAAAAACAACACACATAATCATACGGTAAATTTTGTTCTTGTACTTGCTTGTTTATAAAAACAAAGCCAAGAAATAACAACACGTTACGAATGAAGCAGTGTGTTGTTATTGCCTAAAAACATAAAATTAAGCATATAGATCGCGTAGTAAGTGAAACCCTATAAAAGGGGTCTCTTTGGTACTTTTTCTTCAAAAGGTATTTTTTGAATTTTCTATAATATTGAACCTAGAAACATGAAATTAAGCATGTGGGGGCTTAACTTTAATTCAGCTATCTAAAAATTCCAATTTTGCTTATTTTTCGACTAATTTCTAATTTCTTGTTCTAGTTAGTATATACATAAAAAAGATGTTACCTTAATGTTGATATTTGTATCCATGAATAAGTTTATATTTTTAAAAAGTGGTGAGGAGATAAGGAGAAAGAAATAAAAGAAATTCAGCATCAACAAAGTGATTTATATTGGCAATTTTATTGCGTTAATATATTGCAATTTCCACCAAGCGTGGCATGAATTCACACTAACTACTGATACACCAAAGTAGTTAGTAATAAAGCCTCAAATTGAAGCAGCCACAAACAGATCACGCACTTAACGATAAAAAAATCTATAGAAATGCATAGATAGACAAGTGTTAGTGTTACGATATGAAATAGAACGATATAACTAACATACAATATAAACATACATACAGGACGGATATTGTTCATGATCCACTGATACAGATGCACACATTCACCAGTCCAACGATAGATCGATCCATTCATACATATGTATCAGAAGCCAGTAAATGAAATTAACGATTCTAGTAACTTGAATTCTACGTTCTGCGAATATTCACACGTGTTGGTGTGTTTACAACTACTTTTGCAACAATAACAATAATAACATCAAGCAATTGCAACAAATTTTCTGATTAATTTACGATCAATTGCGGCACAAGAAATATTTTACAACATATTACAAGATTTTTGTGCAATTTGTCGTAGCATTCTTATTTTTTTCAACTGTTTTTTTCATTTGAAAATAAATTGCAATAACGATCCCGGTTTAATGATCGTCATGTTTTATTCGTGTGTCATATTACAAAAAAGTCTGTTTGCATTAATGACGATCTAAAAGCAATTTCTTTTTAAATAAAATTACTAATAGGCGATAAACTATTTATTTTAATGAACACATTTAATTAGTATTACATTGATTAACAGACCATACGTAGATCATTTTTAAAATGCAATTCATTCGGATAAATTTATTACAATTTAAGTAAAAATGTAATAAAATTTGCTTTAGCAAAATAAAACTGTCAATAATTGATGAACAAATATTCTCTTAAAAATTTTTAAATTATGCTCTCAAAAACTAAAAGTTTTTAACATTGAACGCTTCGCGGGAGTTTTCCACTTCTCTTATCGAGTGCTTAGGGTGCGGTGAACAATCTGTCTTCTTCCAGTTATGGTATCACTTCAGTGGACGGAGGACACATTGTGCTCTACCTGGGAATCTTGTGTTCCCCGCGGACCAAAAACTGTATTCGGGATTTCTGACTTTCAAAACCCCAATAGACTACCACAGTATGATCGCTTCGAAGGATCTGTACTTAGGCTTTTATGGATTTCTTTAATACAAATGGCTTGATCACAATGAACTTAGGTAATAAAGTTAAATATGTCAATAGAATCATGGAAAAAGTATTAAAGATAATTATATATTAGGATTATCTTATAAACGTCTCGGCTTGTATCTGTGATGGTCAACACCGAAGTCGATTAATATTCCGAATAAGCCTAAAACTGTTTGGACTTTGCTCGGGACCTTACAAGAGAATAGTTTAGGACAGAACACTTTTCATTGTCGAAATAAAGAGGATATAGACGCCAAAGTAGAAAAGACAGTTGAACTCTGCGAGAGCAGAGATCTGTCCACGAGAAACCTTGGGTCATTGGACAGATACAGAACCTTGGGAAACTCTTTAAAAGGGATTTTGTGATTTTGTATTAATACAAAGAATTATTTGAAAATGTATGTATTTTAATCTATACCCCTAAAATATTTTGTAGTATGAAATGTGTCGAGTTTTTCAAAAGAAAGCCAAAATATATTTTGATACTACATTTTGATAAACAATTAGATTTTATATTAAATACAATGAAACTCTGATATCACTTTGCAACGAATTTTAGATATTTGAATCTTTTCGGAATGAGACCAACGGGAAAAGAAAGTAGACAATTAGACCAAATTCCCCAAAGGATTTTTAAAAGTTAGCTCGTATTGTTAATTTATAGGCATTTTAAAGTAGGAACATTTTCTCATATATAATATCAAAAAAATTATAATTATGGACCGATACAGATTTACGTTGGTAATATGATTTCTGTTCATATTATACTATGACCAAAATGTCCAACTTTGCCCTCTAAGTCCGGCACAAAATTACCCATATGTATATAGGAAATTTACTTTTCGGTCAATATTTCGCCGAACATTGGCCTAACCTTACTTTATACCGAACTTCGTATCCGTACCCGAACCTTGAGTCAGACAGTATAAATCAATTAAAAAACCATTAATCCGTATTATACTAAATAGTCATTTGACTAAAAAAGCTACTAACTATATATTAACTCACCTCCTTTGCTGGCAGAGGGTCTGGCCCAAGTCCATTCTGAAAAATATATAAATTTAAAAATTAGTATTTTTGAAGTAAAAAGGCACAGGAAGTAATCAAATTTTTATATATTCTGACTGTCGCAAATTCAAAAATGCATTGGTACAAATTTCATTCCGATATCAGTTTTAAAACTATAGTCATTTGACATGAAATGCCCCATACTTGTACCAGTAATGAGCGTTAAATTAATTATCTGAAGGGGATCTTTAAAAAAAATTAAAATGTCACTCTAGCTCATTCCGTTCGGAGTTTATCGTGCTTTCAACAGACATACGTCGGACAGACATGGCTAGATCGTCTTCGAATTTAATAAGGACCCAAAATATATATAGTATTGTGGGTCTATGACCAATATTTCGATGTGTTACAAACAGAATGACAAAAACAATATACCTCTCATCTTTTTGGTGGGTATACAAAAGGTAAAAGGTCAAAGCAATATATAGTTTAATGCAAAAAAGAGCATTGTCCTCTATATCTGTACAGAATAGTTAGTTCAGGTGTTATTAACCATTTGGCAGTACTTATCACTAAAGCCGATTTTTGAAAAGATACTAGAACATTTAGTAGAATGATGTACTCCAAACACCTACACATACGGATGGTATAGTTGTATAGGGGCTAGGTGAAGTAATGGATCGATTTCAACCATTTTCATTTTCTTGAGAAATAGAAAAGGTATATGCCAAATTTTATTAAATTATCTTGGAAATTGCGACCTGTAGCGCGTATGGACACATAGCTTAATCGACTCAGGAGTGATTCTAAGCCGTTTAGGACCAATGTTTTTGCATGTTACAAATATCAACACAAAGGCACAATACCCTCTCCACTATAGTGATGTAGGATATAAATTATGGTATTCAAGTGGTTAACTGTTGATGGGTTAATCGATACATTTTTGTTGATTAATCGCTCGAATAAATGAAAATTGCCAAATTTCAAATAACGAATAAACCGAATAATTTCTATCAATTAACCGATTAAAAAAATCGTTAAACTAATGTATATTTCATACAAAAATCAATAACCTGATAATATGTTTTCTTCTATTTATTTCTTAATTATTTTTCAAAAATAAGTAAAATTTTCTAAGAAGAAATAATTTATAATTGGAAAATTATAATTTTATTTGTTATAGGAAGAAAAATGTAAAAATGCAATAAAATTAGTAAAAACATACATTATTTGATCAACCTAATAATTTTGAATTATCCGATAATTAAACGGCTAGGACAATAGCCCGAATAATTGAATACTCTAGTATTAATATATTGAATTACTTTTTAATAAAATTGCAGGTAACAAAGTAAAAAAATACGTTTTCTATATTTGAAAAACATATGTATGTATTTTATACATAAAGTACTTAAAAATTGTGTACATGAATACTAAAAACAAATGTTCAAACAAGCTTCTTGAACTTCTGATAATAAAAATTAATTGAAATATTTTATCTTACAAGAGCAGTTTAGAATGTGTGGTCTGCTTAGTGGGTAAAATGTATAAATTTGCAGCGTGCTTAATCGCATTATTCGCTCATTATATGTATTAAGGAACAATAACTTACAACATTCCCGCTGTTAACAACAAATTACTGCAAATTACTTGTTGTATAATTTCAATCATCATTTTATGGCATTAGCAATTAATTGCACCTTTATTCGTGTGTTTTAATTGGAAAAAGTAATCAATTAAATTTGTTTATTTTTGCTTGTGTTTTAAATATTTTAATTTGAGAATTAACTACGAAGAATTTGAAAAGGAACTGTTGTCAATTTGCGTTATGCCCAGGATAAGATCGATAGCACAAATGGCAATAAAAATGTTTCTATTTATATTACAATTGCAAAAATTATGGTACACGAAACAAGCTAGAATTATATACAAATACTGCAGCCGAGTTAAAGCTAAGTAGAATCGTTCTACATGTAGGAATATTATAAGAACCTTCATTAAGATTTGTGGAAATAGATTCATGTACTAATAAATTGTATGTTTTATAATATATAGATAGCATATGTATTGCATTTTCATCTCCAGATGAACACCAAAGTCATTTAAAACTTGTTTTTGAACTCCTACAATACTATTTGGCCATTAATGTGTGCAAATGTAAGTTCGGAAAATCCGAAATTTCTTTTCTTCCACCAATTTTAGATATTATTCCTGGGAATTTAAAAAAATGATCTTACGCAATTTATCTGACGTGAACCGCTGCTTTCGAAGAATATAAAGCACAGCTCACCGACGATAATCTTCTGGCACATCCTGAAAAAAAATTCGACATGTCGTAAATACGTTGCAGTACCCATGATAGGGAGCTAACTGCGATTTACTTAGCAGTTTCACACTTCAAATATATGATACAAGGTTGTGTTTATCATATACATATACACGGACCAAGGCCGTTTACGTACGCAATTCGCACATTAGGCACGTATCCGGGAAAGAAAACATTATCGGGGATATTCTAGCTCGAATTTCAACTATTATAACTATCATGGTCTTAGATTAAGTGTCAACGTTCAAAATAAGCTATGGATACCTGTATTATCTCACTATAATAGAAAGATTAAGTCGTTGGCCTGTGGCAATACCGTTAGTGGATATGTCTGCAACAGTAGCTCAAGCAATGGTTTCAAGTTGGATAGCTCGACAATTTGAGTCGCATCTTTTGAAGGAGCTAACAAGATATTGTGGTATTAAACATCTCAGAACTACACAATATCTCCTGTAACGTGATTGCAAAAATCGACGACTGAAGTAAAGGTAAGAACAGGCGAGTGAAGTTACCGTTAGAACGACCGAATTCTCGGTTAATAAACACAAAGGTCAAATAACAGTTTAAAAAATTATACAAAGTAAAATCAGTCGACTTTTCAATTATGTTATAATATCCGAGACTAATTGACATGTTCTAGTTTTGTGAGACCTATACCAAATGTAAGAAAACCTTGTCTTCTTATACTAATGATTCGATTATCCTTCCACATTGAAATAGGTAACACACATCATGATCAAAATCGACAACATATTGATCGATCGTCTTAAGTTGATGAATCACATCCTTAAGGAAATTATCAGCGAGTGCAATCACAGACTGCAATAACACCCTCAAGTCAGACTACGAGCGACCTATTCTGACTAAAAGTAGTCTTTCTGACATTGCTAACAACACTTGTTAAAAGGTATTATTGTCATAGCTATCAAATCGTTAATAAGTTTTTCTCTAATTTGTATAAAATGTTGTCTTAGGTGATTTTATATAAATAAATTGATAAGTATTTGAACTGATCACAAAAAGCGTTTGATTCATATCAGATATAGGATGTATTTCTATGAAAAACTCTCTGTTAAAAATAATATGAATAGATATATAGAGGGAATTTCGTGTCAAGTGACCCAACTTTTGTGTTGGTTCACTTGACATGAAATTCCCATAGATATGATCCTAAAAAAACCATCACAAATGTTCTCCCGAAAACTTGTATTGTTAAGCATAGTGATTTTTTGAATATTATGTATTACATACATATACACCATATAACATTGTCCATTGTTGGATATTATAATATGTATAAGGTAAACAGGGATGTGGATAAAGAACGACTACAGCATGTAATCATTAGCAAAATGCAACTTTTGACAGTACAACGCATTCACTTGTAAGCACACAGACAGGCGGACAATGTACATTTTAGAATTGAGAAATTGTTAAAAAAAACACATACTGTTTTTGTAGTTTACCGCAGGAAGTTTCAAACAAATATCAACCACTTCCATGGCCACAACAATCGTCATTGCCATTAACATGATCGTCTGTAAATTTATGACATTTAAACTGTTTCTTTGGAGCACCTGCGGCACCAAATTTAAATCCACCAAGAAATGCCATCCACATATGTACATTAGGGAGTATTTTCTTATTACTTTGTTTTTGAATTATCGAAGTGTGCATTTATTAAGTGTAACTCTGATATATACCATTTATTATGAAAGTGGTGTGTTTCCACTATACAAATAGAGTTGGAGTTAAGTACTATTAACCCCCATTATCTCAATGCCTGGTTATATTTTATCGTAAGGTTAAATAGACAGTTTTTATACAAAAATTATTTTAATTAGAAGAATATCAACAAACAATAACAGGAGATGGAGTAGGTGTATAATACAATTAAAGCTTTTTAATATATTTATTATCAAATGCCTGCAAATTTACTATTTCTATATAATGTTGAAAGTTTATCAAAATATTTTAAACTTCACTATAATTTTTGTGTATTTAAATGACACTTTAAAGATATTTTAGAAACTCCAAAAATCAAATTAAAAAACCTCCTTAATTTATGTATATAGAATTGTCACGACCACTTGTAACATCCTACTCTAGATGTTAATAAAAATGAACAATATAAACTCAAAATTGATGAACATTTTAAATAAACTAAACAATTTCTAAAAGAAATGTTAACAAAGTTAATTAAATACACTTTAAATAATAACAATTTGTAATTACGTATATTATATTTAAGTTAAAAGTTCCATCCTCCTCACCCTCCTCTTGGTGTATAGAAATTATTCATTTACTAGTGGACAGCCAGTATCCATTACTCTACTCTGGTAAAAATTGTTGGTTATTATTGCCTTGTATTGTTTTTGTCTTTGAAGACCATGACCAAGTCCTTTAATCTATTTCATCCATAGCAGTACATTGCGGTAATGAAAACAAGAAACAGTTAACAGTCATAAAACAACAATGTCTTAAATGTAAAAAAAAACTATCTTTAAATGTGCGTTATTTCTCCACAACGCACTATATATTCATACTTTAAGCTAAACTACTAGGCAAAGCTATGCGATCAGATACATTCAGCCGCATATGTACATACATACATACTACATAAATAGTTATACTAAACGAGATAGTACATTTATATGGTCAACACACAATGGCGCCACCTGCAATAAGTGCAATTACAATCTGTGTACGGATTACAAAGTAAGTATGTACTTACTTGAATTCTAGTAAATGGTTGGCGATAATATTAAATCTTATGATAATGAAATTAGAGAACATTTAAATTTTGTTGAACTAAAAAGTTTGACGATTTGTTTAAAGTTTAATTACTCGTGCATAATGAGTATGCAATAGAAATGTGCGCGCGACTCCATTTCGAATTAATTAGCGAGAGTGATTATATACATATGTATATAAATACATACATGTATTATAACTACATGTATAATAACTACGGTAATCAATAATTCGCGATATGTTTTTAATCGGTTAATTCGATAGTTTAATGTCCCATACAGAAACTGACTTTTTTAGATTTTAATGGCAAAAATAAAACGAAGTACTTCTAAAAGAATAACATTTATCACCACTTCAAAAGAAGCAATTAGTGAATTTTTTTACCTTCAATTTCACTTCTGAATAACTTCCATAAAAAGAGCATAAAAATTATTTCTTAATAATGACTTCAGAAGTAGTGAATTTGGAATCAAATAAAATGCACATCCCTCCTATGACAAGCCTGTGTTAAAATTATCACTTCTTCAGCTCTTTTTCAGTACTTCTATGGAGTAAATTCTACTTCTATTTCACTTCGTTGGAAGTTCTTTTATTGCTGGGTACATATGTATGTAGTGCACTCAAGGTAAAGGGTTAAACTGAGAGAGGTAATTCGATTTATAAGTTTCAATGATATGGTATCCTATAGATTTAATGTTAGCAAACCGGAATATGTACATACATATACATACATATATGTATATTTATATATTTTCACGCCATAAAATTACTATGCACTTAATTTTTTCTCAAATAATTTCAGTTATAAACCGTTAATAACTTTATAATGCATTTATGGTATCAGGGTTTAAACAATTGAATGTAATTTTTTTTTTTTATATTATCCTTTCTAATGAGTTTAACGTTTTAACCCACATTTCAATAAAACAATGTTAACATAAAATTTTTCATTTATAGGTGCATAAATATATATTATACATACATACAGGTACAAACTCGTACTGACCATGTATCGTATCAATAAAAATCAGAAAACAGAGTCCATCTGTGTCAAACAGTTACTACTACTGGGAGATTTATGCTGTACATTTGTTAAGCACAAAAAAGATTTTTGCTCAAATCCAATAATTGTACAAATGAACGCATACGTTACGATTAAAAGAAGGAAATAATGCCGTAAACCAAATAAAACTTAAAATACAAATCCACACATGTGTATGTATGTAAGTTGCAACAAATACCCCCACTGTGAATGCCACATGAATTCCCCATAACCAATTGTGTAAAATATGTACATTGTGCATGTATGTTGGTATGTAGTATGTATGTTGCATGTATTTGGTCTGATTCGAAGGTGTCAAGGTGTTATACATTGATTACATATGCCTTCACATACAGAATTAAGCAGTTGAGAGTCGAAATCTTATAAAAATAATGACGAACATCGATCACAGATCGTACAAGTCTCCATGAACATTGCAAACTAGAGAAGTGTGCATGAGAATGTTTTGAATCACTATGACGATGCGCTTAAAATATTATCACGAGTTCTACACAGTTATTTACAAAATATGTAGTTTAATAGTTCTTACTACATGGCAGAGCAGATATGGACTTGAACACAGCTTGTCTTGACTCCGTTTATAGAAATATAAGGTATACATTTGAAGTCGAATCGGATACACTTTGGAACAATTCATCTCGATATATCCAAACAAAAGCTCTATGGAGACCAGAAGATAAAAGCACACTGAAAAAACTTCTAGAATTTGGAAAAGTACGAACTAAGACTGTATGTGGGTATAATCACGGGACATAATGAGCTTAAATATTTCTTTAAGAAAATAAAGTTATGTAATGATAACATTTGCCGTTGGTGCAACGAGGAGGAGGAAGATACTTTTCACTTTCTCTGTCAATGCGTTGCATTATCGCGCTATCGATTTAATTGTTTTGAATCTTATTTCTTTCAGAACCTTGAAGATTTAAGTGGAATAAACCCAATGAAAATGGTGAAGTATATTAAACTTGCAAAGCTGTATGAAAGGAAGCCTACAGAGGCATATTGGAGGCATTGGACCTGACAATTGTAACTCTCTGAAGACTAACTATGGATCAGCTGTTGGTCTTGTGAATTAAGTACACACATAATTGTGTGGTCCTCCCTATACCAAAACTTACATACAAAACCATCCCGATTTCCCCTAAACGGCTAAAATAACTGAGAAAAAACTCCCTTTTAATGCAATAACGATCGAGAGTGACTCCAGAAAATCATGTCACGTGCACATTCCTTTTTTAAATAGATCTACACATAAGCAGACTTAAAAGTTATTTCATTTTGTGTGAGAGAGAAGAATATTGATTAGTTCAGGGTCTGTTACTGTGTGGACATGGTAGCTCCCCTAAAACGAAATTATTTGTGGGAAGGTTCGGTTAAAACACATTATTTAAATTTCAGCAAATACTATGTCCTTATCTGTTGCTTTCGAGCTATAAAATTTTTTTATCGGACTTTGAAGTTCATAGCTGCTTTTCAAAGAGAGAAGTTTTTGTGCTTAGTACTGGTTAAACTTTTAACGTAGTTTCGATTTCGACGATGATCTTCAGAACTAAGTGCCCTTTTTAATTTCTCGCTTGCAACGGACAACCTCTGCTTAGCAGCAGGAGATCTGTTATGTTACCATTCTCTTCTACATCTTCTCTTTTCGAGCAGAAGTCTATCTATTTCTGCATTGGGAATATTCATGTTATGTTTAGGAGAAATTTGACACTTAGATTGATTAAGGCTGAAATCATTAGAGATGGGAAGTCACTAAAACAATTGTTTATATCTTCCTCACACTATAAATTAAGATCAGTGACTACTTGAAGATTGTAGCTTATGTGTAAGACGATAGATATCGACCGTAATAATAAATGATTCACGGGAGACTGGTCAAAAGATAATTCGTATGATATTTCTACAGCAAAATCTATTAAATTATGAGTTTTTCGAGTTCTAAGCGAATGGATGTTGCCTACAAATAATCTTTGTAAAATTGTTCTAGGTTACTAGTACTTTGGCAACAGTACCTAGAAACGTATTTGGTAGCCCGAAATTCCCAATCTGTAACAAAGAATGTATGAATTTCCAAAGTCAACTGAACCCAATAATTGCCCCGACAAATAGTAGCATTGCATGAATCAATATATCCTGTTGAGATGGCAACAGCACCGAGAAACTTCCCCAAAGCGTAAAAAGGCATACTAAATCAGAACTGGTCTCCAATATATGGAGACTTTCCCAATCTTTCACCAATTTTTGAATCAGTTCTATTCCCATGATCATAAAGATCTTTCTACAGAATGACAGGTAACTACTGAACGCTAACCTGACAATTCCCCAGCATATACCGGCTCCCTACTACACGACCGGTAAGAAATACCGATAGGGCTCAGTAATCCAACATATGCTGCTTTGTGCACAGACCTGTGTTATTTAAATAGAGAATTAGCCAACGCATTATATATATCAATCTCTTCCCGCGAATTTGGGTTTAAACCACAGCCACTACGTGGATCCCGAAGGAACCTCAACCAACAAATCATGTGGGCAACTGGCCACCCGTAGTAACAGATTATGTGGTTCTCTGGTTTGACCCCATGTCAAATCATACCAAGGACTAGCCGAGGAGTGATGTGACATCACCAGTTTATGGTCCCGGCAGACTAGAAGGTAACACCCCTTTTCCTTCTGATTGCAATACACCAAGATGCGGTCTATCATCAAGGAAACATGCCCGGGGTAGCGTAGGAGATGGTTGAATTCGAGCGTTTTGGTTTGTTGCCCTATTTTGTAAATTATGCTCCATGGAAAGTTTAGTTATATTTGGTGTGAAAACACCGGAAATTAGCGGATAGGAACCTAAGTTCAGATTAGCTGGTTCAACTATTTTGCCTCTTAACACTTTCTTTCTATCTCTTAATAATTTTAACAATGATTTGTAAGCCTGGCAGCTGCGATAGTTTGCAGAATGATCGCCTCCGCTTTTCTATTCCATATGAATCTCATTTCCTTTCAATTTAATGTCATCGTGCTCCAATTCAACTCTAAATAGTGGTTGGGAAGTTTTATGTCTATTTATGATATTGACTACAATTCATACATTATAGCATAAATCCGTCATGACCTCTTTGATTTATTTGGGCTCAACACTGGACTCTATATCTTTCATAACCACTATCGAGCCTTTACCACTTTACAGCTGATAGGTGTAGAAGTTTCGTTTGTTATCATTGAAAGATGTGAAACTAAAGGAATACAAACGGTTTTTGTAAGTAAAATATTTTAAGACATAGAAATATTCAATTTTTTATACGATTGACCTCGTAGTAACTCTCAAAGATAAATAGATTATATCTAAAAAAACTTATTGTACATACATCGCAACATACATAAAATGGGACGAAAATAAACTAAAAAACTGGATATATTTTATGGCAGGAGACAGATGGTTAAAAATCTGGTGCAACACTAATTTGTAGCAAAATTGAGCTCACTTTCAAGGTGCTAACGATGTGCCATATTGTTGCCATCTATTCCCCATTATGGTAAACAAGATCTGCACACAATGGACAGATTAGCATAAATACAAATAGAATAGATACACATTCAGAGATCTTGTATTGTACATGAGTAAAATGTGGAAAAGTGCGTCATAAATCATTAAATACAAACGTCGTTAATAATACTAGTAAACAGGTACTTGATGTTCTAATATATGTATGCATTTATATAATCATGTGTATAAGTACTGAAATCGAAAAGACCAAAGTTAACCAAAATTTAAAAACAAACGAGCTTTTTATTATGCAAATTCTATCAACATAACACAGCAGCAACATTTAGCAAAATCAACAAACGACCTGGCAGCCACACAGACAAACGGTGGTCATGCAAAAAAGAAAAAAAAAACGGACAAATAAACAAGTACTGATTGACATTCGCATAATGGTTAAATGTTTAAATGAAACACGTGCCTGTGTGGGCCAAACTTACACACAATCAAGAGTGATTGTTTTTGTTTCGTTTACGTTTTTCAGGTTGCCACTTTTTTATTTTTACTAATACAACTGTTCATGCTAGTCATGGGTAAGAAGAATATAGAAACTCGTATTTAAATCGTAGTTCATAAATCTGATTACGTTTATGTTTTGATAGTTTCATTTTCCGATGGAAATATTTTTCGCAAATACATATTAAACATGTTGAAGAAAAATCTATTTCAAATATTGGACAAGAAGTGATTTCGTGTATTAAAACTTTATATGCTTAATTCGATAGAATTTAAAATCGGTCCATACAATTTAACATATACAAGTTCTGCATGAATTACAACAGTTGATCCTAATACCCAAACAAGGCAAGTTAAAATTTACACATTGCAAGATTAGTATACTAAGTAGATTAAGAATTAAAATTACTCATTCTCGTAGAATTTTCACAGAATTTTATTATACACATTCGTTTTTTAACAAAAAGTTTAACCCTATTGAAAATCGGATGTTTTGATCCATATTTTTGGTAACCAAAACTATATTTGTATAACATCCACGCTGAAGAATTTTTTATTGTTTTTTGTTTAAGTTCTTCCGATGGCATCACATGAACTTAAATCTATTGAGGACCTTTATTGTATGTGGTTCGGTTCTGCAAATATCATTGACAACATAAAGAGCGCAAGAAACATCATTTTAAGATATCAAATATAACGCCTAATGATTCCTATGCCCCTCTTGTTCTTTCTGTGTACTTATATCATGTTTAATAATCTTTGCCCGAATTTTAAGTTATGACTGTCTTGAAGCAAATGAACGATATGTTATTTGAAGTTATTTTGAAGAAAATAGACACTTGTTTGTTCATACTCCCCCAGTACGCATGAGGTAGCATTTAAATTAAGTTCAAAAAGACTGTGTGTGGTTATCGTATAACTATAATATGTACTCCAAAAATACCACTTGAACTAGACAAGCAAACAATTTAAAACAAAAAACTAAAAATGAAATGAAAACATCGTGTTGCTATTGTGCTTTCCACTTTAATGTTACACCCACACGGAGATGAAGATGAACAACCATTTAATAACTGGCAAAAACAAATGTACAGGAAAGCGTAAACAAACATTAAATTGGTTTTAACTCCTCCGGCCTAAAGATAAAGAACTACATTCAAAGACTTACAACACTTTCATGCAACTTCACTTAAAAGGCCAAATGTTTTTTTAACAATTGTATTTTATTCTGAAAATCATATTAATTTTGGAAGATCCAAGAAGTAGTTGGACTGTCAGATAAGAATAAATAGAACATATCTCATGAAAACTAGAAATTAGACAGTATTTTTTAACAATTCAGTAATTTGAGAAGCAAGTGTAAACAAAGATATTTTCGAGAATTGATAGAGCAGGTTACATCGCTTTCAACGCTTATTAAGCACTTTTGATAAAGATGCTAAGTGCAAAATTGCGGATTTCTTTATGTATTATAAATCCCACTGTGTAATCAGCTTTCAACTGCAAAATATTTGGTTTCTAAATAATAAAAATCATTAGAAGTGATTATTGTTTTATTTATGGCCGGTAAAAACAAAATTTTATGAGGATCCGTCAATAATTGACCTTACCCTCCATATAAGGTCTTCTTCAAAAAACTACTAACGATGAAATTCGACATAAACAAGTTTTATTGAGATCTCCATCTTCTACAGAATTTGATGAGAATCTGTCTATAACTAATCTTACCCTTCAGGGTCCTCTTCAGAAAATTACTCTTATTCTTATTACTGGCTTACAAATTGGAGTACAGCCAAAATCTTTCTATCAAATGTTATGAAGATCGGTTCATACTTGACCCCAAAAATTTTTTATGACACAACGATACGATATCGATTGTAAATTCTACAATCATTTTGCAATACATTGAAAAGTTATCTATAAAATTGTTAAAAAAAATTTGTACGCTGAAGATATTTTAAATTTGTTTTTTCTCAGCAGTTCGACAGGACAGTCCCAAACTAACCACGTAACCTACCACTTATAGTTACATTCTGAAGTTCAATGGAAATAAAAACAATTTTTAAGTGTCCCCTCGCCCGTTTACCTATGGTACAGTACTCTGTGCTCTGATCATAAATTTAATATTCCCTGTTTATTCAAATGTTATTTATCACATTACAATAAGATTATTAATTAATCAGAAAAAACTTAGTGATGTCTTTCAATTATTTTCACTGTTTTCTATAAATTACTATATATTGCTCGCTGATGACAAGACTGGTACAACTTTATAATAATTATATTTATGTATGTATGTATTTTAACTCCTTAGGGAGAATCCATATCAAAACGTACAAAAAGCAGCTATTTTCGGATTTACCATTTCCGAAAAGTCTCCATCGAAAAGTTTTCACTAGAATGTAGAAGAGAATTTAGGTATCCTCATACCATTTATTTTTATAATATTTAACACGGAGCTGTCTGACCTATTTGACATTGAAATATGTACTATGAAAATTGAACTTTTATAATTTTTAACACAGGCCTGTCTGACCTATTTGACATTGCAATATGTACTATGAAAATTGACCTTTAACCTTTCGGAAGTAAAAAATTCTATTTACACGATTTCAAAGACAATATCTTTGTCTTTAATATGAAATCAAAAATTATGCCGGACTTTAAGTAGTTTCAGAGTTATGTAGTTTCAAAGTATGTACTTTTAGGAAATTTTAACATATTTTTCAATTTTAAAATCGCGATATTTATACCCTACACCACTTTAATGGGAAGGGTATATTGGGTTTGTGCTGATTTATGTAACATAAAAAAATATTCGTCCTATAATAATTATTATTATAGTGGAGAGGGTATATTTGGGTTTGTGCTGATGTTTGTAACGCACAATAATATTGGTCCTATACCCACCTTAAAGTATACCAATCGGCTTAGAATCATTTTCTGAGTCGATTTAGCTATGTCCGTCCGTCCATGTAAACCTTGTAATCAAACTACAGGTCGCAATTTTGAAGATAATTCAATGAAATTTGGCACATATGGTACCGGAGACGAAGCTTGAAAATGGTTAACATCGGTCCGTTATTTCACCTAGCGTCATACAACTGAACCCGTCGAATAGGGCTTTTAAGTTCATAATTATGTTTAATATACTCGTATCTGGACAAAAAGCTGCAAAATCAAATTCTATACTAGCCTTGATGAGAGTCATTTTTTAATTTATATAATTATAGGGTCTCATTTGATGCTAACCCCTATACAAAGCCACCTTCAAAATATAATTAATAATATATATAATTACGTCAAATATACTATTATCTCTCTAAAAATTGGCACAAATAAGTTTCATATAAGTATAAATGACACTGCAGATTTTCGTAATGATCGGCCCTTATTTGACCCTAGCCCCCATACAAACCCCCCTTCAAAAAATGTCTTAAACGTCTAAAATTGACTTGTAACCATTTGTATCGCAATGAAACTCAACATAATTAACTATTATTTAAAAATATATCCATTTCCCAAATTTAATGAGGATCGGCCCATGTTTGACCTATACTCCTATATAAAGCCTCATTTAGAAAATTGTTTTTTTTTATCAATAAATTGCTTAAATACTTTGGAATTAACATAAAATTCAACATAAAAGTTTCTTTGTGAAAAATAAAAATTTTTAAAATATACTCATGGTGTAGGGTATTATATGGTCGGCCATGCCCGACTATACTTTCCTACTTGTTTTATTGTAAAACAGAAGTTTCGCGTTTCTTAAACTTAAAATAAAACTTCACTTGCTAATTACCATTCGAAAGAGTCAAGACAACTTTCTCCTCCTGTGAAAAAAATAAAGTTTGTAAAAACAAAACCATCAAACTCTTTTCCTTTGGCAAAAGTGGAGATAAAGGTAAGCATCCTCATTCCCTTTAAACCCTTTCTTTATAATTGAAAAGAAAAAATATTTTATACTTTATTAATTCCAATTTGTTTTCTTCTCTTTTCCCCGCACGCATTTCTAATTATAATATAAATAAAATTATCCAAACTTCTCTTATATTGTCATTTTTCTTCTTACCCCGCTATCCAATCTAGAGAAGTTTATTTAAAATAACTTGTGAAATTATTTAATTATACCACAAGTAATATAATCTGTCAAAATTTTGTGAAGAGAACGGATGGGATAGTCAAAATGCAATATGCAATAATGCCATCACACATGAGAGAGAATACGAATGAAAAATTTTACAGTCGTATGGCTCTCTTCATTTTTTGAAATTATTAAAAAACAAGAAAGTTTCATTAGATCAGGGATGTATTTTTATGTAAACACATAAAAAATTAAGCTGCTGTTTCCATCTTACTTTTTTATTGTGTTATACCAATAGTGTAAATGCAAAAAAAATATAAATCATACGACTTTTATTCTCTTTTTATACTCACAATCAAAACACATCGAAATATTGGTCATAAACTCACTCTGGTTCTTATTAAAATTTAAGACGATCTAGACGATTGAGGCCGAACGGAAAGGGGTAGAGGGTTGAAATTTTGCACAAATATTCCTTATTGGTATGGTATTGTTTGATATTGAAAATGGGCAATATCGGTCCACGTTTTCGGATAGCCAAGTGGATAACAAGTGGACCCCCGAAAAACAGCTTTAACTGGCATTACTGTTTTTAAAATACTACATAAATAAGTTTCATATAAGCCAAAATCTCTCTATCAAATTTTATTAAGGTCCCCTTTAGAAAATGACTTTAACGCTCATTATTGGCTTAAAAATGCGAATATAGCGATAAAATTCGCTAGCCAAAATTTCTTTACCGATTTTTATGTGGATCGATCTATAATTCACCCTACCCCCCGTATAAGGTCTCCTTCCGAAAATAACTTTAATGCTCATTACTGGCTCAAAAATGCGAGTACAGCGATGACATTCGACATTAACAAGTTTGATGGGAACTGAAATTTTTCTACCGATTTTAATGAAGATGGATCAGTAACTAATCCTACCCCCCACTTAAGGACCACTTCAGAAAATTTCTTTAAATCTTATTATCTACTTAAAAATACGACGGCGATAAAATTCGTAATAAACAACTTATTTACGAAACATAGTTTTATAGGAATTGACATTTTTCGACTGAATTTGATGAGGATCGGTCGATAACTTTAAACCTCATAACTGAATTCAATTTACAAGTACCGCAATGAAATTCGAACAAATAATTATTGTCTAAACCGTTGAGAATAGGTCTATAATTGACTCTATCCTAAAAAATATACTATAAAAAATGGACAAAAACGATTTGTTTTTAAAACACGGTCCATACTTATGCCTTCATAAAGACCCTCTTCCAAATATTAACCTGATGTTCATATTAATATCGATATATGATGATAAAATTCAACATAGACCTAATAAATTACAAAATTTTTTCAATAATAAAAGCATCGATTCGTATATATCAAAATTTATTTATAAGGAAGCATTCCTCTTCGGCAATGATTTGATGGTGTGTATATAAGATTCGGCATTGCCGAATATAACACTCTTACTTGTTTAAAATACGAATGAAATTTCATTTGATTTTTCATTCGTAAAGTCGTATGTACGTAAAGTCTCATAGTGAAAAGTCAAATTAATATCCAAAATATCATTATTTAAGACGATTTTATAATTCACGAGTCAAAAAGTTAAAATCCTTGAATTAATTTAGCTTTGTCCGAGTGTAACCGCGGGCCAAAATCAAATTATGTATTTCCAAATGATTTCTATTATGATCTTGTACATTGCTTAATGCGAAAGAAACAAAAGAATGAAAAATGCATTTACAATAAAAAATATTACTTTCAGTAAAATACTGAGATTTTAGTTGTCATAACTTACTCCTGCAGGTACAGATATGTACATATATACTGTTTGTACATTTATTAGTGTATTTGTAGCTAACGAAAAACTAAAAGTGAACCATTCTCACAAATCACTCACTGCAACATAAAAGTGACAGAAAGTTTATCTTTTGGCTGACGTTACAAGACATAATTGTAAAGTACATTACTTACATCTTATTCGGCGCCAAAACTATTTGCACACCAGCTATAAAAATACCGAATGTTAGCTAAACTCCTTAACTAAAATCATGGTAAATACTCCTTGTACCTTGTATATAATCATACAATGCAATACACAGCAAGTACATCCACTCTCATACTAAATATATGTATTTATGTAATTGTAATGGCTTTAGATTTTAACTTACAACGAAATAACAACGAAGTTAGTGAGTGACTTAATGTGCAACATTGCAAGTAAATCTATTTATGTGTTAGTAACTATGGGGCAACAGGTAGCCCCACATGGTTTGTTAACGTACTGTCAGTTGTACATTTAAACTCACAATCACACAAACAAGTGCGAAATATTAATTAAAATTATGGCCTCCAGGTAATGACTATTTTACATTACTTCAATGTATGCGTAACTATAGGAATGGTACATATGTGTGTTTGCAGATGTGAATGTTTATAATATTTTACAATTATTTTAAATACTTTCAACATAAGTGATGTAAAAGTTGTCAAGTTTTACTTTTACAATTGATTATTAAATCTATTTGGTTGAATATAGGAGAACTTTTTTATAAACATCAATTGTCGGAACTTTAGTTTTTTAGAATCTAAATAAAATTATATTATTTTCAATTTGTTTTTTTTTAATCTTACCTTAAAAACCCCCATTTTCACCAAGTTCAGTTATAATTGTTGTATTGGCAGTTCTCATACAAAAATTGTCTTAACTGAAAGAATAACTACCAGTTAAACGATAACTGGAGGTGGTGAAAATGGGGGTAAGTCGTATAAAATTAATTTTAAAAGCGGACCTTTCATAGGGATTTGAGTCAATTATATATCAATTTTTGAGAATAATAAATAATTAATAATTTTTTTTTTAATTGACAATAATGTCATTTTCTACAGAAGGAATGGTCAATTATGGACCGATCGATCTGTGCATAAAAAGAGCATCAGTTAATTTGCATGAGCATCGCAAACTAATCATCAGATACAGTGGAGTTAATCAAATCCGATGTCTGATTAACTTCCAAGTTTTATTTTTAGAAATAAATAAAAAAAGTTCTTATGTTCTCTCAAGTCTTTAAACTTGATGATTTTACTTATAATACCAGAAAGGCTTTACAACGATATGTTGGTGCCGTTTAATGACTAAGATTAAACCCTCTAATATGAAAAACAAATATTTAAAAGGGTTTTGATTTAGTTTCTTTTCTGGACAAAAAAAAAAAAAAAACATTAAATGAAAGAAAGAAAAATTTAACTTATAAACTAGTTAAATAATGTTATGTTGCATTATTGTTGCATATTGTTCGTACGGAATAGTGGTAGTTGTTGTAAATAGGTACTATTTGTTTTATTTTTATTGTTGTTTTTTCTGATTTGGCTAAATGTATGTCACCATATGGTTGGGATATTTTTTGTATGGAACTTTAAAAAAAATCTTACCATGAAAACCATTAAATTGTAAAACAGCTTACAAAATAATGATTGCTGCCGCCTGTTGCCGATTTGAAACTGTTGCACCGATTTAGCTTAGTGTGTTTTTTTCTTTTATTTTTTCTTTGATGAAGACAATTGAAGATTACTATTAAGTATTGTTTTTTTTTTTTGTGTTTTGTTGATCGTATTGGCGGTGGCAGTTGTTATTGCAGTTTGTTTGTATTTTGTTAAAGCGACAATATGCGGCTGCTCTTATTATTGTTGCAAATGCTGTTGGTAGGTAATTCTTCAATGAGTGCTATTTGGCAAACTATAACAGAATAGCAAAGAAAAAATACACAAAACTGATGTAATGCATGCATGCAGCACGGAGCACGGTGCAACAGCGGTAATAAGAAATAAATGTTGCTTTTAATGCAATGACAACTGTTGAACACTTTCCTTATTGTTGATGTTGTTGTTGTTAGTTAAAATAGTTTACGATTTTCTTTTAATTTCTTTCATACATTTAACTATTGTCTGTATGTTCGTTCAACAATCACCTTATGTATGTATATATGTATTATTTGTTTGTATGATGTTGCAAACATCCACGACAAACACTCACATTTAACTTACAGCAGTTGCAAGTTTTGTTTAGTTTTTCTTTATGATTATTATAGCAACACATTCACATACACGATCATATACGTTCATCCATCTAAATTTTATTTTTCACTTTTCTTGCATCAACAGTATTTTTTGATACAGTTCACCGAAACATATTCTCAACGCCGCAAAGAGTGTGTGTGCAACAACAAAATTGTGCACAGCAAAATTTAAAAAAAAATGTGTAGAAATAATAAAAATTCATCAAAAATTGTGCAAGTACAAATCAAAATCCAACTTAATATCACAACACATGCGGAGAAATGATACGAACAATACGTTTTCGTACGTATGTGGGATACGCTGGCGTTTACAATGCGTGACGTTCAACTAGGGCGGCAACACAACGGGGCAATGGAAATAGCAACGATTCTTAATTTATATTGTTATTATAAATATGTATTATGCTTTATGTTGGTAGGCAGTTATTTCTTTTTTGTTATTGTTGATGTTGTTGCTTTCTCGATACAGGCATAGCGCAAGCGCGTCTTCTTTAAATCCATAAACTAAAAATTTATGAAGCAGAAAGCTTACGCGCTACTTGTTGTATGCAACACCAAAAACATACACGTTGTGCAAACTTCCCAATTTACTTACAGCTACACTATATAAACCGACATGTGGGTATGCACATAGAAACTAATATATATTACGATTTTTGCGCGTAACACAATTTCTTGGGAAGTATTATTTTAACGATATTTACTTGAAAAACAAACAAACGAAAATGATACACACAATAGACAAACATAGGACACTTCGGAAACAAACGATTCTTTAAGTCTTTTGTTTTTATTTTTCACGATAAAGCACTGGCATGGCCATCCTCCGCACAAAAAAATCCCAAGCATTGAATGTTTAAATGAGAAAAAAACTAATAGAAAAACTGCGTATGAAATCTGCGTACTTAATCCAAATCAGATTTTCAATTGTCTCTAATTGACACCACCCGTGGAAAAGCCAGCACAACACATCCGGCTGATCGGGTTCAAACGCTGCATAAAACAAATGCGTGAGAGTGTGATATTGTGGCAGTTTCGAAATTGCAGTGTAAATAAAATTATATACATATATTTTTTATATTTCTTACTGTGTCACTTTGTCTCTAGATGCCATGCCCAAAATCAAACAACAATAATAGGTTTGTAAGCATTTACAACGAATGAAATTAGAAAAAAAAGCTGTGCACATCCGATAGTGCCAAGTTACAATGTGTGTGTTATTTATGGCAATTTAATTGGGCGACAGACACCACCGCACTAGAGCATTTACAATTGTCAGTAGTACACACCCTAGCGCGCAAAATCACTTGTTCTCTGCTGGCTTATCCGCAAACGTACGGCCGTGTTCGTAGTTCGTTATGCTGTTCAAGATGTGTCAGTTGTCAGAATAAACGACATTTGATGCCATGGTGACGGCGTGCAAGCATTCATCAACACCGGGTAACACCTTAGATGAGCTTTTGCACCTCTACTTGGTTTAGTTTGTTTTTATTTTATATTATTTGTTTTTGTATTTCATTTATAGTATGTAAGTAGTTCTGTTGTGGCGTGGGCAAATCTCTAGGAAAGCAACAACAATGTACAAAAATGATTTGATTGCAACTCAGCAAAAACCTCCACTGATAATGGTTGGAAATTCCGTCGTGCAACAATTTATTTTCCCGCACATGTTACATCTCAAATACTGGGCTCTTTATTTTCTACGTTGTTGTCGTCGTTCTGGATATTGTTATTATTATTTTTGTTGTAATTGTAATAAAAATTGTTTCTACATACGTTGAATGCACATCTTTCTCTACTATGACAGATAATCACCAATTAATGTGAATACACATGCATTTGTTGTTATTGTTTTTTTCTTTTTTATATTTTTTATACTATTTGTGTGTGCAGCACTTTCAAACGAATTCACACAATTATACACGCAACACTTTTTCGTCTAACACTCAACTGTTTGTTGCATGAACACTATAAGTAACAGTTATAGCGGACGGGCGGGCAGACGGGCGTACTATTTATTATTACTGGTAGTAATTGTACAAGCAACACTTTACACACAATCATCTGTAATAAACAATAAGTAATTTCATTTCAACTGATCGCATCGCCGTGTACAAATCAATGTTATAATCGTTATTTGTTTATTATCTCTCTGCGCTACGGTTGCACGGTCTCTTTTGGAACTTGCAACTTTTAAATACATGCGTTCTGCATGCTTCTTCGTTGTGTTATCGCAGTGTAAGCTTTCGAATGCAACAACACAATCACCAAAAGGTAAACACTTAATGTCACTCACTGTTGAGCATGCGCACAACCGGCAAATTTTTCGTTTTTCTTCTTACGATCTAAACAACCGAACAAAATGTATTTTGTAAACAAACACAACACTAAACTTATTGTTATTCCGAATCAAAAGTTAAAAACAACAACAAAATATAAGATAAAACTACGTTTAATATCAGCGATAGTTTATAAAGAAAACTAAGTAAATGGTAAAAATAATTTCAACCGCTAACACGTTTTGCCGCGTCACGCGACTACTTGGTACTGGACTCGTGCAAGTGTCGTAAAGTTTCGTTTAGTCAGCGGCAGCAACTGATACAAAACCAACATCCAACAAATACATTAAGATTCGTTTAATCGACTAACGAGACTCCAACTCCCCACAGTTAAAAACAAATCTAAACCAAAGATGAGTGAGAGTAAAACTGCTCATAGTGAGTGGTGGGGAGAGATCCATTATTATTCTATTCTGTTAGCTCTCTGTTAACGGGTATTTGCTGTAATAATGCCAGACTTTTGGTAACAATACAACAATATTCCTCAAAAATACAGTTTTGAAAACCCGACTTAAAAAAATTTTCTAACTTTTTACTTTGTACTTCTTAACAAAATTAAAAAAAAAATTGTTTTAATTTCCTCTGAAAATTCAGACTACTCCTTACACCCGTCTAAAGAGTACGCTACAAAAGACTAGAACTTGTCTAAAACTAATACAAATATGTGAAAACATATCGTCATATGCAATCCAAATAGCTCTAAGTTACATTGAACAAATTTTTTAGGAGAAGCAAAAAACCTTCAGGAGTATACTTTATTCCATTAAGTATACTTTATTTCAAAAAGTTCTTCATCAATTCTTATAAAAATCAGAACAAATTTGGAATTAGAGACTTTTGGCGATTTCTGATATATAATTTGGCGAATCAGTATATCTGAGGTAATATAACAGTTAAAGTCCTCAAATTTTGTCGGAGCCACTTTGGAGTCAATATGATTATTTAGGGTAAAAAGTAGGCGGACTAGCAGCAGAGGGCGTGGCACCTCCCATATAAATTATATACACAAATTCGTTTATCTTGGAAACTATTACAACTAGAATCTTAAAATTTTGCATGAAGAACTTTAACATCCATGTAAACATTTTGGGTTATAAATTGGCGGACTACCAATGAGGGTAGCGGTACCCCCCATACAAATTAATTACAAAATTCGTTTATAATGCAAACAAATAGAACTAAATTTTAATATTCATCTGAACATTTTGTAAAAAAACAGGGAGGATCTTCATCTGTTTCATTTAATTTCATTTAAATAGAAAAATTCGTATATCTGAGAAACTATTAGAGCTAGAATCTTCAAATTTTATATGAAGAACTTTGACATTCAACTGAACATTTCAAGAATAACGGGCAGACTTTCAATGGGGGCTTAGGCACCTCCCATATGAATTAAATACAAAATTTCGTTTATCTGGGAAGAACTTTAATATTCATCAGAACATTTTGGAGAAAAAAGGGCGGACTTTCATCTGGAGGGGCTTGGAGCCCCTATATGAATTAAATACAAAAATTCGTATATCTGAGAAACTATTAGGGCTAGAATCTTCAAAATTTACATGAAGAACTTTGACATTCAACTGAACATTTAATAACGGGCGGACAAACTGGGAAACTCATATTAATAGATTCTTCAAATTTTGCACGAAGAACTTTAATATTCATCTGAACATTTTAGAAAAAAGGCGGACTTTCATTTTGGGGCTTGGAGTCCCCATATGAATTAAATAGAAAAAGTTGTATATCTTAAAATTATAAGAGCTAGAATCTTCAAATTTTTTTCAACTTGCAATAATTTGCGTGGCATCTCTCATATGTAACAAATTGTATATGTGGAAAACTATTGTAGTAAGAATCTTCGAAATCGTTAAGTGGGGTTTTTATTATACCCTCCACCACCAGCAGTGCACAGTGCAGAGACCTGCGCCGATCATTTTGATCGGCGGCGGCGGCTAATGATAAAATACGCGGCGGCGGCTGATAGCCGGCTTTAGCCGAAGACGAATCGGCTAGCCTTTTTTTGATGAGCTTATAAAAAAACAAAATTTATAAAATACGTTATAAAAAAAAACTATATTTTGGTACTTCAATTTAAAAAAATACGTCATAAAAGAAAACAATAAAACCTATACTTAAATTAACAGTCTTTTATAAGTTGGTTGACAAGATCATAGTTATCATGGATGAATATTACACGTTTAACGGTGAGCCCATTTAAATTTGACCGCTTTGCGGTTATTAAAGAACCTGCGCTGGAAAATGCCTCTTCGGAGGATGCGCTTGTAGATGGTATTCCTAGAATATATTCTGCGAGCTTTGCAACATTGGGGTATTCCTACAAAAAGACAATATACTTTAATAAACTCTAAAATAAAAAGTTACAAAAATTATTTTTTAATTTTTTTGCCACCAGTCAAAAGTTTCATTTTCTTCGTATGGTGCTGCAAAGTATCTTGCAATTTCCTTTTGAATAGGATCTTGTGTAGAACTGGAAGTAGCTTTAACGAACGACGATATACTCCAATATGATGCACTTTTATCTTCTTTCTAAAAAAGCATAATGTTTAAATATATTTAAAATTAAGTATTTATTTATTATTACCCGTCTTTTTGCCATGCGAAATGTTGTTGGCATTTCCGTGTTGGCACAGTTTTCATTCATTTTCGTAATTTCGTTAAAAATTAATTGACTGCGGGAAATTCCCCCGTTATTGTCTTTTAGTTCCTCGAACAAATTTGAATCCTCCTTCGCTGAAATTTTTTGCAGCCACTTCTCTAATCTATCCCAGTTCTTTTGAACGGGGTCTAACAAAGCAGCAACAAGATGTATTCTGCAAATTTTGAATCTTTTCGGAAAATTTTCAATAGCAAAATTGTACAAGTTTAAAGATTCTTCAAAATTTGCTGTTTTAAAATTTTCTTCAAGAACATCGGTTATATTTTCAAAAAATATAACGTTAGAAGATATTGTAGGGTACTTCCGTTCTTGTAGGTGTGTTGTTGCTTTTTCAAACACTTCCAAAAATTTTAAAAATTCTACCACCAATAATTTTTCCATGTGGTTGAGTGCCAAGTCAGGTTTGCCTATTTCAACTAGTGCTATGTTGACGACTTTTTCATTTTGAGTAAAACTCCGGAACATATAACACAATGTGTTCCACCGGATATCATTAGAGTTTTTTAAAGTTCCCAACGATTTTTTTGACAAATTGCACTCAATTTCCTCTATTAAATATTGGTACTGCTCATCATTTTCAACAGCAGTATATAATTCGGTGGCTTCACCAAGGGTTTTAAAAATATCCTAATCCTCAAAAACTTTTTGAATCTTTGATATGTTTTCCGTGTTATAATTTAAACATTTATAAATGAGTTTTAATTTTTTTACAGTTTCACGGAATACACTTAGGTTTGGATTTTGCAATATATCGTACACAATCAGACGATGCAAACTGTGAACGGAACAGCCCAGCCTTTTAATTCCGCTACATTTCATTGCAGCGACAATATTACTAGCACCATCACTCACCACAACTATATCTTTATCCTCCAACTGGAAGTCCTTTAATGTTTTATTTATGTTTTCTGCTATTGTTATTTTATTATGTGGGTGTGGAAAAATTTCTGTTTTTAGGGATATATATATCGGTTTAAAATTGTGAACGGAACAGCCCAGCCTTTTAATTCCGCTACATTTCATTGCAGCGAAAATATTACTAGCACCATCACTCACCACAACTATATCTTTATCCTCCAACTGGAAGTCCTTTAATGTTTTATTTATGTTTTCTGCTATTGTTATTTTATTATGTGGGTGTGGAAAAATTTCTGTTTTTAGGGATATATATATCGGTTTAAAATTGTGGCAAAAAATTATTTTAATATTGATATAGCTGCGTCGTTTATATGAATCGGTCCACATATCCAGCACAAGAGACAGGTGTTTAGGGCTATTGTTTTTTAAAAATTCTTTAATGGTATTTTCATAAGTTTTGTAAACGTCTTCCAGTGCGGTTCTACTTAACGTTGTGGCGGTCGGCATTTCAATAGTTGGTTTTATTGATTTCATATAATTTATGAAACCAGGCTGTTCCACCATGTTAAATGGTCGCAAATCTTTGCAACACATTTGAACCAACAATCGTGCATTTGCAAATTTATGTTTGGATGAATTTGGATTGTCAATAAGACTTCTTTTTCCAGATATAATGGATGTTGTCTTTTTAGTCGACAATTCAGACAACCTGGATGTGATATTCACATCGTGTGCGTTTCTCAAATGACTGCTGAGGTTGGATGTAGAGGTGGAAACTCCAAAGCTAAAATTTTTTAGCACCAAATATTTTTTGTTAAGAGTTTGTATTTCAAAATTCAACAGAAACGGCTACAGTTAATTCTGAAACTTACCCTTTAAGACATACTGGAGTTTCTTCAAAGCACAATTTGCACAAATAATATTTATTTAAAACAACTTTCTTGTTTACTACCATTTGCCCGAAGTATCCCCAAACGGGGGATCCTCCTGCAGTTTTTTTTGAAAGCAAAATGTTGGTTCTATTTTTTATGTCTTCTTTTGTATTAAGTATGTTTTGGTACTTAACAATATCCGATTCCACTTCACTTATGTCTATTTCTACTTCGGGGCTGGAATCAGATTCAGTTTCAATCTCGTTATTTCCATCGCTAGTTTTTTTAAAAAAAGATGTAATTTTTCTGTTTTCTGCCATTTTTAACAATTTTTTTAAATCAACGACACAATTTATTTCATGTTGCCAAACTTATGATTAATACTTACAAGTGTTGCCATATTAAAAAACTATAAGAAATATGAACAAAGGTAAAAACAAACCCATATATATTTAGTATTCCTAATTATATATTTTAAAAATATGTTTACTAAATAGAAATAAATAAACTAAGAAAAAACTTGAAAATAAAAACTTTTTAATGGTTAAAAAATTGAAACCAAACGGCGGCTAAAAGTCAGCCAATATTAGCTGAGAAAAAAATCGGCGGCGGCGACTTTTAAAAATGCTCGGCGGCTCGGCTTAGCCGGCTATGAGCCGCTCGGCGCAGGTCTCTGGCACAGTGGGGCAGAATGGAAATTTTTTGGAAAGAAATCTGGCATTTCTAAACGGCTGATCCGATCGGGCTAAAATTTGGCGTGAGCGTAGCCAAGGAGTATTCGAGTTTAAGTTTTGAAGATGAACCCTGCAGATATCCCAGGGACGGCGCTGTGGCGGCTCAAAGTAGGGTACCTACGACATGTAAAATTTTTAAACTCGTGCCATTTTTTGTTTTTCACCCAAAAACAAAGATTTTTATATTTTGTGAAAGCGCTCGTCGAGATCTTGAAAAAACATGCTTGGACATACTACTTATCTCTTATAATATCCGAGTTATAGGCATTTAAAAATTTAGTGATACAAAATTGGTCCGCCTTTTTTTGAATACCGGGCGTAATTTTAGACCAAATGGACTTCAGTAATATACAAAAAATTTCAGATCAATATCATTTACAGATCCAAAAATATACGTTTTTTAATTTAAAAATTAAAAAAATTTTAGATTTTCGCCGTTTTTTGCTAAAAATGTGTCTTAACTCTTTTATTAATAAAATAAAATTTTCTTTAAGAACATATAACAATTTTATAGTTTTCTAAAAGGTATCTTCACACAGAACGCTTTGGCGTAAAAAACTTGTCCTATTTTTTGAAAATATTGCCACTGCGTCCTTCCGAATATGACCTATTTTTTATCAAAACTTCAACTTTGGGCGACATGTTCTAAAATCCCAAAGCTGGGATCAGAAAACTGAAAGCAGTTTTGGAAACCTCAATATGTTTTCTATTTACTCCAAAAGTATTTTCCCAGCCCTGAAAGAAATGTGGACCCTATGGGCAAAAAAGTAAAAAATCCCATTTTTGGGATTTTCATTCCTATTTTTAGGAATTGCGGGATGCCCTTTGACCTTTTCAATTATTTTTTGCATTTTCTTATTTGAAATGACAAATTTAACAAGCGTTGAAAATTTCATTGAGTTTTGTTCATAAATAAAGATTTTGTCATATATTACATATTCGTTTAATTTCTAAAACTATGATATTGTATTAAATTGTGTTTTATATTTCGGTGGGCGGGAAAGGTGGTTTGTGTGGGGTGATTTAGGTGTTGTTGTGCGTGGCTCATAATAAAATTATAATTTTTTTATTGTATATACAATGTTATAGTCTTTAATAAAATAATTAACTAAATAATTTTTAAAAATTGTCCAAATATTTTATTCAACACCAAATGTATGTTCTGTCATACTTAATACTAAAATATGAAAAAGATGAAATTAAAGGACACAGGTTTAAATGAACATATTTTTGAATGTAATTGAGATATTGGCTTGAAATTTTTTGTAAAGAGTCGAGAATTTCCATATCTAACTAAAAAATGATATTAAGGGATAAATATGGACTAAATTGTTGTAGCTATCTGCGACCCTATTAAAATTTTGATATAAATCATAGTTTTAGAAGTTAAACAAATATGTAATATATGACAAAATCTTTATTTATGAACAAAACTCAATGAAATTTTCAACGCTTGTTAAATTTGTCATTTCAAATAAGAAAATGCAAAAAAAAAAATTGAAAAGGTCAAAGGGCATCCCGCAATTCCTAAAAATAGGAATGAAAATCCCAAAAATGGGATTTTTTACTTTTTTGCCCATAGGGTCCACATTTCTTTCAGGGCTGGGAAAATACTTTTGGAGTAAATAGAAAACATATTGAGGTTTCCAAAACTGCTTTCAGTTTTCTGATCCCAGCTTTGGGATTTTAGAACATGTCGCCCAAAGTTGAAGTTTTGATAAAAAATAGGTCATATTCGGAAGGACGCAGTGGCAATATTTTCAAAAAATAGGACAAGTTTTTTACGCCAAAGCGTTCTGTGTGAAGATACCTTTTAGAAAACTATAAAATTGTTATATGTTCTTAAAGAAAATTTTATTTTATTAATAAAAGAGTTAAGACACATTTTTGGCAAAAAAAACGGAAAAAATCTAAAATTTTTTGAATTTTTAAATTAAAAAACCTATATTTTTGGATCTGTAAATGATATTGATCTGAAATTTTTTGTATATTATTGGAAATTTTGTTGTCTAACTAACGAAAAAAAATCCATTTGGTCCAAAATTACGCCCGGTATTCAAAAAAAGGTGGACCAAGGTATGGTAAATTTTGTATCACAAAATTTTTAAATGCCTATAACTCGGATATTATATGAGATAAGTAGTATGTCCAAGCATGTTTTTTCAAGATCTCGTCGAGCGCTTTATAAAAATCTTTGTATTTGGATGAACAACAAGAAAATGGCACGAGTTTAAAAATTTTACATGTCGTAGGTACCCTACTTTGAGCCGCCACAGCGCCGTCCCTGGGGCATCTGCAGGGTTCATCTTCAAAACTTAAACTCGAATACTCCTTGGCTACGCTCACGCCAAATTTTATCCCGATCGGATCAGCCGTTTAGAAATGCCAGATTTATTTCCAAAAAATTTCCATTCTGCCCCACTGTGGAGCGTTAAAGTCATTTCCTGAGGTGGACGCAATAGGAGGAGTAGGGTCAATTTTGGACTTGTCCACATAAAAGTTGGTAAAGAGATTTTAGCTCGCGAGGAACTTAATTGTGTAAAATTTTATTCATATATTCGTATTTTTTAGCCAGTAATGTGCGTTGAAGTCATTTTCGGAAGGGGACCTTATATGGGGGTAGGGTCATTTATGGTCCGATCTTAAAAAAATTGGTAGAGCGATTTTGGTTCGTAGGAAACTTACTTATACTGAATTTCATCGCTTTACTTGCATTTTTGGCCAGTAATGAGTGTTAAAGTCATTTTCAGAAGGGGACCTTATATGGGGGGGGGTAGGGTCACTTATGGGCCGATCCTAAAAAAATTGGTTAAAAGGTTTTAGTTCGTAAGAAACTTACTTATCCGAATTTCATAACTATACTCGCATTTTTGGGCCAGTAATGGATGTTAAAGTCATTTTCTGAAGCGGACCTTATATTGGGGATAGGGTCATTTATGGGCCGATACTAAAAAAATTGTAGAGAGATTTTTGTTCGTAAGAAACTTGCTTGTACCGAATTTCATCACTATACTCGGATTTTTGGTCCAGTAATGAGTGTTAAAGTAATTTTCTAAAGGGGACCTTATATGGGGGGTAGGGTCAATTATGGACCGATCCTCAAAACACTTGGTAGAAAGATTTTGGCTCATATGAAACTTATTTATGTCGAATTTCATCGCTATACTCGTACTTCTAAAGCAGTTATGCCCGTTAAAGCTGTTTTTTGGAGGTCCACTTATATAAGGGCTATCCGAAAAAGTAGACAGATATTGCCCATTTTCAATACCAAATAAACCTTAGTAATAGAGAATATTTATGCAAAATTTCAGCTGTCTAGATCCTCTCGTGTGGTCTCTATCGTGATTTCAACAGACAGGCGGACGGACATGGCTAGATCGTCTTAGAATTTTATAAGGACCCGGAATATATATACTTTTATGGGTCTATGACCAATATTTCGATGTGTTACAAACGGAATGACAAAATCAATATACCCCCATCTTTTTTGATGGTGGGTATAAAAATACAGTTCTATGTAATTGTAATATTACAATTGACAAATGAAAATTGTCAAGTTATATTGTGAAGTGAAAATGTATGTATAAAATAGTTCATAATGGATTTAACGGTAGCAGTGTATTTCTTAAATAATGCCGAGGGGGAACAAAAGATTTTCTGCCCCGAAGACAGCAACGTGATATGTCCAATGTTCTAGAAATGCCCACAAACAAGTTAGTACATAATTCTTTAAATTAAAAAAAAAATACAAAATTATTTTGTTTAAAAGGTTTGTTGCAAATTTCCGCGTGTCAAAGGATATCTTTCTCATGTTGCTGCAAAAGTTCAAGTCTTATAGCACTCCTTCACATAGAAGCACATATATTCGTGAGGATATTAAACTTGCGAAATTTTTGCGTTTTCTGGCAACAGGCAGCTACCAACAAACGGTAGGAAATGAAACAATCCTGCCAGTCCCCTCACAAATTCTGGATTTTCTTCCATATAGACAACGAGCATTTTCAGTTGCTGCATGGTTGATTTTTTTAAAACTGAAACTGTTATTAGTTAAATTGTATAAATACATATGGGCATTTCCACCGAAAAGTATATTTTATGTCACATCACGTCACGCACATTAATTGACAATATCTTAGGACCATTCTTTTTTATTGGTCGCACCTTTATCCTATGCATAGAGCTATTAGAACTCTACATAAAAATATAAACAAATTAAAAATATGTATATTGTTTCCCTAGATATAAGCAGTTAATTGTGCGTGACGTGATGTGACAAAAGTTGACTTTTCGGTGGAAATGCCCATATGTATCCTGTTTTTTACTTACCATTTGCTATCCATTATTGTTTTCTTTTTTTTTTTTTTGGCAAAAATATTTTTTATATTTGTATTTATTTTTGTTTGCCAAGTCGAAAACAAAATTCCAAATTTCGACATTTACGTTAATAGAGTTGACAACTCGATCGAATTAGAGAAACCAAATTTTATATGAAAATTCTTACGTTTTCTTTCGACTTGTTGTTCGAATCATCGTTCGCATAAA
Organism: Lucilia sericata; assembly: GCF_015586225.1. NCBI lineage: Eukaryota > Metazoa > Arthropoda > Insecta > Diptera > Calliphoridae > Lucilia > Lucilia sericata. The sequence goes on along the minus strand of NW_023994080.1, from coordinate 646,573 downwards.
AATGTAGTTAAAGAAACTCAAATCAACGTTTAGAACGCGAACGATATAGTAATTTTGATATTGTGAAGCAGGCTATAACTTATTTCATTTGAATACAAAAAAATTTAATAAAAGTTTGAATAATTTTATTTATAAAATTTTTTAACGATTAGAATTATTGAAACAAAATACATTTGAACACAAAAAATTCAAATCAACTTCTAACAATTTTTATTCCAAAAAATTTTAAAGAAATACTTTTATTAATACAACAAATGTATAAATTAAAGATAATGTAATACATTTTTCCTATATAATCCAACTAATACTTAAAAATACAAGTAAGACTTTCAAATGTTGAATTTATTATACCCTACACCACTTTAGTGGGGAGGATATATTGGATTTGTGCTGATGTTTGTAATGTATAGAATTAATGGTCCAATACCCACCTTTAAGTCCGTCCGTCTGTCTGTCCATGTAAACCTAGTAATCAAAATACAGATCGCAATTTTGAACATAATTGGATGATTTTGGCCCAAGGACAAACCCTATTGATTTTGGTCAAATATTTCACCTAGTTCCCATATAACCGGACCCCCTAAATTGATATTTGAGCTCATAATTATGCCGTTAATTTCATTATAAACACCTGTATTTCGAGCCCATAATTATGTTAAATATTCTAATATCTCTACAAAAATCGACATAATTTGGTTTTATATACATACTAGCTAAAACCCGACGTGCTTTGCTACTCCTGTCGATATAAAATAAAATTTTTTAAAATATATTGATATACATAAAGTAATAAGACAAAGAAAGTTTGATATTTAAAGTATTTTATTAATTAATAATATTTATGTACAAATATTATTTCTTATTCCTATTCATTAGCATAAATTTACAAAATTGACTTAATATTTACAATTAAAATTTTTCTTAATAATTATTTCCTATTCTAAAGCCTTGGGATATACAATATTTTTCGTTTTCCCCTCAGGCGCGTAGATATACAAATCTGAAGGTTTCCCAACTCGAGAGCATGCAACATAAAGCTGACCATGTGAGAAGCATGGATTTTCGAGATTTATTGCACATACTTGCAGGGATTGACCCTGAGATTTGTTTATTGTCATCGCGAATGCCAAACGTATAGGAAATTGCAACCGTTTAAAGTCGAATGGCATTTCCGATGTTGTCATTGGGATCCGAGGTAGTAAGACATCCGTTCCTTTATATTGGCCAGTTATAATCGTTGTTTCGATTAAGTTGTTCTTTCATTTCTTAACTGTTAATCAAGTACCATTACAAAGACGTGGTGGATCAATATTTCACAATAAAATAATTGGAACGCCAATTTTCAACTTCAATTCGTGGGGTGGAAAGCCTGGTAAATCAAGTGTATTCAAAAATTATACAGGATAATTGACGACATCATAATTATTTGTAACAGTATCGATGGATTTATATGTTTTTAAATTACCATCGATTCTATTCAAAATAATATTATGATACAATTAACGTCAATGTTTTGGGTGCCAGTAAAGCACACTCACATAACCACTGCACAGTAGGAAATGGTAGAATAGAAGCTGATCATAAATACTTTTTATAAAATGTTAAATTTTGACATAATTTTTTATTCATAGTAATGCTAAGATATTGTGTAATATAGTATAAAAATATTGGAGAAATCCAACTGGCATAACTATCCTAAAATATTGATCAAATGTGAAGGATTTCAAATACAATATTTTTGTACTTTAAAATAGCCATATTTAAGGTCATTATTTTCGATGATATAGCATTTATCGGAAAATATTTTAATTAACATTAGATAGAGTATTTTGTTTAGATATTTATTAAGTCATAATCTTTAAAAAGATTATAAACTGCTCTTAATATTTGCATATTTTCTATTTAATGTTTTATTTATTTAGTATTAAGTTTTTGGTGGAGTATACGTTTTAAGCTCCCCTTGCCTCCGCGTTAAAATTAATATAAAATGAAAGCTTAATGTATTGTGTATTAAATTTAATGAATTTTATTTGCGGCGGTCTGCGGCTGCAGTCAGGGGAAATAAAAATCCTTTAGAATTCACATTTTTTATATCGTTTTATATATTGCTATCTATGGTATTTTAGTCCCATTTAATAAAGCCAATTCTGGAGAATGTTTGTTTAGTATTCAAATGTGCAATATCGGTCCACGTTTTCTCATAGCCCCCTTACAAGTGCCTCCCCGGAAAACAGTTTTAACAGTCATAACTGGTTTAGAAATACCAGTATAGCTTTGAAATTCCACATAAACAAGTTTTATATGAAGCAAAATCTCTCTACCAAATTTTACGAGGATCACGCCATAATTAATCCTACCCCCCATATAAAGTCCCCTTTATAAAATGACTTTAACGCTCATTATTAGCTTAAAAATAGGAGTACAGCGACGAAATTCGACTTAAACAAGATTTGTACAAATTAAAATTTCTCTACAAAATTTTATAAAGATCGGTCTATAATTGACCCATACAAAGTCCATTTCTGAAAATCACGACATAACTGGCCCTACCACACATATAAGGTCTCCTACAAAAAAATTACTTTACATCTCATTACTGGCTTCAAAATACGAGTACAGCTATAAAATTCGACTTAAACAAGATTTGTACGAGCCAAAATTTGTCTACAAAATTTTAAGAGGATCGGTAGATAATTGACCCTACCCTCTCAGGAAAACTTTTTTGAAATCAAAAAAAAAGACATACATCACGATATACCTACTGAAGCTTTTTAAAGAACCTGAACATATCAATTATCTCAATGAGAAATAAATTTAAAAAAGTATACATACCCAGCAAAAACTCGGTAATTCTTGTACTTTCATAACGACTTACTTATTAATGACTACTACTTACAGCCTGCATTACTTTTAAGTATACTAATAATGACTTACATATAGTCATATAATTAAGTACTTTATTTTGAGTTTTTCAACACGCAGAAAGCTTTTCTGTGAAAACCAATATTGGACACAATAAAATAACTAAGCATTGGTGTTGTAAGACAGCGAACTAAAAACAAGAAGCCCGACCCATATTCTGTGTTTTAGTGTTTTTAAAACAAATCAACTTTTTATCTCTTTATTTATAAGTACTTATATAAGTAGTGACTTGTAAGAGAGCGTGGTAAGTACTCGCCTCCAATGTCATGACCGTGTTAAAATAATGAGTTAAAATGATATTGAATAAGTAGTGAAAAGCGGATTTATTAGCTTTTAACTCATTACTTTTCAATATAAGTTTTTGCTGAGTATTGGTAGGTTTTTATTTATTCACAATTAATTTATATGTATAAATTATATTTAGATAAAACTTATTCCCATATAAGTAGTTAATAATATCAATTGTTCATTAATTCATTACATTCGAAAAGAAATATTACCACAAAAGTTGTGTTCAAACTGTTGCAATAAAAATATTCAATTTCAAACATATATTACCAAGCAACCATTGAATTTTTGAAGCTCATATTAATATATATGATCAGAAATATTGTCAAAATTATTGGTGTCAAATTTTACTCATTTATCGCTAACAGATAAAAAGTTACAGATTTATGATCAGAAAACGACAAAAAATTCCCACTGTGCACTGCCTATTTTTGAAATTACGTTGAAGATTTGGAAAAACACAATTTATTAACTATTCCTTTAATTGTGTGATCCTGCAAAAGTTAGAGGGAAACTTTACACAATTTGTGGTTGGCTCAATTGGCATTTTTCCATTTCCTAAATGCAGCAATTTATTTTGCAAAACCTGAAGATGAATCATCATTTTGCAACTGTACACGCATGTTTGTTGTTAATTTTAACGTGTGAATTGAAGAATTTTTCTTAACATTACATGCATAATCTTCAGAAAATTGTGTTTTCAACGGTAATTTGAGTTCATAATGCACAGATCTGTCCCCGTCTAAAAGTGTTGCTGCAATACCTGATGACGCAATGGCTAAGACAATATTCTTTTGTGATCGAACTTTAGCTAAAATTAATGAGATGAGAAAGGTTTTTCCGGTTCCTCCTGGCGCATCAATGAAATAAAATCCTCCTTGTAAGAAATAATATATCTACATAAATATCATTAATTAATAAAATACTTTAAATATCAAACTTTCTTTGTCTTATTACTTTATGGTTTTCGATAGTGCCAAGCCCTGCTTTTGAAATACCTCCCATTTTTCTCGTAAATATTCATATGGATTATAGCTCCAATAGTTTTCCAGATAAACGAATTTTGGTATTTAATTCCTATGGGAGATACCACGCCCCTATTGGTAGTCCGTCCTAAATATTCAAGTCGATACTACAGTGGCTCCGAAAAAATTTGAGGACTCTAGCTGTTATATTTTCGCAGATCTACTAATTTAAGATTTTCTTTATATGGGAGGAGCCACGCCCACTGTCATATGAATGTCAAAGTTGTTCATACAAAATTTGAGGACTCTAGCTGTTGCAATTTCTGAGATATGCGACTTTTAATAATTATTGTAGGTGGGCGTGACACCTCGCCCACTTGAAATTCCATAACAAAAGATAGCCTATAGTTCCTTCCGGACATAGCTGAAGATACTCTGAAAATTTCAAGGAAATCGGTTCAGCCGTTTAGCTGTCTATAAAGTACAAACAAACATACATACATACAAACACACATTAATTTTTATATACATATATAGATATATATACATATTTGGCTATATTATTCACATTTTTGATATTTCTCTATCTTTAAAAAAACATAAATATATCATCAAATGAAGATGCAGATGAATGACATATAACGGGTACACTATGAATAAAGCAATCTTTATCTCCAAGCACATAATAAATTAAAAATTACATATTAACTTAGTTTCTGATGGCGAAGAAAGGAAACATGATTCTGTTTCTAAGAAACGCAAAGAAAACTCAGTAAAGCGAATAAAGGGTATGCAATAGAGTGGGTCGAAAAAAAAAGTTGAGTCAGTCACCCCCTACGATTAAAGATATGTTAATAACATTTCCGAAAATATAAAAAATATTTTTTTGCCACGCCTAGAAATACCGCCCTTTTTGTTTTCTATATATTACGCCGCCATTTTAAGTCCGATCATAACATATCATATATCAATATTTATGGTTTGACTTTAGCTATATTTCACTCTTATACAATTTTTTATTTCGACGTCATATTCTTTGCGCGACTTCTGATATCTCGGATCCTTCCCCAAAATCGAAAATTGTGGCTATACTGGAATAAAGTACATTGAATTACATAGAATATATGCTTTTAAAATGCTCACTTTTATGCATAAAGAGCTATTTTACAGGTATTTAAAAATACCTGTGTAGTTCAAACTACAAACAATTAATTTGCTAGGGATATGGTCGAAAACAATTTTTTTTAAATTAATTTACAATACAAAAATTGCATCCTACCCCTATCTAAACAAAAGAAATATCATTTTATTCAGCCTTTAATAACAAAATCACGTAGGTACATAAAAATTAAACATTTTATTTTATAAAAATCGATGAAAAATTAAAGTGTTATGCTAAGTTTTACAAAAATGTTTTTCATGTTTTTTTCCATACAACTACTTGCATGTTTCTTTTTTTAACAATTTTTAAAAATGTTTATACTAATTTTTATAAAATGTGATCAATTTATTTTATGATTCTTTTAAATAGTTACATATTTTTAAAGAAGTTCTTTAAATAATAAAAACTAATAAAAAACGAATAATCGGGAATGGCCGGCCATATGATACCAGATATGAGCATAACTAAAATATGATTTATTTTTATACCCTACGCCACTTTAGTGGGGAGGGTATATTGGGTTTGTGCTGATGTTTGTAACGCACAATAATATTGGACCTATACCCATCTTAAAGTATACCAATCGGCTTAGAATAATTTTCTGAGTCGATTTAGCCTTGTAACCTTGTAATCAAACTACAGGTCGCAATTTTAAAGATAATTCAATGAAATTTGGTTCTATTCTCACAGGGACGAAGCCTATTGAAAATGGTTAAGATCGGTCCATTATTTCACCTAGCCCCCATACAACTGAACCTCCGAATAGGGCTTGTAAACCTTGTAATCAAACTACAGGTCGCAATTTTGAACATAATTCAATGAAATTTGGCACACGATCTTCTATGATATCGAAAACGAAATCTATTACAAATGGTTAACATCGGTCCATTATTTCACCTAGCCCCCATACAACTGAACTCGCCGAATAGGGCTTTTAAGTTCATAATTATGTCTAATATACTCGTATCTCGACAAAAACCTACAAAACCAAGTTCTATACTAGCCTTGATGACCAACATGAATTTTATAGTTATAGGGTCTCATTTGACCATAACCCCTATACAAAGCCCCCTTCAAAATTTGACTTAATTGTCCACAATTTTATTCAACAATAAATGACTTAAGTATATCGGAGGCAAGGTACAATTCAACTTATATGCTTTATTATGAAAACTAAATCACATTTTATTTTTGTAACAGGTGTAGGGTATTATATGGTCGGCCTCTCCCCACTATAATTTCTTACTTGTTTAATATAGCATTTATATTGAATTTTGTCTTAATTTCCATATCGTCACCTGAAACGCAAACGGCCCTAACTAACCAAACTTTTCAATTTCAATAGTTTTTTGCTTCTCTTGTAAACGCAAACGGCCCTAGCGTTTTAGGTGACGATATACTATTTGAGCAACTTATCGATGAAAAACTGATTTTTTGAAAGAGACTATATATGGGAGCTAGGATCAATTATGGACCGATCCTATAAAAATTTAGTGGAATGTTTTATGTTCTTATAAGAGATAGATATGCAGAATTACATCCTAATTGTAGTGTTTAAGAGGAAATTAACGACCTTGAAGCCATTATTAAGAGCTCCAAAGCAGTATTCGGGGAGTATGGTTGTATGAGGGCTAGGGGAATAATGGACCGATTTAATCCATTTTCAAACAACTTCGTCCTTGGGTAAAATTAAATATATCAGCCTATTTGCATCGCATTATCTGGAAAATTTCGACTTGTAGTTTGATTACAAGTCGGATGGACAAAGTTAAACCACTATAGTGCTGTAGGTTATAATACACTTTCCTCTTTTTTGATAGGAAGTAGGATCTGGAAGGGTTTGTAACTGAAAAAATAACATTTTTATAATTCATTTTCAAAAAAAAAAATGTTTTCGACGGTTTTTCCTGGCAAATTAATTATTTGTTGTGAGAAAGGTTGATAATGAATATATGAACATTTTTAAATATCTATAAAATAGCTATTTATGCATAAAAGTGAGCATTTCAAAAGCCTATATTTCATATAACTAAAAGCTCTTTATTATTGTATAGCCACAATTTCAGATTTTGGGGAAGGATCCGAGATATCAGAAGTCGGGCATAGATTGTTACGTCTAATTTAAAAATCGTCTAAGGGTGAAATGTAGCTACAGCCAAGCCATAAATATTGATGTATCATATGTGACGATCGGACTTAAAATGACGACGTAATATATAAAAAACAAAAAGGGCGGTATTTCTAGGCGTGGCAAAAAAATAATTTTTATATTTTTGGAAATGTTTTTAACATATCTTTAATCCTAGGGGGTGACTGACACAACTTTTTTTTTGTCCATAGAGACCGACCCACTCTAGTATGCAATATTTTGGATTTACTTGCAAATATAAATTACAAAAACATCCAGTAAGACCAGCAAGGACAATGAATCCTACATGCACCTCCAAATATTGTGAAAAAATACAATTTAGATTTTGCAATTCTTTTGACGACGAAACCAGAAGAATTATTTTCAAAAGTTTTGGAATTATAATTGGGAAGGAAAATGAGCATTTATTAAATGTTATGTGGCAAGGTTCAACAAACAATTATGCATGGTTAATAACTCAAGAAAACAATTCACTTATAAATACTGTTTACCTTACAATGAAGAACATTTACAGGTATGTCGTCAAATGTTTCTTTCCACATTATCAATAAACATAGGCATGGTAAAAGGTTGGCTTAGAGAAGAAGCAACACAGACCAAACCGATTACTAAAAGCTTCTGTGGAAAAAGCCCATTTAATGAAGTATTTTACATTAGAAACAATGGATAGCCATTATTGTCGAAAAGACACCACCAAAAGATATATAGCTGCCACATTTAAAACCAAAGTTGATGTTATAAGGATTATTGTTAATATTGTGAAGAGAAACAGTTCAAAACTGTGTCTATATTTACATTTCCAAGTCTTTTGAAAAAGAAAATTTAGCCTTGTTTATACCTCGCAAAGACCAATGTGATATATGTGTTGAATTTAAATCCAAGCAAATATCTATGGATGAATACAATATTCATATTTCAAAAGAAGATCGTGCGCAGACTGAAAAATATTTATACAAAATTGCTGCTCTGGAAGCAAAACGCCACGCTTTCACGATGGATGTACAAGCTGTTAAGCTATGTCCTAATATCAATGCTTCTGCTATTTACTATAAACAACGCCTTCAAGTGCACAATTTTACCATTTATAATATTGGTACTCATCAATGTACAAACTACTGGTGGAGTGAAAATAATAGTGATTTATCAGCTTCGACATTTGTTTCTTGTGTTATACACCATTTAAACTCACTGCCCATTACAATTTACTCTGATGGATGCGGATATCAAAATCGTAATGTTTATTTATCTAATGCTCTATCAAATTTTGCTGTAGAAAATAACAAAACAATTGAACAAAAATATTTGGAAAAGGGCCATACGCAAATGGAGTGTGATAGTGCTCATGCCAACATTGAAAGGAAGTTAAAAAACTAAATAATTTACTTACCAAATGATTATGTTAATGTCACAAAGGATGCTAGAAAACGATTAAAATTAGTAATACATCAGAAAAAAAAACCGTTTGATGCTGAATACTTGAGTTATATTTTTTTTAAATTATAAAAACGATAAAAAACTACGTTTTAATTCAATAAGGCCTGGTTATAGTAGGAACCAACCTAAAGTAACAGAGTTAAGATCACTTTTATATCTCCCATGTGGCGACGTCAAGTACAAAATAAATTTTGATACAGTTTACGCAGACCTTCCCGTTCACATTAGCCACATACAAACAAAATTGAAATCAAAACCTTATATTCTGGACCACTTCCAATAACACCAAATAAATGGCAAAATTTACAAGAATTAAAAGCTGTTATCTCTCCGAGTACCATTCCACAGTGGGGCAGAATGAAAATTTTTTGGAAATAAATCTGGCATTTCTAAACGGCTGATCCGATCGGGATAAAATTTGGCGTGAGCGTAGCCAAGGAGTATTCGAGTTTAAGTTTTGAAGATGAACCCTGTAGATGCCCCAGGGACGACGCTGTGGCGGCTCAAAGTAGGGTACCTACGACATGTAAAATTTTTAAACTCGTGCCATTTTTTGTTTTTCACCCAAATACAAAGATTTTTATATTGTGTGAAAGCGCTCGACGAGATCTTGAAAAAACATGCTTGGACATACTACTTATCTCTTATAATATCCGAGTTATAGGCATTTAAAAATTTAGTGATACAAAATTTACCATACCTTGGTCCGCCTTTTTTTGAATACCGGGCGTAATTTTGGACCAAATGGATTTTTTCTTGTTAGTTAGACAACAAAATTTCCAATAATATACAAAAAATTTCAGATCAATATCATTTACAGATCCAAAAATATAAGTTTTTTAATTTAAAAATTCAAAAAATTTTAGATTTTTGCCGTTTTTTTTTCCAAAAATGTGTCTTAACTCTTTTATTAATAAAATAATATTTTCTTTAAGAACATATAACAATTTTATAGTTTTCTAAAAGGTATCTTTACGCAGAACGCTTTGGCGTAAAAAACTTGTCCTATTTTTTGAAAATGTTGCCACTGCGTCCTTCCGAATATGACCTATTTTTTATCAAAACTTCAACTTTGGGCGACATGTTCTAAAATCCCAAAGCTGGGATCAGAAAACTGAAAGCAGTTTTGGAAACCTCAATATGTTTTCTATTTACTCCAAAAGTATTTTCCCAGCCCTGAAAGAAATGTGGACCCTATGGGCAAAAAAGTAAAAAATCCCATTTTTGGGATTTTCATTCCTACTTTTGAGTATTGCGGGATGCCCTTTGACCTTTTCAAATTTAACAAATTTAACAAGCGTTGAAAATTTCATTGAGTTTTGTTCATAAATAAAGATTTTGTCATATATTACATATTTGTTTAATTTCTAAAACTATGATTTATATCAAAATTTTAATAGGGTCGCAGATAGCTACAACAATTTAGTCCATATTTATCCCTTAATATCATTTTTTAGTTAGATATGGAAATTCTCGACCCTTTACAAAAAATTGCAAGCCAATATCTCAATTACATTCAAAAATATGTTCATTTAAACCTGTGTCCTTAAATTTCATCTTTTTCATTTTTTAGTATTAAGTATGACAGAACATATTTAAATCTCATATTTACCTATTTTCTATTTGTTTGCTTATCCTTATAATTGAAAGGTCCTATTATGATTAAATTTTCAAAAATGTATAACTATTTTTTACCTAAATTTTTTCGACAGATCATTTCGTTCTGTTTCGTTTAAGATCATGTAGGTAAGAATATACAGGTAATGATAATTTCGATTCATTCACTAATAAGAAATATCAATGACTGAATTACAGGTTATAGTAATATAGTCCTAAATGTTAATAGGTAGACAATTCATAATTTTTTACTTTGGAATACCTGTATCGGAAATGACAAGAATTGGTAAACTTCTCAGATTTTAAGTACCATATTTAATAAATCTACAATGAAGATTACATTAAAGTACGAAGAGTTGTGTTCCGTTTTATGGAGTGTATCTTCAAAAGGGCCAGAAAGAATTGAAGACATTTCAAATTATATAAAAACTACATATAGTAGAAAAGTAGACAAAACAGGCATATCAAAAATTGAAAACTTTTTAGAACTTTTTTATGTAAAAAGTAAGTCTGTGGATGGAAATCAAAAGAAATTTCGATTAAAATTTTGTAGTTGGATGGAAACTACTACGGAAATCTCAACTTACAACACATCAACAGGAGCGCCTTGAAAGTCATACGAAGACTTATGTTCAAGGTCAAAAAAAAAGAGGGTCACACAAAAACTTTTTTCAATCTCAAATGAGGAAATTGCTGATACATTTAACGAAATGCTGAAAAAGGAAAACCAACCTATGGATGCCGTACATATTGCAACTATTCTTCCTAATGCATCACCAAAACGACTTAAGCGAATTGTGGAAAGTATACCAACTCCAACATCACAATCAAATTTTACTGAAGAAGAAGCAATAGCGCTTATGTTGGAACTGGGTCTCAGTCGAAATAAGTACCAAATATTAAGGAAAGCTCTGCATGAAAAAGGACATACAAGGCGATCCAGGAAAAAAAACAAACTATCCTACCATCACCTATTGCTGTTAATGATGTGGAAGCTTGTATCGATATATCATCTTTGCTCGAAAACACAGCATCAAGAATTGTGTCAGACTTTTCAGAAGACCAACTAAGGAAAATTCATAACTGTGATGTTGTCTTAATGTGTAAGTGGGAGGCACTGGAGCCAATTTGCATAAAAATAAAGGAATTCTCTATTAACGTATCATATCAGCTAAGCTTAACAATGATTGATGGAAAGGTCAGCAATGCCATAACAGAAACTTCTTCCTTCTGGAGATGCTCAATATGTAATGAGAAAAAGTCGCAATTCTCAAATATAAACAAAAGCAGAAGTATTAATAAAGAAGTCCTGTCTTTCGGAATTTCACCACTTCATGCCAGAATACGATTTTTGGATTACTTTTTACACATAGCATACGACCTCAAATATAGAAGTGTGCCAGAGAATCTTACTAAATCAACAAAAAATAATGAAGAATTGAAAGAACTGAGAGCTGCGGAAAAAAGCAGAATCCAAGAAGAATTTAAAGTTCAGATGGGATTAAACATCGACAAACCACTTCCAAGTTGCGGTAGTACAAATGACGGTAATACGGCGAGAAGGTTTTTTCGTGATTTTGAAATTACTTCAAAAATAACTGGAATCGACAAGGAGTTGCTTCGAAGAGTTAACACTACATATTTTATTTTATTAATGGCACTAAATAGTAAACATAAAATTAATGGAAATCGATTTGGGGAATATACATCTGAAATTTCTAAATTACTTGTATCTCTGTATCCATGGAGGGAATTAGCACCAACAGTACACAAAGTATTGTGTCATGGTCAAATAATAATTGAATCGAATATTCTTCCACTTGGAGAGTTAACAGAATAAGCCCAGGAAGCGAGGAATCGAGATTTTAAGCATGTTCAACTATTCAGCTCAAGAAAATGCCCCAGGCAATCACAGAATGAAGATATTTTTAATAGTTTACTTCTATCTTGTGATCCTGTTCTTTCAACTATGCGAAAAAGATGGATTTGTTATGAAACTCTATCATCTCAAAACAAGGAAGATTTAAAGGACTTATATTACCTTCTGGATATGTATACCGATATGACAGATTATTTTATAGAAAATAAGTAGTGTTAGGAATTAACTATATAAGTAGGTTGTAAGAATTAATTGTATTATGTTTAAGATAAACAGTTCAAATAAAAATAGCTATTATACTAACTGATGATATTGTATTAAATTGTGTTTTATGTTTCGGTGGGCGGGAAAGGTGGTTTGTGTGGGGTGATTTAGGTGTTGTTGTGCGTGGCTCATAATAAAATTATAATTTTTTTATTGTATATACAATGTTATAGTAATTAACTAAATAATTTTTACAAATTGTCCAAATATTTTATTCAACACCAAATGTATGTTCTGTCATACTTAATACTAAAATATGAAAAAGATGAAATTAATTAGGTTTAAATGAACATATTTTTGAATGTAATTGAGATATTGGCTTGAAATTTTTTGTAAAGGGTCGAGAATTTCCATATCTAACTAAAAAATGATATTAAGGGATAAATATGGACTAAATTGTTGTAGCTATCTACGACCCTATTAAAATTTTGATATAAATCATAGTTTTAGAAATTAAACAATTATGTAATATATAACAAAATCTTTATTTATGAACAAAACTCAATGCTTGTTAAATTTGTCATTTCAAATAAGAAAATGCAAAAAAAAAAAATTGAAAAGGTCAAAGGGCATCCCGCAATTCCCAAAAATAGGAATGAAAATCCCAAAAATGGGATTTTTTACTTTTTTGCCCATAGGGTCCACATTTCTTTCAGGGCTGGGAAAATACTTTTGGAGTAAATAGAAAACATATTGAGGTTTCCAAAACTGCTTTCAGTTTTCTGATCCCAGCTTTGGGATTTTAGAACATGTCGCCCAAAGTTGAAGTTTTGATAAAAAATAGGTCATATTCGGAAGGACGCAGTGGCAACATTTTCAAAAAATAGGACAAGTTTTTTACGCCAAAGCGTAAAGATACCTTTTAGAAAACTATAAAATTGTTATATGTTCTTAAAGAAAATTTTATTTTATTAATAAAAGAGTTAAGACACATTTTTGGCAAAAAACGGCAAAAATCTAAAATTTTTTTAATTTTTAAATTAAAAAACGTATATTTTTGGATCTGTAAATGACATTGATCTGAAATTTTTTTGTATATTATTGGAAATTTTGTTGTCTAACTAATTGAATCCATGTGGTCCAAAATTACGCCCGGTATTAAAAAAAAAGCGGACCAAGGTATGGTAAATTTTGAATCACTAAATTTTTAAATGCCTATAACTCGGATATTATAAGAGATAAGTAGTATGTCCATCTTTGTATTTGGGTGAAAAACAAAAAAAAGGAGTTTAAAAATTTTACATGTCGAGGTACCCTACTTTGAGCCGCCACAGCGCCGTCCCTGGGGCATCTGCAGGGTTCATCTTCAAAACTTAAACTCGAATACTCCTTGGCTACGCTCACGCCAAATTTTCGGATCAGCCGTTTAGAAATGCCAGATTTATTTCCAAAAAATTTCCATTCTGCCCCACTGTGGTATCTGAGGTGGAAACCACTGATTTTGAGCGACATTCTTTACAGAGCAGAAACTACAGAATTTATAGGAAATCATGCTCTAATAGTTGATTTTATAGGAAAAATCAATTTTCAGCTTTTTGCTGAGACAAATGGTACGAAAACAAAAATTTTATCATTAACCCTTTAGATGTGATCAGACTTTAAATTTTCAGATTTAAAACTTTACAACGCTATATTTCGAAAACCACAAAAGTTATAAGACCCAAAATTTTTCATTAAACAAGTCATATATGGAACATTAATTGGGTGGAGTTTTATTTAATTCGGAGATGATGATGAAAAACACCATCGTTTGATGGGAAATTATTAAACCACAAGCTAACATTATAACCATAGGGCAGTGTCACACGTTCAATATATATCGTAATATTTGCTGTATTGTGATATGTATTGAACTTGTAGCATGTAATATTGACGGATCGTGTTCCATATCACAGAAAACCCCAATTTTCTGAAATCCAAAATTCGTATCAATATTTATAATGGATCACGTGATAAATATTGAACGTGTAGCATGTTTTGTGATATCAATCACGATACATTTGTAAAATTCGGAAAAATAAATAAAATAAAAAAAACAAAGTCAAATATTTTTTTAATGTTAATAAAAGATATAAAAGATAATAAATTTTTTCTAAATTTGTATGAATTTGGAGTTTTCGCAGCATTCTTGTTATCATCGTTCGACCCGTGTAGCACGAAATAATGAAAATACTGACGCGATAAATATTGAACGTGTAGCATACCGAGGTATTCATCAAACTATTAAAATGGGTCGTGATTCATATAGATTAATATATATTGAACTTGTGTCAGTGCCCATAGAGAAACAATTATAACCATCATAACTCCTAAACGGATTACAATAAATTAAAAATTTTAACACTATTTTTAACGGCATTGAATATTATATTTACGAATGATAAAATCAGGTTTTGAACATTTTTTTTAAAAAAATTTCATTTTTTCTTTTGCTCTTATGCATTTATAGTGCATCTAAATTCTGTCAAATTAAGTTTATATATCTTAAATTTTCCTGTAGAATAGTATACTAAAGTCGGATTTGAAACATGTTCAGCAGTTTTCGGTCTATCAAAAAATGTCGCCTAAAATCGGTATTTTGTCCGCAGATATGCAGATGAAGGAGTTGAAATTTTGACAAAATAATTACGCCAATATTAGCATTGATCCAAAAACTTTCATAAAAGGTATGATATTGACAATTTCAAAAATATTGCGTGAAGCATAATATATATGTACATATGTATCCTATATTTTATTTGTAGAATAATATAAATAAAACATGATACATTAATGATTATCGGAAATTAAATTCTTTTGAAAGTTTTTATTTATACACATGAAAAATTGTTTGTTTTATTTATACAAAACGAAAATTTTCGAAGTAAAAATTCTCTATCTTTTCTAAAAATGCTAATAATGCAAAACTTTCAAAACAAAGCATACGTATGATTTAGATGTAATTATTAAAAAATATTGAAGAAGAAAAAACACCAAAATGTTTATTAATATCCAAAATAAACAGTTTTTCTGCTTTCCTGAAAACTTGTGTATTTTGTGATAGAGACTATTGAATATAGTCCCTCGATATTGTTTTCCTTTAAATATATTTTAAGTTTCACAAACGTAATATATTATTGAAGTTATCACTTTAGAACGTCTTGATAATTTGTTTCGACATTATTTGCTTTTAAACAAATCATGTAAAATCAAAAATGGTAAGATTTGGTGGATGGATCTACGTTTAAATAATATGTGTTTTGAACTTTTATATTTATGTGTTAGAAGTATTTATAATACCATCCCAAGAATCATGCTGAATCAAAAAATATTTATCCAAATCATTTGTGTAAAGCCTTTTGCATTTTAGCGGATACTTCAACAAGCTCCAAACGCATACGTTTAATTCTTAGTGATACTATAGTTGGTACGAAGTAACCAAAGTACATAGTACTTACTCCCTGGAGAAAATCCAACGCTTCTGCTATAGGCCCATTAGTTTTTTAAGTAATTATTTTATTATCTTATAAAACACATTACTAAAATACTTTAAATTACATATTTGTTTACCGTTAGCTGTAAGTTTTAGATCTTTTAGTAGTAATTTATTTTTATTATAGAAATAATTTCATTTTAATAAGCTAACATTTAATAAATCAATTACTTTCGAGTAAAATAAAATATAAAACAAGTTAGAGTGCTATTTTCGGCTATTCCGAATCTTAAATACCCTCCACCAGCAAGCTACTTTTTATTAAAACCTATTAAACTATCTAATTTTTAGATAACTTGGCAACTTTTTTGTTTCCGTATTGAGGGTACTAATCGAGAAAAATGTATATTAATAGGCCAGTTTGAAAACATTTTAATATAATGATTTATCTGTACACTGAACATACTCATTTTGAATTTTATCCGGATATAATCGTTTAATTAAGTGGTATTAAGTGATTTTCAGAAGCTAAGACAACCTGTGGACAGATCCGGAAAAAATTCCGTGTAATGATTTATATATACAAAATACACATTTATGTTGAATTTTATCCCGATAACTTTGATTCTCAATGTGCATTTGAGTAATTTTCGGAAATGGTCCTTATATGGGAGTTGTGACCAATTATCGACCGATAAGAAAAAAAATTTCGAATAATGATTTACATATATGCCAAAAAGTAGAATTTTACTACAATAGATTTATTAATTAATGAAATATGTGCGTTTAGGAGATTTTCGGAAGTGGACTTTATATGGGAGCCTATCCGGAAAAAATTTCGTAGAGTGATTGATATAAAGACAAATATATTTGTGTCGAATTTTATCTAGATAACTTTATTTGACAATTAAATATGAGCGTTAAGTGATTGTCGGAAGTGGGATCTATGACTAATAATGGACCAACCCGGGAAAAAAGTGGTAGAATGATTTATATGTACACAAAATATATTCAAGTCGAATATTATCCTTATAGTTTTAGAATGTAACGAAACATATGCGTTTAAGTGATTTTCGGAAGTGGACTTTATATGGGAGCTATGACCAATTATGAGCCTATCCAGAAAAAATTTCGTATATTGACTCATATAAAGACAAAACGTCTTTGTGTTGAATTTTATCAGGATAGCTTTATTTGACAATTAAATATGTGCGTTTGAGTGATTTTCGGAAGTGGGCCTTATATGGGAGCTATGATCAATAATAGACCGATCCGTAAAAAATTTGATGGAATGATTTGAATGTGCACAAAACATATTTTTGTCGATTTTTATCTAAATAACTTTAGAATTCAATGAAATATATGCGTTTAAGTGATTTTCGGAAGTGGACCTTATATGGGAGCTATGACCAATTATGGACCGATCCGTAAAAAAAATTGTAGAATGATTTGTATGTATACCAAACATATTTGTGTCGAATTTTATCCCGATATCTTTATAATTCAATGAAATCTATGCGTTTAAGTGATTTTCGGAAGTGGACTTTATATGGGAGCTATGACCAATTATGGGCCTATCCAGAAAAAATTTCGTAGAGTGATTCATATTTAGACTAATTGTATTTGTGTCGAATTTTATCAAGATAGCTTCATTTGACAATGAAATATGAGCTTTTAAATGATTTTCAGAAGTGGGACTTATATGGGAGCTATGACCAATAACGGACCGATCCTTAAAACATTTAGTAGATTAATTTGTATGTACACAAAACATATTTAACTCGAATTTTATCACAATAGCTTTATTCATCAATGAAATATGTGTTCTTGTAAAAAGGTGATTTTCGGAAGTGGACCTTATATGGGAGCTATGACCAATTGTGGACCGACTGAGATCTACGTTGACAGTATGATTTCTGTTCATATTATATTTGCATGTACAAAATTTTGTGTTGATACCGATATATTTGAGGGAGTTATTAACGATAAACTAATTTCCGGGAATATATACCTTTGTATGGGGGCTATGGGAAATATTCGATCGATTGTAAAGATTTTGAACATAATTGATGAAAAACAAGTTAGAGTGCTATATTCGGCTGAGCCGAATCTTAAATACCCTCCACCAGCTACTTTTATATTAATAGTTTTTTAGTTGATCAAATATTTGTAGAAATAAGTTTTCTCATGTCTTAAATAGAAAAACACCAAGATTTAAACAGCTTAAATCTGTTACAATTCCAAAATTTGTTGAGCATTACAAACCCCATTTTCTTTTAAATTTTTATAGCGCCCTTAGATATGCTTTAACGACATTTAATAATGTGCATGTATGCATGTGTGTGAAAGATTTAAGGATTTGCAAAATACATATATATAATTTTGTTCTACACAAATTGTTTTTAGGGGCAGGACCTAGTATGGGAGATATGACCAATTATAGACCGATCGTAAAATATTCTTTAAGCAAAATTTCTGTACATAAAAACTATATTTCAGTCAAATTTTGTATCTATATCGTAATTTAGTAATAAGTAATGTGTGTTCAAGTGATTTTCTGAAGGGACACTTGCATGGGACCGACCGCACCCATGTTATAGACCGATCATGAAAAAATCTTGAAATAGAATTTTTGTATACCAAACTAATATTTGTGCCAAATCTTGTATCAATAGCTTTATTTGGTAATGAGTAATGTGCGTTTAAGGGATTTTCGTAAAAGGACCTTGTATGGGAGCTAGGACCAATTATGTATATAAAGACAAAATTTCAAAATTCTGTATCTATATCATTATTTGGCAATGAATATTGTGCATTTAAGTGATTTTCGGGAGGTGACCTTGTATGGGAGCTGTGACCAATTATGGACCGATCGGAAAAAACTTCCATACTAATATTTCTGTATATGTGAGCAATACTTGTATCAAATTTTATATGAATATCTTAATTTAGTAATGAGTTGTGTGCGTTTAAGTGATTTTCGGAAGGGGATCTTGTAAGGGAGCTATGACAAATTATGGACTGATCGGAAAAAAATTCATAGTAATATTTCTATATGTGAGAGCTATACTTGCACCAAACTTTATATGGATATTTTAATTTAGCAATGAGTTATGTGTGTTTAAGTGATTTTCGGGAGGGGACCTTGTATGGGAGCTATGACCAATTAAGGACCGATCGGAAAAAAATTTCATAGTAATATATCTGTATGCGAGAGCAATAATTGTACCAAATTTTATATGGATATCTTAACTTAGTAATGAGTTATGTGCTTTTAGGGAGCTATGACCAATTATGGACCGATCGGAAAAAACTTTCACAGTAATATTTTTGTGCATATGAGCAATACTTATTCCATATTTTATATGGATATCTTAATTTAGTAATGAGTTATGCGCGTTTTAGTGGTTTTCGGGAGGGGACCTTGTATGGGAGCTATGTCCAATTATGGACCGATCCAGAAAATGTTTTCTCCCAATGAATTCTATTGACATAAGATTTTAACTTGTAAAATTTTGTGAAGATATCAACATTCTAACGGAAGTTATTAACAAAAAACTCATTTTCCGGGAATATGTACTTTTGTATGGGAGGTATATGAAATTATGGACCGATTCTGGCAATTTTCAGCAGGAATCAATATCTTGTGTAGAAACGAATGTATGATGACTTTCATGAAATTATCTTGCATAGTTTTCGAGAAAATTACATCAGAATGTGTAAAAAATGCTTATTTTTTTCGGAGTTGTTTTAAATTTTGATTCATAACATTTCCCGATGTGAACCGATTTTGCTCATTTTCAATATCAAACTGTACCGGATAATAATGAATATTTTGGGTGAATTTGGTTAAATTATATTGCTTCGTTTTAACGTGAGCGTGTTTTACACAGACAGACGGACATAGCTAAATCGACTCAGAATTTCATAAGGACCCAGAATATATATACTTTGTTGGGTCTCAGATGAATATTTCTTGGTGTTACACACGGAATGACAAAGTTATATATACCCTCTATCACCACTGATGGTGGTGGAGGGTATAATAATGCTGTGAATCAAACTTTGTGCGATCAAAATTATTTTTGTATTATTCACATTAAAATATCAATAGTTTTCACGAAATGCAATTTTAATTTCAAGTTCAAGTTAACCTAATTAAGTTAATTTACAACTTTTCCCTTTTTTGACGTGAAAAACTTCCCTTGTTGTGAATTTTTTACAGAATTTTCTGATCAATAAAAAGCTGTGGAAAGGGAATGATAATTTTAACGAACAAAATCAACTGTTGTGGAATTTCACGAAATCAATTTTCCCTTCGAAGGGAATGAAAATTTAAGAAGAAACAAATTTCAATTCTTTTGGCGAAAGAGGTGAATATTTTTTATTTTAGTTTTAAAATAACTCATCACACTAAAAAATCTTTTCATTACTCATAATAATAATGAAAGTTTAGAAAAAGGAACTTTAATAAATTTGTACGGCAGAGTACTGTCTAAAATTATTCCGTTTTATCTTTATTGATAAACTAGAATAATTTTATGTTATTAAAAAGATTTTTCCAAAAAAGCGCTAAGAGGAAAAAATGCGACTTTTGGATTGTTAAAAGGCGCTAAATCTAGCGCCAAAAGCGCTAAATTGGCAACGCTGCTAATGAATGTTGGAAAAACTCCATAACATAACAAACCTGCATTATAAGAGCAAATTCCAACATAAAACCTTGTGGTGATGTAACTTATTTAGCCTCCACTGTATTTACTAAATTTCTTATTTGTACCAAAAAACCAAATCTTATTATGTTTTGCTTAAGTTGTTATATGTCAATAAATTGTTCTTGAATTATAAAATTCTAAATTCATTCTAAAGGTTTTCGCAATGGCATAGAAAAGTAAGTGTAGTTAAAGTTTGGGATCTTATTTAACCTTTCGCCAGTAAGATCATTGGATGGGATAGTACCGTGCCGACTATCCCAGTCAACATCTTGGGGTAACAAAAGTAAGAGTTTGTTTATTCTTCACTGATTAAGAAATTCGGTCAAATTGTCATCTTATTATAGAATATATCAGTTCATTCTCATCAGGGAGTCTAAAATAAATTATTTATGTATAAGAATCTCTATTTGAGAAAAGATTTAAGTTGAACAAGAACCCAGACTGAACGCTAGTGGCAATTAGTGGCTCCCGTCGTTCACTTAAATTCTAATTAGGACAAGTATCTCAGATAGAGTTGGGTCAGTTGTGATTCGATTGTACATTACAGTTTCTCAGATATACGAATTTTTATATTTAATTCATATGGGGGCTCCAAGCTTCCCCATATAAAAGTCTGCCATTTTTTCAAATATGCAAACATATAAACATAAAAAAACACACATTCATTTTTATATATATGTGGATAAGTGACCTAACTCCAAAAATCGATTTTGATGAAATTTGCACCAAGGTTAGTACTATTGGATTGTAGGCCAGCTCTATCGGTCAAGAACTGCCGGACTTAGAGGGGGTCAAAGTTGGACCATCCCGATCTCAGTTGTGCCAGAGCAACTCTTATTTTCCGCGGCAGGTTCTTCTCTATTTCTGCTATGGGCGGTGGGCGACCTCCAAGAACGACATTCATGCGGTAACCTGAAACCGCGGTATTGATGGCGTCTCTATGAATGTCGTTCAAAGCTGCTGTATACGAAGTCCGTTCTAAGGGATCCTGAACATAACTTCGTATGCTCTCTTCGTATACACGAAGGTCCTTCCTGTCATGCCTCGGGGGAGCATCCAACTGTGTGATGTTAAAGTTGGGATGACTCCTCCGGTGACTTCCCAGGAGGAACTGTTTGGTCAGCATGACATTATGTTCCTTGACTGGGAGGACCTTCGTTTCCTCATGTAGATGGTGTTCTGAGGTTATTTGCATGCAGCCCGTTACAGTCCTTAGGGCAGCATTTTGGCAGCTTTGAATATTTCTCCACTGGGTATCACTCAGCGATGGAGACCTCACTGGAGCAGCATAATTGACCACTGACCGGCCAATTGTTTTATAGGAAGCCAACAAGGTTTCTTTGTCCATTCCCCAAGTGCTGCCGGCTAGCGCTTTGAGGACCTTGTTTCTACTTCGCAATTTGTGCGTAATTGCAGTGGCATGAGCTGAGGAAGTAAACAGGCTGTCAAAGGTGACCCCCAAAATCTTTGGGTGGTTCACAGTCGGAATTTGGTTTCCATCGACTGCGACGCCTAGGTTCAAGTTTACCTCCTTCGTCCAGGTGGTGAAAAGTGTAGCTGAAGATTTCGCTGGTGACAGTTTCAGGTTACGTCCAGTGAAGAAGTTGTGTATTTCTCCGAGATAACCATTCACTCGATCGCATAGCTCATCAACGTTTTGGCCCGTCGCCATAATGGTACAGTCGTCCGCATAAGATATCACTTCCACACCTTGTGGAGGTGTGGGGAGTTTAGAGAGGTAGAAGTTAAACAATAGGGGGGATAAGACACCGCCCTGTGGTACTCCCTGTTTAACTCTACGGGTTTTGGAGCATTTGTCTCTAAACTCAACGAACGACTGACGGCCACTCAGATAATTTACAATCCATCTCTTCAAGTTGTTGGGCATGGTGGACTGCAGGATGTCCTGGAAGAGTGTGGCATGGCTGACTGTATCGAAGGCTTTCGATAAATCTAGCGCCACAAGGAGTGTCCTTTCACAAGGCCTCTGCTGGTTTAAGCCTTGTGAGATCTGAGTGGTTATGGCGGTTAATGCTGAGGTGGTGCTGTGCATCTTACGGAATCCATGCTGGTGGCGAGCTGATGTAAGATGGCAGGACAGCTGGGGGAGGAGGAGCGTGACAGGAGGGAGATCGGCCTGTAGGATTGACCCTCTGTCGCGTTCTTCCCTGGTTTCAGTATCGGGATGACTCTACCCTTTTTCCAGGCATTGGGTATTATCAGGCTGCTCATTGACAGGTTAAAGTCCATTGTCAAGTACTCGACTCCCCGTTCGCCAAGGTGTTTCAGCATCAGCATGGATATGCCGTCGGGGCCAATCGCCTTAGATGGTTTGGCTGCGTTGATGGCCTCTGCAACTTCAGAAGGGGTGAAAGGTTGTGGAATGTCCGAGACTGGAAGGTTGTGAAGTTTGCGAACAACACTTCGTTTCGCCTTATCTCTCTCTGGGTGCTCAATAAAAAGTCGGCAAAATGCACGCTAGCACCGTTCAGGGTCGGAAATAGTGGTATCTGCAAACTTAATCGCGACCCTGTCATCCTTCTTCGTCGGGTTGGAGAGAGACCGAACCGTAGACCACAACTTACTAACACCTGAGCTCAAGTTGCAGTTCTTCAAATGATCTAACCATTTGTTCCGCTTGTCCTCATTTACCAACCTGCTGATATCATGATTCAGCTGGACAATACGTGGGTCGTCGGGGTTGATACTTCGGAGGTCATCGCGCTCGTCTGCTAGTCTCGCTGCCTCTGCTGGGAAGTGCGGCCGCACTAAGGATAGTCGACCAGCAGGAATAAAGCGGGCTGCTGCTGCGATGACAGTTTCGCGGAACTTGCTCTCTGCTTGGTGTACGTTGCTAGGAGCTGGAAAATCATTGAAGATGCGATCAGTGAATTCTCTGAAGCCGGGCCAGTCTGCTTTCTTTTGGTTTATGTAGAGACGGCGTCCAGAGACGATGAAGTCATTGGGTCGATCCAGACAAACGATTATGGGTAAGTGGTCTGAGGCTAGAGAAACTACTGCTCTCCAAGTTGCGTAGTTTATCAGACCAGGGCTCGCTATTGTGATGTCTGGAGAGCTGGCGCAGTTACCCATAATCCGTGTGGGGGCATCATCATTTATTGTGCAGAAGGTGGATTCGTCAATTTGTTCCGCCAGTGACGCGCCTCTCTGGTCTTCCCCTAGACTAGAGTGCCAGAGCTGATGATGCGCGTTAAAGTCCCCAAGGACTAGACGCATATCGCCGTCTAATAATGTCCTAATGTCGGGACGGTAGCCTGATGGACAACTGGCTACTGGCGGAATGTAGACATTATAGAGCTCTAGGTCGGTTTCCCCCGACATGACTGCAATACCTTGGACTTCAAGGTATTGGTCCCTAGCGTTGAGATCAAGGGAAAGAGCTCTATACTGCACTGTGTTATGAATTATAAATGCAATGCCCCCACCGTTGCTTCTGGTGCGGTCTTTTCGGAGAACGTTGTAACCGTTACAACTGTGCAGACTGGAATTACTCGTCAGTTTTGTCTCCTGAACCGCTGCGACCACGATGTTGTTTTGCTGCATAAATCTGGTTATCTCGGGTAATTTACTCTGGAGGCCATTGCAGTTAAACTGCAATATGGATATCACCCCAGGTCTCTGGACCGCAATCGATGGAGTCAGCGGCGAGGGTTGTTGTTGCTGCTGAAGATGTTGTGTTTGCTGCGGTTGTTGTGATTGCGGTGGGGAGGGTGGAGGTGTGGCGTATGATGACGACGATGACGATGTCGATGATGCCACTGAATTCCGTCGCTGTTGTTGGCAGCATGGGGCGACAAAAGTCTCCGACCACTCCCGATGATGATTTAGACCAGAGCAGTTTCTGAGGTGACACCAGCCCAAACAAGCGTTGCACCGTAATTGGGTGGACATATGGTGCAACCGGTTCTGGCAAACTGTACAGAACCATGGTCCGGGATTTAGTTCGATTCCGGCACGGATCAACAGGATACGGAGCAGCAATGCCGGAAGATGTTGCTCCGTTGGTAAAAATGTGTTGGTAAAAATAACAAACTGTATACACTGGCGGTATGCATTGACATTGAAGGCACTTTCAATAACGTGCACGCTGATACTCTTATCCAATAGCTAGACCAGTTTCGTGGTATACCACAGGGTGGCATTTTGTCACCTTTATTCTGGGTTACCACGATTAATAGCCTCCTAAGGACCCTAACCGAGAAAGGACTTAGACCTGTCTGCTATGCAGACGATGTTGTAATACTTCTAAAGGGAAAGGATCCAAATTACTTGTGTAGAAGAGCTGAGGAAGCTCTGAATACGGCCTTAAGCTGGGATCAATCGAGAGACCTCAATGTTAACCCGGCAAAAACGGAAATCTGTCTTTTCACAAGAAAGACACAAATTTCTACGTATACTGAACCTTGCTTCATGGGCAAGAAGATACCAGTAACAGACAAAATCGAGTATTTAGGTGTAATCCTCGACCGGAAATTAAAATGGAGACACCACATAGAGGATATGATCAACAAGGCACATCGGTGCTGGGCTATATGTAGGAGAACTATAAGCTTATGCTTCAATAATCTGGTGGACTGCTTTAGACAAAAAGTGCAATATCAAACTACTACAGGGAGTTCAGCGTACATGCTGCTTGGGTATAAGTGGTGCCAAGTGTACTACTTCAACCAAGGCTCTGGAAACGTTGCTAGATATTCCACCCATTGAAACATATTTAAGATATGAGGCGACGCTTACAGCCGAACGGCTCTTTACTTTAGGCGAAATGGCCAAAAACGGTTATAGGACACGTCATCAATGTATACTGGACACATTGGAAGGTTATACACAATCATCGGACGTGCCTGATCGCATACCAGACACATATGTCGAAAACTTTGAAACACTGTTCCTATATAAAATGTCTTGGTCAAGCGGAACATTACAGCAAATATCATTAGGAATCCGTTGTTACACGGATGGCTCTAAATTGGGGGACAAAGTGGGGTTGGGGTTCTATATTGAAGACCCAGAAACAGAAATATACCACCGTTTACCAAATCATAACACAAACTTCCAGGCAGAAGTAAGAGCAATAACGGCAATACGTAAATTGGATTAGAATAAATATGGCGCCCACAGCGCTTAATATATTTACCGACAGGCAGAAGGCAATTAGGGCTATATCAGGTGATAGAACTAAATCTAAGACCGTTTTGGAAAGAAAGCTTTAACTGAATACTCTCCCAGAGGTTATATATTTCGCGTGTATTAGTATGGGCACCAGCCAACTCGGAAGTAGTCGGCAACGAAAGGGCGAATGTAATAGCTTTAAAGGGAAGGGAGCTCGAGGCAGTTAACCTGACAGACACAAAACCATTCGACGCAACAAAAGCTGAACTAAAAATATGGGTGAGAGAATCAAATAAGGCCTATTGGAATAATGAAACAGCGGGTAGAACCACGAAGATCCTATGGGGTGACCCTGATGAGAGCAAGACGAAAAATCTCCTTAAAATGAGCATGTCTGAAGTTAGTATGATGGTACGTATTCTGAGTGGACACACAGGATTACGAGCACATCTATGCAAAATTGGACGTGCGGTTTCAGACGAATGTAGAGCATGTGGAGAGGACAGTGAAACTCTGGAGCGCTTTCTTTGCCACGCCAGGCATTCGTCGAAGTTAGATCCAAGTATCTTGGAAGTAATGTTATTCCGGAAATAACATTCCTGACTAACACTGATTGGAAGATTCTTAGGAATTACGTTCAGGAAACTGAGTTTCTGAACACTGAAAAATGATTCATTCAGTGACCTTTTTTATGATAAGGAGCGCACAACAGGCCGATAGCGGCCTAGGTGTATTTCTTCCGATTTGATGTAGTATACATCTTCCTATCAACCTAACCTAATCTAAGTATATTTAATTCTTTTGGAAGACTTGTGATGTTATTTATGTTCATGTTGTTTGTGATTCTTATGTTGATGTCGTTCTGGGATTGGATACTACTTGTGTTATTTAAGGGCTCTTCAGACGATCACACTTTACGTACGACAAGTCTAATGAAAAAGTAAAATGAAATTCCACCCGTATGACAAAAAAGAGAATAAAAGTCATATGATTTATATTTTTTGTGTTTACACGATTGGTATAAAACAATAACAAAGTATGTAAGATGGAAACAGTTGTTTCACTTTTTTTGTATGTGTTTAGATAAAAATACATGCCTGATCTAATGCGACTTGCTTGTTTTTTGAATCATTTCCAAAAATGAAGAGAGCCATACGACTGTCAAATTTTCCATCCGTATTTTCTCTCAATGTGTGATGATTTCGTTACATACTTCTACACAAAATTTTGACAGATCATATTACTTGTGTGCTCGTGTGAAGGGGGCTTTAGTGAACCTATTGATGTGTTATATATTTCGCGCGTATTAGTAGAATTATGGTGCATTTGTTGTGTAGTTGTTCCGTTATGAGATGTGTTGTTAATCATTGAATTAAAAAGGCTGCCTATGTGGTTTGAGTATGAAACAGTTAATGTTGATTCCGATGTGTTTGAGTTGTGCCTTATGTTGTTGATTATGTTTATGATGGTGTTTGTTGAGTTTCTGTGATTTCTCCAGAGTATTTTTAGGATTTTGTCTTGTGATTTTTGCAACGTTTTACTATATTTGGCTATATATTTTATAGAAAATTCAATATTTTCAATAATGAAGAAAATTTATTTGATGATTTCAATAATAATACTTCAGAAACATTTTAGGATTTTGTTCTAATTTACCTATTTCTAGAATGTATTCTTAAAGAACCACTTTAGATTCTTGAAAGGCAATCTTGGAAATCCCCTTTACTTCTACAACCAGTTTTGAAGAACATTGTTGTGTTTTTTAAGAATTTCTAATAAGTTCTTCAGCAATCTTCAATCGGATTTATTGATTTATCAGCAGCACATTGCTTTAATTAAAATTGTGTCTTTAAAGACAAAACCCGACGATCTAATTTTCGTTCTTGGCGATTTTAATTTACATCAAATTACCTGGCAATTCTCCACTGAGAATAACAATTACATACCCATAAGATCTAATGGAAATGGCGATGATGTATTTAATGAGATTTCAAATTTATGTCTACACCAAATCAACGGATCATACAACATTTTTGGAAAATTGCTTGATCTGGTATTTGTAAATGTACCTAATGAATGTACAGTAAATCGAGTTGATCCAGTTACACTGCCCGAAGATCGTTACCACCCCACAATTGAAATAAACTATAATATTCAAGGTTGTTATTGCGTTAAAAATGTTTCAAAAAAGGAAAAAGTGTTTTGCTTCCAACGTAGAAACTATACTGACTTTAATAACCTTTTATATAATACTAATTGGCTTCAACTATTATCCATCCCAAATGGTATGCCTTATTCTATTGACAAAATGATTAAAATTTTTTATGACACCATGTATCAATATATGGAGGAATGTATTCCAAAACATTTGCCACGTTCTCAGACTGGCCCACCATGGAACTCCCAACGACTGTCTTCCCTAAAAAATTCAAAAAAATAAGTATTATAAAAAATACAAGATATCTGGTCATACACTCGATTATGGGAAATATTCTATTCTTCGTGCTGAATACAATTTGTTGAGTGCTAAACTGTACAAAAACTACTTAACCAAAATTAAACGTAATTTCAAACATAATCCGAGGTCGTTCTTTACTTTTGTTAACTCAAAAAGGAAGATTTGTGTCACCCCGAAAGTATTGAATTATTTAAGTACAGAGTCAAGTGATGAATCGGAAATTGCCAACTTATTCGCTGATTTTTTTCCCTCTACTTACTCTAATGCCGAATATGATAATTATAAAACCTATCCATTTAATGTTCACCCTACTCAAACAATATCATTCCCATTACTAGACACTACACACATTATAAAATGTTTAAATTGCTTCAAATCCTCATTGTCATGTGGACCATGTGGGAAGTCACCTAGGCCCTATTTTATTTTATACTTTTCATCAATGATTTGCCAGAAGCAATAAAATATTCACATGTACTTATGTTCGCAGATGATGTCAAAATATTTTTAAGCCTCAAACATTCACCAGACCATATTTATCTTCAAAAGGATTTGTATAATTTTTATAAATGGTGCAACCATAATTTAATGAAACTAAATCTGGAAAAATGCAAGCACATGACTTTTTCGAGAAGGTGCGATACTTTTGATCACTACTACATCGGTGGTTATAAACTAGAGTCGGTAAAAGTAATTATGGATCTCGGTATTTTGTTGGATGAAAAGTTAAACTTCATACAACATATTATTAAACGATGGGCAAAGGAATTTGATGATCCCTTCATCACTAAAACATTATTTACGTCACTGGTAAGACCAATTTTAGAATATGGCTCAATTGTGTGGGACCCCTATTATAATGTTTACATTGATCGTATCGAATCTGTCCAGAAACAATTTTTGCTATTTTGTTTAAGAGATGTATATCGAGGATATTCTACGCTTCCATCATATTCTTCACGACTTGCTTTAATTCGATTGCCAACATTAAAAAGCCGAAGAATTATGCTAAATGTTTCATTTCTTTTAAATCTTTTAAATGGAAATGTATCATCCGATTTTCTTTTAAGTAATACCCCATTTACACATACACGAAATCTAGTACTTATGAGATTTCGAGCCAAATCTACTTGATTTTAACTAGATTTCCCATACAAAACAAAATCTACTTCGTAACTAGATTTCGTTAAAATCTACTCAAAATCTAATAGTTTTTAGTGATGCAACTCTGTTTTTTTCCTAGATAATACTAAAAAATACGACACTACACAAGAAAAAAGAGGAAAACAAAACAAACAAACAAAATTAAAATGTCGACAAAATTTTTATAAATTGAAAAACATGAATGAAAAGTTAATCTAAAATAAAAGGTAATGTTATATTTAAATATCTATTTTTTTATTTTAAATGGAATTTTGATAAATATCCCATTTTTCCTTCTTATTTTTCATATCACACACTTTTTCAAGAAATATTAGAAAAAATGAAATCTTCTTAAATGTCAAGAATAGTAAGTGTAAACGGACCAGATTTGGAAAAAGATTTTAAATGAAATCTACTAGATTTCGTGTATGTGTAAATGGGGTATAAGATATTATTAAATGTTCCCCAACGCACATTACGATTTAATAGCCCACTTTATGTTAAAACTTTTCGAACAAATTATGAAATGTCAGATCCGTTTAGGAGATTATGTTGTAATTTTAACGAAATGTTTAACTTTATAGATTTCAATTTAAATGTTGATTATATAAAACGAAATATTATTTTAAATTTGAACAATTAATAGTCTTTACATTAAGAAAATTGTATAATTTATTTAATACTCAGTCTGTAAATAAATAAATAATAAATAAATAAATAAATAAATAGTTATACACTAATTCAATGGAACGTATGAATTTTGGAACTCGTTGAAAAATCTCAAAAACATAAAATTAATTAACTTAATTTCTTTATATAGGAAAGAAATTCACATGAAAAGAAATAATTTCGAATATTTGAGAACGAACTTAATTAAAAAATATATATAGATTTGAACTCAAAGAAGTGGAAAATTATAACTTTGTTTGTTATAGGAAGAAAAATAATGTAAAAAAGCAACAGAATTAATAAAAAAACATCCATTTTCTTTTATTCG
The DNA here is from genome assembly GCF_015586225.1 of Lucilia sericata. Classification (NCBI taxonomy): domain Eukaryota; kingdom Metazoa; phylum Arthropoda; class Insecta; order Diptera; family Calliphoridae; genus Lucilia; species Lucilia sericata. Next base: position 616,038 of record NW_023994080.1, on the reverse strand, counting down.
ATTAACCGAATAATTTTGAATTATCCGATTACTAACCGGCTAACATAAAACCTCAAATAATTATTTGTCAAATAAGCCGAATAAGTGAAAAACCCGAATAATTGAATACCCTAGTATGTACATAAGTACATATATTGCCGTCTAGAAAAATCAGAATGGTTTTCCCATTAAAAATGAAATATGAAAAATCGTAAAAGGTTTTTATTTACATTGTTTTGATGGTAGCGAAGCCCATATTTTCTAATAAACACCCAAAATTTTCTTTGAAAAATATGTCGAAAAAATTTGGTATATATTTCGTACATAAGGATATGCATTAATATTATGTTATGTATAATACCTTTGCTATTGTTAAATCTGAAAAATATTTTTTATAATTTTTTCCAACAATTGTTATCAATGGGATACCATTATAATTTTCCAACAATTGTTATCAATGGGATACCATTATAATTACTGATTTGGCATCACTCTCATCTATGTTTTGATGTTTGTAAGTTAACAGTGGTTCGGCGGCTGTTACCTACTGATTGAATTCACCACTTGACTAGTTAAATTTACCACTGTTGGCGAAGTACTGTTATTGTTCGTGTTCGGAAAATTAACTGTAAATACATGTCGTGTGCATCAACTTGGCTGCGTGGTTTTACCGTTTTTTTAAGGTGGAGCTATGCCAGTACAAAAAATGAACGTGTTGGCGTTCTTTGCTTGTATTAATTTCATTCGTAAGCGCCAGTTTTAGTAAATATGTATTGCAATTATTTGTACGTGTATCGTTCGTTGTCGTCATCGCTTTTATTCCAGCGCTGCGTCTATCTTAACACTCCCAATACACACACGTTTATATACATACATATAATGAATTGGATGTACGTGTTTGTATGTAATTTATTTACATATGTACAAAGGTATGTATATTAGTATATGGAATATCATGTGCTGTGTGAGCAAAAAAAGTTAATGTGTTTTAAGCTGTAAAATTGTGTGAAGGTGGAGCAATTCTAAATTGTTGTTAACTGGTCAATTGATTTAAAACACAATGGTGGCTGCGATTTGTTTATCTAAATGTCAAACATTTTATGACATCAGTACATATAAAATTATGTTAAAAATGTTTCTTAATAGAATTTTATGCTAATTTAATGAAAATACTACAGTAGCAATTTGTTGGCTCAATTAAAAAAAGTATGTATGTAGATATCTTGCGGCACTAGTACCAAGTTTTTTTTTACGTTGGCCATAATAAAGTTTGAATCAACCTTGTTGACAGAAAATTAAATTTTCAAAAAAGAACTTGGTTTAGAGAGAATTTCTTCTTGTGAGAAAAAATCAAAACCTTTCTTTAAAACTGCCAAACATAGTGACATACATATATACATATGTATATGGACAATAATGCACGTTACCATTTGTATGATCTAACATTACAACCTAGCAATTAAATGATCAATGAAATGAACAATATAAGCCCTTAGATTGGACAGGATTACGTCCAAGCGAATAGTCAAAACAAGACTGTGAAGGATCACAGTGTTAATTATAGAATATCATATCTAGCGATGTCAAAAAAGTGGTTCCATGTTGTAGTTAACATTTAAAAAAAAAAATGGATTGGCCCCAAGTAGTGAGGGAGACAATTTTCTAAGGTTGCCTTTATACAAATGTCGAATATTTAACTGATGTGCCAATTACAAGTAAAGAATTGCGTGGTGGCAAAATGTTGTTGTTGTACAATTTTATAAATTTTGCATTTCTGCGGCTCTTCGATTATGTACAATTTTGAAATGGAGAAAAGTATACATCGAAATGTGCTATTGAAGAAATCACTGTGGAAGGAGCTTAAACATCTGAACGTTTCGAAAAAGGGCATTATCGCGAAATAAACTAACAACGTAACTTCAACGTGAGGACGTGTCTTATAACTCTCGGTAGTTATTTGATATTACACTCTTTGTCCAAAGAAGTAGAATATTGAAGCATAAGAATTTGCCGTATTATATTTTTTTATAAAGTCATTGTGTCATAGTAGGACTAATGGCCCATTTCATGCCTATGGTTCTTCTACATAGCGCCCAGCACCGATGAGCCTTGTTGATCCTATCCTCCAGATATGTTGCCTTAGTCTGGTGGAAAAAAAAATGGAGCACGCCACCACTCGGGCTTCACTGGACAAACTTTATCATCATAAAACTAGCATGTCCTACATATGCCATTGGGGCTATTCTCCACATACCACCTTTGGATATTCTTACTAAAGATGAGGCCTGTAAGGCGGCAATTTGCCTACCGGAAATCGCCAGTCTAAGAACAGGTGACCTGGAAGGGCATATAAGAATATTAAACTTATTCATCAACGACCCATATATGTATCCGCGACCATGATTGTGGGTCACCGACATTGGTTTTTGACCGTGCCTTCGAGTTTATGATACCTGATAGGAACAAATGGGCCAATCATACATGGTGGCAACAAAATGCTGATCAAGTATGGTTTACTGACGGGTCCAAACACACACATGGTGATACTGAAGCAGGTATTTGTGGTCCTAACTTCCAGAATGCAATCTCCATGGGAAAATATCCCTCAATCTGTCATGCGGAAATCTACGCCATCTTCATCTGTTGCAGAGAGTGCGTGAGGAGAAGGTTAAGGCTTCTTAGAATTTACCTAATGTCAGACAGCCAAGAAGCACTCAAGGCCTTACTTTCGTATGAACTTTAGTCGGGTATTGTGATGGACTGTGTGTCCTCATTGAACGAATTGGGTAAAAACAACAAACTAACAATATGTTGGTTAATCGGCCATGAAGGTCATTCTGGCAACGAACGGGCGGACTCGCCCACTTTTCGTCCCTTAACCTAACGGGACTACTCACGGGACTCTGTGGTCTCAGATATCATCAATTCTTCCAAGGAAACGCCATATCGAAGCTATGCAGATTTTGTGGCTGTCAGGAGGAAACTTCAGAACACATATTGTGCAATTGTCCAACACTAAGGACTCGTCGAGAAAGAATCTTAAGTGCTGCAACACTAGCCCCGAAGGATATATTCAACCTCTCACCAATCAAACCTGTTATTTTCATACGTGAATTAAACCTGTTATGGTGAACCCATGGGCCGCACAAAAGATCCAAAATAGGGTCGCAGTGCTTTCTGTAATATAATCTAATATCAAGTCAAGGATTACATCACCGGGTCATCATAAAACTAGTATAAGGATTGGATCAGTATGCACGTTATTGAAAGCGACTTTGATGTCAATGCATACCGAGCAGATCAACACTTGCCAACGGTACTATTATTTTTTCCCCATATTTGTCTTTTTACAACTTTTTGGTCCGAGGGGAATAAAAGATTCCCAGGTGATGGACAATTTTCCCTCCCTCAGCTTAAGTGACACTATACAAAACAGAGCAACAACAAGACGTTGTGTTTTTTTGTCTAGAAACATGAAATTAAGTAGTAAATGAGAACATACATATAAAAGGGAACTATTTGGTGCTTTTTCGTACTTCAAAAGTACTTTTTAAACATAGAAACATGAAATTAAGCATGTAGGGCCCGGGGTAAATGAGAACCAATAAAATGGGACTTTTTGGTACTTTTTCGTTCTTTAAAAGGTACTTTTTAAATTTTCTATAATATTGAACCTAGAATCACGAAGGGCCTTGAGTAAGTGAGAAACTAAAAATGGCTTTTTCATTCTTGAAAAGGTACTTTTTGAATTTTGAACATAGAAACCCGAAATTAAGCTTGTAGAGACCGGAGTAAATTCGAGCCTATAACATATGTTGAATTAAACACATATGTAGAATTAAACATTTGAATGATAATCTACAAAAGGTCGCTTTCTGGTACTTTTTTATTTAACACACCACGGTGAAGGGTATATTACGTTTGGCACAGCCGAATATAGAAGTTTTACTTGTTTTTTAAATATTTATTTAAAATATTTTATTTAATAATAGTTTTCTATTTCTTTAAAATAATATATTTAATTATCTTCTAAGCATCTGATCCTTTGCATATACTTCAACCATTTGCATACCTCCCGGTCAATTTAAGAGTATCAGTATGCACGTCAGTGCCAAGCTCCAGTGAATAGGATTCAATTATATAGTCTTTACATAGGCATTACACTTATATTTTGTATGCTTTTAATCATTCTATCAACTATCCATTTCAAGTCTATATCGGTCTATAGGTATTCGTGTCGCATAGCTAGGTAAAAATCGTTGACAGATGTATGGAAACCAGTATCCACTTGCAAAAATGCAGGAAAATACCATCCGGTCCTGCAGCTTTATAGGGTGAAAAACTCTTGATTGCGCCCTGCCAGTTGTAATAACTATCTCTGTGTTAGCCTCCCCTTACCCAATATCGGTTCATCTATGGTACCCGATATACCAGGTGGGAAATAGGGGTTCCTTAGGAGTTTCATGGTCCCCTCCATATCCTCCAGCCTGCTTCATATGGCATCGATCATAGATTCTGGTTGGACATGAGTTTTGGATAGGTTTTGGGTTCTGCAGACTGTATACTGCCATGAGTATAGTATTACTGGGGTCCTATTAGGTCCCTTTGTAACGTCTGGAAAGAAACAAGATTTGGAAGGCGAAAAGTAGCGATAGAGACAGTAAAGATAATATTGAAGGATTGAAGAATAAAGATGGTAGCGAGCCTATAGAGAAGTAGAGAACATAGTGTGTGATTAATTACACACCCACTTCGATAACTTTAGAAATGCAAGAATATGTTCAGGTTGAACAGTTGACAGATCAGAAAAGTATTGCGACCCTATTGCCTGATGACGAATCGATTCAAGGGACGGGCAATTACACAGAAGATGAGTAATTATTTTCTCCTTCTCTTCATTTTGACAGCTCCTACAAAAGTCATGGTTTCCGAACTGATAACAAAGTGCTCAGATGTATTCTGCTAAGCCGTAATATATAAGATGTTTTATGAGGATCCATATAAGGCCATAGCATCTTAGCGATCGAGCAAGTATGTTCTTGAGACCAGAGGTCTTGAGCTGAACTAAAACAAATGTTGTGTATTTGTTTCTTAATGGCAGTCAATGGGACGCCGCAGATCTGGCCATCCTCGTACGAGTTTTCGCCAAGATATCAGCAGTAATATTGCCAATTATATCCCCGTCTCCTTTGACCTTTAATGATTCGCCATCTCATCGAGAGACGCCCGGCATTCTTGGACAAGTTTTGATACAGAATATACACCTATCAGGGCTTTGATAACGGCTTGGCTGTCAGTATAGATTCTGATATCCCTGTTGAATATCCAATAGAACCTAAGCCAATTAGATGCCCTTTTTATCGCTGAAATTTCAGTTTGTAAGATAGTGCGTTCATCATTGAGTCGGAAAGAGATTTTCGTTCCAAATTCTTCAATAAAGATGCCATCACCGACACCCTTAGGTATTTTAGAGCCATCCGTATACACATTTAAGCCATAAACATTTACAGGTGAAGGTTTATTATAATCAGATATTATACTATACCGGAAATTTCTATACCGGTTTTATATTATACCGGATGTTCCGGAATACAGCAGTCAGAGACATGTTGTAGATTTGGGAGAAGATCTACAATCTTTGCATGACCTCTGGAACCAAAGATCTATCTATTAGTGATACTTAATCTGTAACTCATTGCCAGTTGTTTAGCAAGGAGATCCACATAGCAAACAACGCTTTACTGGGCGTAGTTCTAAGAACACCAGTTATGAGAAGAGCCGATTGTCTCATAACTTTCGTGAGAATGTTTCTGTTGGATGTTTTGTCAAGTGCATGCCACCAGAAAATTACACCATACATCATTATCGGCCATACATCATTATAACGCCGTAATAGCTTTTTAAGATCTAGAGATAATGTTCAAACCCCAAGACAACTTCCTATCAAAAATAGCACCTAAGTATTTTGCGTTATCCGACAGTGTGAGGACGTCGCCATTTAGACGCGGAAGAGAGAATTGAGAATTTGTATTTGCCTGAAAACAACACAAGTTTCGTTTCTCCTGGGTTAACGCTAACACGGGTCTTCTAACCTCTGATAGAAGGTCTCAAGATGCGTACCAGTTACCGCAACTGCAACACCGTCAGCGTATGCAACGGTTTTAAAACCTATTGAATCAAGTCTAGTGGGGATAACACCCCTCCCTGAGGAGTTCCCCGTATGGCTCTTTTGCAGATTATTATATCACAATAATCCGTTGGGATATCAAGTTCTTCACAAAACTCACAGTGAGTTGGTCCACAACCATCTTGGAGAGGGATTGACAGATAGGTGAGGATCTGACGTTATTAAAAGCGCCTTCAAGAAAGGCAACCAGAGTGACATTTCCATAACCATGTACTTTTCAATATACCCAACCAGAGAATGTAATGCCGTCTCAACAGATTTTCCCTTCATATAGGCATGCTGAGAGTTTAAGAGCAGAGATTTGTCAATCGATAATCTAACATTGATATCTATTATTCTCTCCAGAGTTTTAAACAAGAATGACGCTAGACTTATGGCTCAGAAGTCCTTTGTCTTTGTGGATGATGTCTTACCACCTTTTGGGATAAAAATCACGTTACACTTGGTCCAATGCGAAGGTATGTAGGGCCAATAAATACAGGCCTTGTAAATAGTACTAAGCCAGTGATCAGATCTATATTATTTTGTAGATCCGCTGATATAATGCCATCAGATTTTTGCACATTTATTAAATCTAAAAAAAAATTTTTGGATTTAGTACAATTTAGGTTTAGGTAAGAAGGGCAGCAACTCAATCAATCATGAGTAGCTCACGTGGGTCCACCTAGTTGCGGTCCCGTTGTGTTACCATAGTGGTCTTAGGAGTCGATTTAATTACTATCTACTTCCAGATAAAATATTCTCTGTTTTCATGGATTGATGGGCAATGTTTCCTATTCCTCCACATTATTACAACTCCTACAGTAGTCGTTATATTCGAGACCCATTCTTCTGGCGTGATTACGAATAATACTGTGTCGAATACGATAGTATGGTCTTAACAACTGCTTGGAATATCCTTTAGGGTTAACGCCCCAGTTAGAACCAAACGCTCTCTTACAGGTGTAAATAGATATATTAGCCTTATTTATCCTGTTTTGGATATTCATATTCCAGGGTAGTTTACTGTCAAGGATTACTTCAAGGTATTTCGCATGATCAGTCAGATTGAGTCTTATTCCGTTTAACTTTGAAGGTGTCAAGTTCTCAATCTTATACCTCCTTGTAAAAAAGACAAGTTCAGTTTTCACCGGATTTATGCTGAGGCCACAGGAAACACTCCACTTGCTGAGCAAATTAAGAGCAGATTCCATGCAATTGGATGTAATATCTAGAAATTTACATGATACTACTACCGCAACATCGTCAGCATAAGCGATAGTGTTAATTCTCCTTTTATCTAGTTCATTCAGTAAGGAGTTCACAGCCACATTCAAGAGTAAGGGAGACAGAACTCTCCCCTGTGGTGTGCCGCCACTGGCAAGTATTGATACATTGACTCCGCTCATCGTTGCCTATTACTCAGAAGTTTTTAATAAGCTGCTCAGTTTGCAGATAACCCTCAATCGACATTGTTAAAGGCACCTTCGATGTCTACGGAGATTTACATATATGGGTCGAAACTTCTAAGGATTCTCTGCAAGACATAGTCCACGGTTTTTGAACATAGCCCGAGACAACATGTGAGGTAGACAGAATTTGGCGAAGTCGATTGGTGAGAATAAAATATTGTAGTGAAGAGAAATTTAAAACATGGAGAGTAAAAACATGGAGTATAATATAAGTCACGAATTATTTTCATAACATAAAAGAAAAACATCATGTGGATATGCTACTTGTATGGAGGCTAGGTGAAATCGTGCGCCAAATCCTCTTTCCGCTCGTACCCTATCGCGCTTTTAACTGATTGAAAGACAGACGGATATTGCCAATAGGCTTAGAATCTAATAGGGTCCCAGACTCTGTATAAACTTTTGTGAGTCTACAGTCAATATTTCAATGTGGTACACCTTTTATAATGGCGGGTGGGAGAATTGTATATAAAGTGTGGATTACCATCAATACTTGGATCCGATATACATGATATCCGCAATCCAATCGGTATTTCCGTATTCACGAGTTTTAAAAATACAATCCAAAAACATAAAGATTTAAGTTATCCGTTTTGGTACATTGGTATTATATAACACCGTGCAACAGTCATTTTCACAGATGAAAAAATGTCTATGTACAAGAAACTGGACCATTTGTATTAACTCTGTGTACTCAGTTTATCATAATTGGCTTTTATGCCCTTGTAAAAGGACCTTAAAGTTTAAAGAACATACGATTTCAAAAGAAGAAATCACAATTTTTTATGAAAAAATGAAGCTGAGAGTCTCTGCTGCAATACAATATTATTTATTTCAATTCATCGGGATTAAAAAAAGTCGAATAAATAATAAATTTAGAATGCACAGATTCCCAGTTTCATTTGATATCAATATTACCATTTGAAATTGTGGGTCCTTTAAACTTTAAAGTCCTTTTATAAGGACATAAGAACTAATTGTAAAAAGCGGATTATGCAAAATTGCTATAAATATATGTATGTATATCAATTTTTCTATGTGGGCTAGCTTTTTTTCAAAACTGTTACAGGGTGTATAACGTACATTTAAGTTAACAATCTCAAATTAAATAAGTCGCCGTAAGATGGCTTCAAATGAGCAAAGGACGACATGATATGACATTATCCTGCAATCATTGTTTGTCTAAAAAGAAAAACTGTTGAAATTTAGATCAAATACTTCGTTTAGGTAGTCTACAATAGGCCAAGCTGTGCCATGACAGTGGCTGTGAACAGATAAAAGACATTTAAGTTAACGACGTTACAACCCACTCTCGAATTAAATCAATCTTTAACAAGCTTACAACAAACGACTTCATTACAATCCACCAAATATGGCCGTGGGAACTGCTAGACTTTTAGTAGACTTTTTGGTGCAACTACTCTTCATTTTTGTTTTCTTTCTTTAATATATATATAAATATCTTTTTGTACAACTAAAGTCAAAGCAATTCAACGTGCTGACTGTCTATGGAAAAACAACCAAAAATGAATAAAAAGTGCAAAAAGCTAAAAACATACTCACCCATACTAGAACTGAACTGTATTAAACAACAACAAACAGTGAAAACATCCATCTGTGATTGTGGACAGTAATACAAACATAGATACATTCATACACATATGTATGTAAGTACATTCGTAAAAGTGCAACAACAACAATAATAGCGTACAACATACTACTCGAACTGCTTGCTACTCCTGATGCTGCTGCTGACATTCGTTGTAACGGCTTCAATTAAAATTAAAATTATTTTTTATATGTACAAGTACATAGATACATACATGTACATTAGATTCATAGTTGTAGACAAATATAAAATAAATATACGAAACAAAAACACAAAAATAGTTATAACACATACTACTTACGTACACATGTGTCCAAACAAGAGCGAAAAATTTGAATTTGTTTGTTGCGATACATCACGATTTAAGAAGCAGTTACCAAAAATGGTTGTTTTTTTTATTTTATGTCGTCGTTTTCGTTTCTTTGGACACTGGATGGCGCTGCAAGGCTGCTAACGTGTGGAAAAGTAGATCACGCTCTTCTCTCACAAAACGTTGTTAATCTAAATTACTAAAGCGAATAAAAAAAAAAACAACGGCAACAACTACAACCAAAATATACATACAGCAATTGCAATCGCAACAATTACTGCAGCGGGAATAATACACGTACACACTTGCGGCAAAAAAGAATAAAAATAAGTTGAAAAACACAATAACACAAACAAAACAAAAATAGATCATTTTATTTGATCACCCCAACAACTAGACTCCCACAGCTCCCGCATGCAAAAGTTTCACACTAAAGTCAAAATGTGAACAATGATTTACGGAAGAATAACCATCCAACAGATCAAGCTAAACCAAACAACTCGCTTTCGAACAAGTCATCTCAATCGTACGAGCAAAAAAATAAAAATAACAAGAGAAAAGAAATACAAACACTAAAGTAGACTAAACCAAATGACCAATGTAGAGTGCGTTTCACATCAAAATTACGATGGACCTACAAGCATCTGTTTTGTTTTCTATTTTAATTTTGTACAGATGCATGTGAATGTAGTTCGATTGTGTGCAGAGATGAGCGGGATGCAAAAAATCGTGAGGATCGTATTGAAATGAAAATCATTCGCTAAATCCGATAGATAGATCAACGATCAACCTGTCAATACACGATGACTAGTTTGAACAATGTACAAAAGCAGAATACAACAGTTACTACTACTACTGACACACACATATGTATGTATATACTTTAGGGTGTCCCGTGGACCATTTTTTTGGAGGAATACCTCTCAAACGATGCGTTTTAATGTACTAAATACGACATAAATAAAACAATTGTTTTTGATAAGGTCCTCAGTTTCCTACCTGCGATTGAAAATCTTGGTCCGCAAAATGACTTTTAGTTTATGATACCAATAACAATTTCAAAAAATTCTAAAATGGTCTAAAACAAATGCCAAACTATTTTTTAAACATTTTTCTGTATAAGCTAAAAATTATGACCTATTTCGATAAAAAGCGAAAATGATATGCCTTTCCAAACCCACTAAAAATCATGTTGTGGACCAACAATACTCAACAAAAATTTTAAGATCATTTTTCTCGTAATCAGCTAAAAATTACGAATTTTTGAGACCCATTTCGAAAAAATTACCGATATTTTATTTTTTAAAAATTATACTGAGGTCAGGATTTTCAATCGCTGGTAGAGAACTGAGGACAATTCGAAAAAAAATTATTTTTCTCGTGTTAACACGCATTGATTGAGAGGTATTCCTACATGAAATTCTTAAAAAGGCTGTTCCTCGGGACCCCCTAATATATGTACATATGTAAGTACATTAGGTCTGCTTGATTTTTGTACCAGCAACATATTTCGGGTTGATGGTAACTAATAACCCGCCTATTTTGAGTTATAAGTTATCTAGTACATATATTTTCAGCCTTTTAAAAAAAGAGTCTGAAGATACTACTTTTAATAAATCCCAACGGATTTGCTAATGGAACAGCGATATAGATATCCATAGAATATCATATTTAGGCTAACTCATCTTGCTCTTCATTTCTATAGTAGTCTCTATGTGCAGGGACCCAGACTAGGGTAATGTCAGGCAGGTCACCCAGCTTTGACAGATTCTTCTTGCATTGTAAGATAAATATTCGTATATTCGTTCAATAAGTTATCCACCGCAGTTAACCGCGGCGGTTTAAAGTTTGGAATCTTGGCCTTTGTTGTGATTTACTCCTAGGCCACCGTTAGGTTTACGCCTATGCCACTATTGGGCCTGTTGTGCGCTCCTTTTCATGGAAACTGTTTGTTGATAGAAACAAAAACTTTATATAGTATTCACTGAATGTATTATCGTTGAATGATTAGAAACTCAGTTTCCTGGTAATTCCTTAGAATCGTCCATTCAGCGTTCGTGAGGGATGTTATTTCCGGAATAGTAACACTCCCAAGATATTTGGATCTAATTTCGGCGAAAGCCTTAAAGTGCTTCAGAGTTTCACTATCCTCTCTACATGCTCTACCTTCGTCTGAATCCACACGTCCAATTTTGTATAGATGTGCCCAGAATTCTGTGTGTCAGACTTGTTCATTTTGAGAAGACTTCTCTTCCTGATATCGTTAGGGTCACCCCACAGGGTCATTGTAGTTCTACCTACGTTTTCATTATTCCATGAGGCCTTATGGGTTTCTCTCACCTATATTTTTAATTCTTACCTTGGTGCGTCAAATGGCTTTGCGTTCGTTAGGTTAACTATTTCGAACTCCCTTCCCTTTAAAGCTATTACATTCAACTCCCAAGTGGCCTGGTACCCATATGATTTAAACCTTATCTTAGGAGGAGAATTCGGTTAGAGCTTCTTACAATCCAATTTTATATCGACCTAATTCTGTCGATAAATATGTTAAGCCATGTGGGCGCCATATTTATTCTAATCCAATTTACGCATTCCGTTACTGGTAAGTCTTCTTCCGCCATCCGTGTACCAACGGATTCCTGCGCGTATTTACTCTAATGTTCCGCTTGAGCAAGACATATTATCTAGGATAAGTGTTTCAAAGTTTCCGACATATTCGTGTCTGGTATGCGATCGGACACGTCCTTCCAATGTATCCAGTAAATATTGATGACGTCTCCCATAACCGTTTTTAGCCAGTTCGCCTAAAGTTATGAGCCGTTGGGCTGTAAGAGCCGCCTCATATCTTATATATGTTTCAATGGGTGGAATATCTAGCCTTGGTTGACGTAGGTACTTATACACAAGCAACAAGTACGCTGAACACCCTGTAGTAGATATTACATTTTTTGTCCAAAGAAGTCCACCAGATTATTGAAGCATAACTTAGAATCAGTCGTCAGGTTCTAAGGCCAATGTATTATAGTAGGACTAAGGTTCCATTTCAAGCATATGTTTCTCATACATAGCGCCCAGCATCGATGTTCCTTGTTGAGATTATCCTCTATTTTCCTGTCAAGGATTACACCTAAGTACTTAACTCTGTTCGTCGTCGGTATCTTGCCATGATACAAGGTTCAGTACAAATTTTTGAAAACCAAAAACAAATTACAAGTAACGCAACGGCCAACGCTTTTATTGCGGTATGGCCGTTACAATTTTTTGTCTTTTTGTGAAAATACTGATTAGCGTCTTCGGTCTTCCGGTTAACATTAAAGTCTCTCTGTTGAGCCCAGCTCAAGGCCGTATTTAGTGCCTTTTCAGCTCTTCTGCACAAATAATTTGGATCCTTTCCTCTTATAAGTACTTCGACATCGTCTGCATAGCAGATAGGTCTAATTCATTTACCTGTTAGAGTTCTTAGGAGGTTATTAATCGTGATTACTCCGAGTAAAGGGAACAAAATTCCACCCTATTGTGTACCTCGAAATACCCTTTTCCTGATACATTTTTTATACATCTCGCAGCTTATTCAAGTGTTCCTTCGCATGTATTTAATCCAGTTGCGGAGCACTCGGTCAACATAAAACTGGTCTAAGGATTGGATAAGAGTATCAGTGTATACGTTATTGAAGACGCCTTCGATGTCAGTGTATATAGTTTGCTATCGAAGGATTCACCTTTATTGTGGACAACTTTGTTTAATGCGGTTTTCACCGATCGTCTGTATACATAAGCATACTGCTTATATTTGAGGTGTTTGTCTGGTATACTGCTTTTAATCACACTATTGACTATCCATTTCAAAGTTTAAAGTAGGAAGGACGTTAAGATTACCGTGAACTTAGTTGTCGCTAACTAGTTTATTCAGTAGCACCTAAATTTTGGACATGACATCACTAATCACGTGTTGAAGCATTCCTGACACCACTATCACAACATAATCCACGCAAGCAACAACATTTGAAACTTGGTACACACAGTCTTTGTACAAATATAAAGCTTAAAGGGTCCAAATTTCCAAATTTATTAAGATTTTTTCAACAAGCATTTAATTTGACATCGTGAAAACTCCCTTAAAAGTTCCGAAAAATTGAGCGGTAAAGCGATCCAATATAATCTACTAATATTAAGTTTCTGACAGTCCTATTCAATCCTTTAAAAACTCCTTTTTTAACAAGCCTCCACTAGAAAATTTAAAATTTATACATCTTGTTCACGAAATCACTGTTTTACAACTCTGCAGTGTAAGTTGGGGAATTTTCCAAATAAGTTATAAAATTGTAGAAAGGTGAATCTTAATATTATCTAGTTTTCATATCTTAAAGTTTTCATCGTCTTAAATAAAAATTCGATAGTGCCATAATAAGATATGGGACCCCACACCAAAACTTCACCTTCTCTGCTATACTTACGATGAAATTATGTATCTTCTACCTTATTAAGTCCGATGGATATAACATTTATATTCAACATATGACAAACTATGCAAACACTTGCATTTACTATTTTACTTGATCCAAAATTTTATTGGTTTATGAAAAGTAATTATTAATTAATTATTGGGGTATTCACTAAAATGCTGCCAACGATAATGAATCAAAAGTAGCACATTTAATCACACTTTACTCCTGATTATGTATTTGTATTTACATAAATACATAAGACAAATCTAATTTGATTTCAGCCAATACTTGGCAGGATAGCTTGGAAGACTTTATTATCATCAATCAATTAAATCGATGCGCTTTATAGTGCATCAAATGTGTTCATTTTTAATTTACATACATACATTGTTTGTTTTTTCATCTTTCATCTTGTTGCCTCCGTAGGAGTTCAATTCCAAAATATAGGTTACGTGTGCATATTTACAGTTGTATCTACATTCTTATACACATGCAACATGTACTGATTGGACCATTGAATTGGTGTAAACCGTTTTTTTTTTTTTTTTTTTGTTATTGTTGATGCTCGTATTACTTTTTCCTTTGCATATCAAAATAGCAACATTGACAGTTGGAATAGTTTCCATCTGATAGCAATTGTTTCATATTATATAGACATTCGTGGGATTTTAACAAAACCACATACTGTTTGGGGAAAAAGAAACAAATCTTTATTGCGAAAAGTATGTTTCATTGATTAAAAAGATGGACTAATCAGTGCTACAATTAACGATGTACATATGTATGTATATTTGAAACAAGTAAAAGAGAATAGTCGGACCTGGCCGATTAAATTATATAATACACCAATTATTAGTTGTACCTAAATTGTGATTTTGTGAACATACATACTTATGTATATTTAAAAGCAGCAAAGTCGGTTTATAATTAGCGGTTAATTGAGCAAAAATCCGAGACAACCTTTGTCAATTTCGTAAAAAAGTAAGATTTGCTGTTCATGCAGCCCCTGGAAAACAACAATAACACATATCTTCATATGCTATATGTTGTACTTAGTTTGTTTATAATACTAAATCGAGTAAAGACAATACGTAACGTAAGAAGCTGTATGTTGTTATGGATTTTGGAAATAAAATCAGGGATGCAAAACCGTGCAGGGATTGGAAAATTTGGGAAAAACATAAAAAAAATTAAATAGATTCTGAGCGCAAACTAGCCACCGGTCGGAATGTTTCTCTGGCTGACTTAAATAAATAAATAACAAGTCACTGGCTTATTCTGTGATAGGGTTCTAAATGGAAAAAGTGAAAATATAAAAATCTCAATTTCTCAATAAACCAAATCTTTTTCAAAATCACATTTTTTACTTAAAAATAATACAATGTACCGATTCCATTCAAAACTTAACATAAAATAAATTGAATATTTCTTACATTCACTATAATTCAAGGTCAAATGGATTTTAGATCTTGCTTTTTTTCCTTGCTTCTGTGTATCATCTGTTTATTCTACTATTTGAATTCATATTTATTTACATACTAACCTATTTCGTCACCCGCGGTGTCAAAATTTAAAATCACACACTCACAATATGCAAAATTACTATTTTAATATTTTCTACTACATATAACAAAAATTACCGCGGTGTCTGTAAGTCTACGCATTTCTTCAACTACTTTAGTTTATTTTTTTGACTGGCAAACTGCCGCACTTAATCGATGTCGGCGTGGCAAAGGCATTAATCATCTTAGTTGACAGACAAACTGCTTGAATTTTTAGTACTATGAAAAGAAGTTACCTTAGCTGAAATATTTTTAAGAGTTCGGTAAGCGAATGGCTATATTTTCTGTTAGAATATGTTTGGCATTAAAAATCAGGAAACAAATATATGTATATCTATATTGTACCTCCGGCCGACTTTCATAAATAATTGAAATGAACAAAGGAATCTATAAATCAAAATATATTAAAATCATTGATCCTAATGACTAGGAAATACACAAATCTCAGTACTAGAATGGAAAGCATTTTAAAACGTTCAATGTTTTGGTATGATA